>NC_061510.1:127072546-127228788 GCF_022539505.1 Lolium rigidum
TGATGTTTATGTGATGATGGCTTTGTAATCTAGATGTCATTATGCTATTCAAGTGAAATTTACTTATGTGATCTCCGGAGACTCCTTGTCCCACGTGTGTAAAGGTGGAGTGTGTGCACCGTGTGGGTCTCTTAGGCTATATTTCACAAAATACTTGTTCACTGAATTATGATTTGAGTTGGATGTCTCTATGAAATTGTGGTGTGTTAGTACCACCTATGAATGCTCAAAGTGCAGCGCGGGGTGTTCATTAGTACTTGGGAATACATTTTTAAGGTTTGCTTTTGCAGACCTACACAGTGGATTAGTGTTCGTTATCCAGCCGGAGAGTCTTTCAGAGTAGCATAGTGAAGTGCTTATATTTATATTCCTCTATGATATCATTGTTGAGAGTGACCACTAGTTAAAGTATGATCCTTAGGCCTTGTTTCCAAACATCGAATCACCGTTTATTTACTATTCTGCTACATGTTTACTTGCTGCCATATTTATTTCAGATTGTTATTACCACTCATATTCATCAATATCACTTGCATTTTACTATCTCTTCGCCGAACTAGTGCACCTATACATCTGACAAGTGTATTGGGTGTGTTGGGGACACAAGAGACTTCTTGTACCGTAATTGCAGGGTTGCTTGAGAGGGATAGCTTTGACCTCTACCTCCCTGAGTTCGATAAACCTTGGGTGATCCACTTAAGGGAAACTTGCTGTTGTTCTATAAACCTCTGCACTTGGAGGCCCAACACCGTCTACTAGAATAGAAGCGTGCGAGGAACATCAGGTTGCAAGAGAGATTTTTTTCCAATTGCAAGTGGAATTGCAACTGAAATTATTTTGTAGTTGCAAGTCGTGTTGCAATTGAGATATTTTTCTAGTTGCAAGTGGAGTTGCAACTAAGAAATTATTCTAGTTGCAAGTGGGGTTGCAACTAAGATATTTCGTAGTTGCAAGTTGAACCACAACTAAGATTTTAAGTTGCAAGTCATGCTGCAACATATATTTTTATTTCAGTTGCAAACTGAATTTAGTTGAAAGCCGGGTTGAAACTGAGATTTTTACAGTTGCAACTTGTGTTGCAACTAAGAATTTTCAATTGATAGTGGAATTATAACTAAGTTATTTTAATTTCAATTGAGGTTGCACATGAGTTTTAAAAAGAATTGTCTCTCATGTGAGTTTTAAAAAGAAATTTCCCTCGTATCATGTAGTCTCCTTCCCTGATATTCTTCGATGGCATTTGTCGAGAAAAAGTTAGAACGAAAAAATATCACAGGGTAAGAGCATCTCCACCGGCGCGCCCCATAGCAGCCCCGATAGCGATTTGGGGGCCGGCGTGGTTTTTGGGCTCGCACCGGTGCGCCCCAAACGGCGCCGGCTAGTTTTCGAGCCCAATAGAATCACCGGAATACCCATGTCGGATCCTTGGCCAAGGGCGCAAATCGGGCGCGCCGGCACCTCACGGAATGTCAGAAAATGAGCGTGGGATCCGCCTGGCAGCCAGACACACCGATTTCCCGCCTTCTACCCATGCCCGAGCCGACTCGCACCCCTCTGGATCGCTAGCGTCGTCGTCGTTGCCGCGCCCCTGCCTGCAATAGACACAGCCGCCTATCTAGGAACCGCCGTCCATTGACAAGGCCACCAACCCCTCGACCGGCGGCCACTGTTTCGCCCGGAACAGAGCTCGCCGCCACCGCGGCACAACCGCCCCGCCCGCAAGGTGTTCGTCTGATTGCCGCGATGGATAGCGACGACGAGATGATGGTGCAGCTGTTCACGGAGGAGCATAACGCTAAGGCTGTCTGGCGGCAACAGCAGCAGCTGATTCTAATGAGCATGATGCGTGTTCGCCAGCCTTTCTTCCTCGTGCCTCGGCGCGGCGGCTCAAAGCCAGGCAAGAGCAGGAACATCAACCGGCATCGTCAAGCCGGCGCAATGTTGCTTGACGCCGACTACTTCAACAACGACGTGACTCATTCGCCGAAGAAATTTTGGTGCTGGTTTAGGATGAAGAAGGAGTTGTTCTTGAAGATTGTCTACAGCGTCAGGGAGTACGACAAGTACTTCATTGACAAGCAATATTGCACAGGTTTGTGGGGCTTCACCTCAATTCAGAAGTGCACTGCTGCAATGTGTTGTCTTGCATACAGACCTCCTCCAGATACAGCCAATGACTACCTACGGATGGCAGAGTCGACATGTACAGAGACTCTCTACAGGTTTTTCCGAGCCTTCATAGCGGTGTTTGCTAAATACTATTTAAGAGCACCAAGAGAAGATGATGCAGCTCGGATCCTGCAAAAAAAAATGCAGCAAGAGGGTTTCCTCGGAAGCATTGACTGCATGCACTGGGGCTGGAAAATTGCCCTTTTGCTTGGCACGGGATCTACAAGGGGCATACTGGTGAGTGCAGTGTCATTCCTGAGGCGGTGGCAGACCAGGACCTTTGGATTTGGCATGCATTTTTTGGCATGGCAGCACAAACAGTGATATCAACGTGTTGCAGCGCTCTCCGGTTTTTGCCAGGCTAGCTGAGGGACAAGCTCCTGCCGTGAACTTTGAGGTAAACGGCCACGCATACAACAAGGGGTACTATCTAGCTGATGGTATCTATCCGACGTAAGCTACATTTGTGAAGACAATTCCCTCTCCAGCAAATGAGATGGAAGCTTATTTTGCAACATGCCAAGAACCATCACGCAAGGATGTTGAGTGTGCTTTTGGGGTGCTTCAGCACCGTTTCTCCATTATCAGGTACCCTGCTCTCACTTGGTCTGAGACTCAGATGTGGGAGGTGATGAACGTCTGTGTGATCATGCACAACATGATCATTGAGAGCGAGCGCGACGAACCTGTGCACGATGATCAACAATTTGAGTATCAAGGGCCACTTGTTGAGGTAGAGCATGTACCCCAAGAATTTGCCGCTTTTCTTCATATGCACAATAAAATTCAAGATGCGGATGTCCATGTACAACTGAAGGCGAATCTAGCTGCGCATTTGTGGGCGAGGAGAGGAGCTGCCAACAATGCATGATTTTATTTCTATTTGTTTGATTGTATGAATAATTTAAGTACTATTTATTTGATTGATTGTATGAATAATTTAAGTACTATTTGTTTGATTGCATGAATAATTTAATTCTATTTGTGTGATTGTATGAATTATTGAATATAGTATGAATAAAATGTGATTGATATGTTGTTTCAAAATATTGTAAAAAGAAAAAGAAAGTTTTGGAGGCTGTCGTATGGGAGGCGGTGGTGTGGGAACAGCCTCCCCAAATAGAGGATGCACTGCCGGCGCCCCCCATAGAACATTGTCGACGACCCTACCAACGACTATTTAGGGGGCGCCGGTGGAGATGCTCTAACCTTACCGTGTAGCCATATAAGCCAATATAAAAGGAATTGAAGAAGCACATAACTGGAATGGCCCAGTTGAAGAGTAACTCAAATCTAGAATAACTCGTACGGCTCCACTAAAAAAGGCAACTTACGGCTAGGCAAAACATGCTCCATAAAAATTAGAGAATTTGCTAGTTCTCAGCTAGTTTTCAGTTAAATCAACTACCGTTCAATTAGGTTCCTCCCTCGCACGAGCGTCGTTGTATGCTAACCTCCATCGTGATGGCTGCGACCGAGATTCGAAGGCCCTCGCGCCAGTTCATGCCGACCTTCGTCGACTCGGTCGACGACCGGAGCGGGATCTGGAAGGAGCTCATGGACGCACCACTCCAAGGGAAGGGCGCCGACAAGACCAGCTGGACTCCGTGAAGCTCCCGAGACTTTCAGAGAAGATTAGGACGCGGCTGATGAGATGAATCGACACGCGGCGGAGCTCGGCCGGAGCGGAGGAAGATCGGGTCAGGGACGATAGCGCAGACCACCTCGGCTTGATTCGTTGGGCGATTTCGTGGCATAGGGAGATAGCGGAGATGATGAGCAGTAGTAGCAGTGGTGGGGAGGGAGGAGGGACCGCGGGGGGCTGCGAGCTGCTCGCGACCGGCGGCCGTAGCAGCGGTGGCGGGGAGGTGAGGACCGAGGATGGATGCAGAGGGACTTCGGGGGCGGGAAGATGCTCGTGGCCATCGGCCGGCGGACATAGCGGCGGCGGCGCTCGTGCCCCTCCCTATGTCTGTCGTTCCGGTGTACCGCCGGTCGTGCCCTGTTTTACCATTTTCTAGAAAAAGAGAAGAGATCTTATGGCATCTCCAACAGACCGACGCATTTCGGACGTCCAAATTGTCTGCACGCGTCTGTTTGTGTCGGCCCGCGGACGCCATACGGCCCGGGATGACCATTTGCGTCGGGGGTATCTCCAGCGGTGCGGACATGTTTTTTTATCACAGACACCGTCAAGGTCGTTAATGGTGCTTTAACGTCCCATCGAGACCTGCCGCCAGCGATTACCGGTTCCCCCGCAACAGATTGGCCCGTTTCGCTGGCGTTTCGCACGTGCGGGAAACGACCTACGCACGAATGTCGTTTCCAGCCCCGCTGTGGCTATATATGGTGGACACTGGTGGGGGTGACGGGCACCCCTCAACCTAAACCCTAGCATCCATGCATGGACGAGCACAACCTTAGCTGGATCAAGTTGTTCAGATGTGCCGCCAAGTCCACCCGGAGGAGGAGGAGAAGTTAGCCGCCGACGCCTTTCAGGCCAACAGTTGGGCCAGGAGGCGGCGAAGGCAGAGGCGGCAGGGCGCGCGCTAGAGCGTCAGCGCCAGGCGGGCGGCCATGGCGGAAATCGCTGACGCCAGGGCGTAACTCTGGGCCGAGCTCACCGAGGCCAGGGCGGAGCTCGCGTAGGCGCGGGCGGAGATGGCGGCGGCTAGTGCCGCCCTTGCGGTGGCTCCTCCATTGCCGGCAGCCCCACCCGCGGACGTCGTCATCCACGACATCACCGATGACGAGGACGACCACATCCGCTTCGAGTTCGGCGGCGACCAGCAGGCTCTGGTAGCATCGTTCGAGAGCCTACCTGGGAACGTTGATCGCCGTCACGCTCGGGCAGCAGAGGAGGAAACTCGCAGCCATGCGATCTCCATGAGTCGGGCGTACCTGTGCTCCGACCTGGATTCGGTCGCGCGGAGGGGACCAGATCCCGCGTGGGTCGAGCAGGAGAACCGCGAGCTGGCGGACGACATCTCTGCCAGGGACGAAGCGGTGGCAGCGGTGGATAGGGACGAGGCCCGCTACCACGCCAACATGGCGGTGGCGGCGGAGGCGACAGCGAAGAGAGTCCATGATACGTCTCAAACGTATCTATAATATTTGATGCTCCATGCTTGTTTTACACCAATTCATATATGGTTTGATCATACTTTGTTGCACTTTTATACATTTTTCGGCACTAACCTATTAACAAAATGTCACGGTGCCAGTTCCCTGTTTTCTGCTGTTTTTGTATTTCATAAAAGTTGTACATGAAATATTCTCGGAATTGGACGAAACAAAAGCCGAAGTCAATTTTTACCGTAGCAAAGACAGAGTCTAGAGGGGAGTCGAAGGGGGGCAGCAGGGTGGCCACGCCAGCCCTAGGCGCGGCCTAACCCTGGCCCGCGCCTAGGGGTGGTGTGGGCCACCCTAGCCTCCACCGACATCGCCCCTCCGCCTATTTGTTCACGATCTCGGGAAAACACTGAATACCCGAGCCTCCATCCACGAAAAGTTCCGTCGCGGTCGCCATTGCAGAACCCATCTCGGGGGGTTCTGAAGCTCTTCCCGGCACCCTGCCGCAGGGGGAAATCATCGCCGGAGGCATCTACATCGCCATGCCCGCCTCCGAAGTGATGTGTGAGTAGTTCATCCCTAGACTATGGGTCCATAGCAGTAGCTAGATGATTGTATTCTCCAATTTATGACTCATGTTTAGATCTTGTGAGCTGTCATACATGATCAAGAGCATCCTTATGTAATGCTACATGTTGTGTTTGCTAGGATCCGATGAATATTGTATACTATGTTTAGGTCGATTATATATTCATGTCATATGTTATTTGTGATCTTGCATGCTCTCTGTTGCTAGTAGATACTCTGGACAAGTAGATACTTGTGACTCCAAGAGGGGGTATTTATGCTCGATAGTAGGTTCATGCCTCTCGTTTTCTGAATGAGTGACAATAACTTCTAAGATAATAGATGTGCTGTTGCTACTAGGGAGAAAACAACAATGTTTTATCCAAGGTAATTCTATTGTTTACTTTACACACATTTCTTAATGCGATAATCTGTTGCTTGCAACTTAATACTGGAAGGGGCTCGGACGATAACCGGAAGGTGGATTATTAGTCATAGACGCAGTTGGATTACAGTCTACTACCTCCGTTTCTAGGAATAAGGCGTCCTCGTTTCACGTGCTTTTTGTTTGACCAAGAATTACTTCAAATAGATAAAGATTGTTTGTATGAAATTAGTACTATTAAAAAATTCTTTTCAATACGAATCTAATGATATTTATTACATATAATCTAATCAAGATTTTTTACTCAGTTTTTATGGTCAAAGTTCTTGGAATACGCGTGCGCCTTATTCCTTGAAACGGAAGTATTATGTATTATGTTGTAATGCCCAAACGAATCTCATAGTAATCATCTTGTCATGTATGGTCGATATTCTGCCAATTTGCCAGCTGTAATTTGTTCACGCAGCATGTTATTTATCTTTGTGGAGAGACACCACTAGTGAACTATGGACCCCGGTCCTTTCTTTTACACTGATAAATTCATCCACTGCAATCATGTTCTATTTACTTACTGCAAAGCTCTGTTCTCTTTAATTACTGCAAACATCTCTTTCCACTTGATACGTCTAATCCTTTGTGTTCAGCAAACCGGTGAGATTGAAAACCTCACTGTAAGTTGGGGCAAAGTTTGGTGGTTGTGTTGTGTGCAGGTTTCACGTTGTTGTTGACGCCGGTAGTGCGCTCTGCCACTAGTCAGCTAGCAACACCTTCAGAAGTCACGTTTTTCTCCTACTGGTCGATTAAACATTGGTTTCTTACTGAGGGAAAACTTGCTGCTGTGCTCATCACACCTTCCTTTTGGGTTTTCCAAACCGCTTCCACAACAACCGCCACCAAGATTGTCTGGCGCCATCACCGGAGCACCATCAATATTTTCGGGCACCGTTCTTTGGGGAGAAAGAGGATATCTGCAAGGGGAGTCTCTCATCTGCAATCTCTTTACTTTGTTATAGTTTTTCTTAGTTTATTTTATTTTGTCTTGTTTGCTTTATTATATCAAAAACACAAAAAATTAGTTTCTTTTATAGTCGTCATTATATCAAAAACACAAAAAAAAATAGTTTCTATTATTATTGTTATTTTTGTTGCTTAGTTTTAATTTTGCTAAAATGAGTATTCCTGAAGTTGAGGTTCGTTCTTTTAAGCAACAAGGGGGAGAAAGTTTGAAAGATGCTTGGTATAGAATAATTAATGCTCATCATAGATGTACTAAAAAATATTCTACCATGATCCTCCTTAGAAATTTATATGTTGGTTTATCTAGCTGGAATAGGTATGTTTTGGATACTCTCACGGGGGTAATTTTCTGGGTACTCCCGTTTTGGAAGCCTGCAATTTAATTGAAAGCTTGGTAGGAATACCACCTACTAATGCTGTTAAAACTGAGATCACTTTGGAAGAAGTTGTAGAAAGATTGAGCTCTCTAGAGAAAAGTTTACCAGATTGCCTTGGTAATGCTAGCCAAATTAATGAATCCATAGATGTATCAATAAAATAATCACTGTTTTAGAAGCTAGCAATACCCATGATAATATAAACCTTAGGATTTATAAGCTAGAGGAGGCTATGGAAACTTTAAGTTCAACTTTTTCTTCTCTTGGGTTTAAGAAGGAGAAAGCCTTTGTGGGCAAAGAGCAAAAATTTATGTATGTTCCAAAGGCACCTAAACTAAAACCCCATAATATGTTTAAAATTGATTTCAAAAAATCAGTACAACTAAGAGTGGTTTACATGTTGAATCATCTCCAGGGGTGTCTAAAGTGGCTATTTTGACAAGTTGTATTTTAGAGGAAGTGATTGATTTTGATGCTTCTTCACTTGATAATACTTGATGCTCGCTCTTTTTCTGCGCCTAGCTGAAAGACATTAAAGAAAACCACTCTTGGGAGATAACCCATTTTTATTTTCTGTAATTTTTTTTATTTTTGTTGAGTCTTAGAAGTTATTACCTCTGTAATAACCTCTTCTTATCATTTTTATTTCATTTTTGTGCCAATAATAGCCTCTAATAGGAAGAAAGTAAGATTTGGGGAAGTTATTGTCCTGGTAACAGATTTTGTGGTGTCACCATAAACATTCGTATAAATAGCCAGAGCGGAGTTTTGAGCTTCCATTTTTATGCATATGCCCCTGGTTATTATCTAACTTTCGTTAGTTGACCACTTTTCGAGATGAGCAACAGAAGATTTTCGGAAAATCGATCTTTACCTGCCGTTCTGTTTTGACAGATTTCTGCACTATTTGCATTTGCCTCTTAAATCTTTGTTTTTTGAGTTGTTTTGATCAAAGAGATTTTTTAATGGTTGCTACAGTAGCTAATGCTTTAATAGATGTTTGATATATGTTAGAACTGAACCCAAGTGGATTTTTTTATTTTGATTGTACTAATGCTGCTAATAATGAATTGTTTGAAGTTTTGTATGAAGGAAGTTTTCAGATGTAGGGAGAGAAAAATGATGTGATAAGATGACAAATGGACAAAAGATCAAGCTTGGGGATTCCCCTGCACCCCAAGAAATATTCAAGAGGTACAAACGTCAAAGCTTGGGGATGCCAAAAGCATCCCCTTTTCATCAACAAAGCAACATGTCATCTTTCTATGCGCTATATTTTTATTGCTTCATACGCTATGTGTTGGTCTTGGAGCGTCTTTATTTTTGTTTTTATTTTTGTTTGATGTAGAATATGTTGGATCCCGGTACATTTTTTTGGAGAAAGACCCGCTCCGTTTTAATTGCATAGAACGCTCTAGTTTTCATTGTTATTGTTCTACGAGTATTCTAGTTTTCTGGTATTGCGTTTAGCTCTTGTTATTTCACTTGAATTTTGTTCAAAGCTCGTTAATATTATTTATTTGTGTATGATTAGCTCTCTGGTCCATATTGATTTTCATCTCTGAGAGTTATTTCAAATAAGTTGATTGGTGTTGGATACGAGTAAAATATTGATTATAGTGATGCAAAAGGAAGCTTGTCTAGACTGTGGCATAGACTTTGGCATGTCATGTTGGATGTTATTCTTGTCATATCCTTAGTATTTATTGTTGTAGCATGACTTGTCTCAAATGGCTGAAAGTGCATAATGTGTCATTGAAAGAATCATGTGTTGTTTCCATCATACAAAGCATAATATTGTGGTATTCTCCTTTGATGCTTTATTGGGTTGACTTGGCACATGCTTATACCATGTTATGACTATAACCAGTCAACTAAAGCCTCTATGATCATTTAGTTTTTGACTTGTAATATCACTTTGTGCTTTGATTGATTATGTTTTTGTTGCTATGCATGATTATGGTCATTATTGCTCTCTTAGTTGGTCGCTCTCAGTCTTTTGCTAGCTTTCGCTTGTACTGAGTATGAACTCTACTCGTGCTTCCAACCACCATAAACCAAGGTTTGCCAATTTTGTACACCATATCTACCTAGTAGCATTATTGCTATTCCAAGTATATTCATCATGTTTTTATTCATCTTTCAAATTAATTTTTGGCATGAGAAAATTAGTTAATAAAGCTTTCACGAAATTGATGGCACATTTACTTTCTTGCACTTAATAAACTAGATCATTGTGACTATCTTATGAAGTTTATATGTTTGCAAATTGCAAGTTGGGAGTTAGCATAACCATGCTTTCATGGGGAACGCTTTCGACATTGCACTTATTCATATTTAGTTGATGTCATGTGCTTTTTCTTATGGATGCCTAGCGGTGCGAAATAAAATGGAAACTTGTAAGTCCATGGAGTTTGTATATGAGTTAGAGAAATGCCTGGGCCGCTAATCTAAGCCATGCATCATTCATGGTGGCAATTTACAGCGAACCATAGTGAGCATTCTATCAAGCATTTTCAATAACAAGCTATACCCATAGCAAATAAAAATTGCTGAGATGCTCATTGTCTGTTTGTCTTGTCATTTTGGCATGGGATTGCTCCTACAAGAGTACCTCCATATCATCGGGCAAGAGGTACCCAGTTGGCTGTTCTCGATGATACATGTATACTTACAATGACAAGAACTTATTTTGGACCTATGAGTAGCATGAGGTTTAGGTACTCGTATTTAAGGGGCATGAGATTTTCAACTTGTGATTTGCAACCATATAGCTCATATTTGATTCACATTAACTTTAACCATTCAAGATGCTTATGATAGGGGCAATGAGAGCTCAAAGCTAATAAGTACCATACTTTTTGGAAGGTTTATAAAACTTTTTTATCTTGCTTACTCTGCAAAGAATCTCTCTTTTACTTTTATGTTGAGTCTTCATCTTTTACTTTATGCAACGATTAAGAGAGCATAGTTGTCATTCTTAGTGCAATGTGCATAGTCCCAAAATTATTATTGATTGATTCATGATTATGACTATTGCTTGTTCTTGAATTACTTGTATCTAGTCACCCTTTGAACTTTAATGGTGTCCTAGCATTTATGTTTGGCTACTTCATAAAGGACATGTTGAGTACCACTTTGCTATGTTTTATCTATGCTCATAAACACACAGTTGCTTTCAATGCACTATTATTCATGATCCTTTGTTTGAGTTACTCTTCATGTTATAACATAGCTGCTAAGTTCTATTGAATTATATCTGCCATGCCTATGTTTAAAGTACTTTGATTTCAGCTCACAATGCTTTACAATGCTTGATCAAGATTGTGTTGGCTGCATGTCACCTTAAAAATTATTTTGTTATCACTTACCTACTCGAGGACGAGCAGGAGTTATGCTTGGGGATGCCTGATACGTCTCAAACATATCTATAATTTTTGAAGCTCCATGCTTGTTTTACACCAATTCATATATGTTTTGCTCATACTTCGTTGCACTTTTATATATTTTCTGGCACTAACCTATTAACAAGATGTCACAGTGCCAGTTCCCTGTTTTCTGTTGTTTTTGTATTTTAGAAAATTTGTACAGGAAATATTCTCGGAATTTGATGAAACAAAAGCTGAAGTCAATATTTTACGGTAACGAAGATAGAGTCTCGAGGGGAGTTGAAGGGGGAAAGCAGGGTAGCCACGCCAGCCCTAGGAGCGGCCTGACCCTGGCCCGCGCCTAGGGATGGTGTGGGCCACCCTGGCCTCCACCGACATCGCCCCTCCGCCTATTTATTCACGATCTCAACTCGGGAAAACCCTGAATACCCAAGCCTCCATCCACGAAAAGTTCCGTCGCGGCCACCATTGCAGAACCCATCTCGGGGGGTTCTGAAGCTCTTCTCGGCACCCTGCCGGAGGGGGAAATCATCGCCGGAGGCATCTACATCACCATGCCCACCTCCAAAGTAATGTGTGAGTAGTTCATCCCTAGACTATGGGTCCATAACAGTAGCTAGGTGGTTGTCTTCTCCAATTTGTGCCTCCTGTTTAGATCTTGTGAGCTGCCCTACATGATCAAAATCATCCCGATGTAATGCTACATGTTGTCTTTGCTTTGGGATCCGATGAATATTGTATACTATGTTGAGGTCGATTATATATTCATGTCATATGTTATTTGTGATCTTGCATGTTTTTTGTTGCTAGTAGATACTCTGGCCAAGTAGATGCTTGTGACTCCAAGAAGGGGTATTTATGCTCGATAGTAGGTTCATGCCTCTAGTTTTCTGGAAGAGTGACAATAATTTCTAAGATTGTAGATGTGTTGTTGCTACTAGGGAGAAAACAACAATATTTTATCCAAGGGTAAGTCTATTGTTTATTTTACACACATTGCTTAATGCGATAATTTGTTGCTTGCAACTTAATACTGGAAGGGGTTCGGACGATAACCGGTAGGTTGATTATTAGTTATAGACGCAGTTGGATTACGGTTTATGTATTATATTGTAATGCTCAAACGAATCTCATAGTAATAATCTTGTCATGTATGGTCGATATTCTGTCAATTGCCGAGCTGTAATTTGTTCACCCAACGTGTTATTTATCTTTATGGAGAGACACCTCTAGTGAACTGTGGACCCCGGTCCTTTCCTTTACACTGATAAATTCAACCACTCCAATCGTGCTCTTTTACTTACTGCAAAGCTATGTTCTCTTTAATTACTGCAAACATCTCTTTCCACTCGATACGTCTAATCCTTTGTGTTCAGCAAACCGGTGAGATTGACAACCTCACTGTAAGTTGGGGCAAATTATTGTGGTTGTGTTGTGTGCAGGTTCCACGTTATTGCTGATGCCGGTAGTGCGCCCTGCCACTAGTCAGCTAGCAACACCTTCAGAAGTCACGCATTTCTCCTACTGGTCGATTAAACCTTGGTTTCTTACTGAGGGAAAACTTGCTGCTGTGCTCATCACACCTTCCTCTTGGGATTTACCAACTCTAGCTGAGGCCGACGAACGCCGCAGGCGGCAGGACGAGTTGTCCGATCGTCGGCATGCGCGGCGCAAGGAGTGCGTCAGGTGGTCGCGCTTCTATGACAGCGCTGGCCCCTCGGGCGGCGGCCAGTAGTAGGCTGCGCGACTACGAGTAACCCCGGCCGTGGTAGGCCGCGCGACGGCGAGTAGGTACAGTCGTTGTAGTTTTAGGTTAACTCGACTAACCATCTCTGTAAAGATGTCCTTTTGCCAATCAATAGTAATGAAGGAATATTTTGCTTACCTAATCACTGCCTAGCGGGCCCGGATGCAACCAACGCGGTCACTTTGCGCGACCGTCAAGCGTCCGTGGAGACGCAAACGTGCCGCATATTTGGGCCGTGTTTGCGTCACTGTGGACAGCCCGGTCACTATGCGTTGTCCCGCTGGAGCAAGGGCAGACATATTTTTTGACCGCGCAGACGCAAACGCTCGCTGTTTGATGCCCTTATTTGAAATCTGAATGATAAGTGGGGTCCCTCTGAAAATTTACAGAAAACCCCAGAAATAGAGCTTGTCAATTGTGTGCCTCCCTCAATAGTTTTGGCATGCCACGTACAGCCTGACAGCGGGTTCCACATGTTAGTTTTGTGATTAAACGATCGTTAGATACGAATCTGTGTTTTCTGTACGTGTTAGCGCTGAGGTGGCAGTTTTTTGAAACCTTACCATATAGTGGTGGTTTTTTAAAACACTAGCCTCAAATGTGGTGTTTTTTTTTGTAATTTTCTCGCAAGATACAAGAATAGGACTACCTACGAATGCCTGTTTCGAGGAGGGATAGGAGTATATAGGACTACCTGCTCCAGTTACATAGCTTCCTAATCACTAATTACTGATACATGTGGAAATTCTAACTATATTTATTATAAGTTCTATTAATAAAGGCCGTGTGCATCACCACGATGCTGATGATAGGGTGATTATCCCCTTTTCGGAAAAAAACTAATTACTGATACATAGAACTTATAATAAATATAGTTAGAATTTCCTGGAATTGCTAACAGCTAAGAAAGGAAAAATGCAGTTGCTGATCTTCCTTGACGTCGGCCAGGCCACAAACCATTTACATATCGATTTGCATACCATCCGATAACTTCTTGTGATATCTCTTCTACACGTTGCATTTCTGCTTCAAGGGAGACAGAACAAAGCTCAGGTTGGAGATAAACAAGTATCAGCATACCAAATGGACCACAAGACAAGTGGCTACTTCACAGATAACTCAGTATTTTTGTAAGCTTCAGGGTATAGGTCAAAAGCCTTCCTATCTCAGCAAGGTAATATTTGCATTATACAGTTTGCAGTCCGGTAATGAAAGTGAACTCTGTTATAATAATTAACAAACCATACACATTTTACTAGATGGCTATTGAATGGGCACTATTATTTCCATGCCTTTCCGGTGCAGTTTACTCTGAACAAGCTGAGCAAGATGCTAAGAACCAATAGGGGTGGCTCTGGATCTCCTTTGCAGACCCTCGTAACACCAATTAGAATGATTTCCACTGCTGGTGAATCTTTTATTGAGTTAGACAAGCGAGAATGCTTGAAGTGCAGCTAGTATGTCTAAAGTAGGCCCCTCCTTATCATTGATAGCTCTGCCAGACATATTGCATTCAGATAAGCGAAATACCCAACAATAAGTGTGTATATCTGCAATTTACTCATTACAGAATCTCAGATGGGTGATCTCAAAACAAACAAAAAAATCAGATAAGGAATGATGCTTATTCAAAAAAAAGTTAGGTAATGATGAACCTATACATGAAATAAAATCCTGACCTGCACTTTGCTTTCATCGGCCTTCCTGATGTATAGCTGAAAATATGTCTTCCTGTGCTGCGGCGCTAATTGCTGACAGGTGAGATGATGCCCCCCCCCCCCCCCAGCACAGATGCTATTGTATCTTGCACTATCCTGCAACTGGAGTGCGACCTCAAGGTTCCAAAGCACATCACCCATTGATGGCCTATCTATGCTACGATCAGCAACACATTGCTCTGCTATCTCTGCAAATTTCCTGAAGCACTCAGGGGTGATGTCCTCCTTGACACGAGGGTCAATTATCTCATCGAGTACACCTTTCTTTAAGCATGATAGCGCCCAGTCACGCAAGCTCACTTGCTCCTCCGGGAGCTGTGTGTTTATCGCAGGGCGTGCACACAGGATCTCAAACAACACCACCCCAAAGGAGTACACGTCTGATTTTTTGGTGAGACGCTGCAGCCGGAAGTACTCAGGGTCAAGATATCCAAAGGTGCCTTTCACAGCGGTGCTCATGTGCGTAATTTCAATATCTGGACTAGCCTTGGATAGACCGAAGTCAGAAACCTTTGCGACTAACTTACCATCCAATAGGATATTGGTGGTCTTAACGTCACGGTGGATGATTCCTTGTTCTGAGTCAGTGTGGAGGTAATGCAGTCCTCGGGCTGCACCAATGCAAATCTCAAGGCGCTTCTGCCACAACAGTGGCGGGCTTCTTGTGTTGTACAGGTGCTCCCGCGGAGTCCCATGTTCCATGTAGTCATACACCAGAATCATCTCACTCTTAGCCTCGCAGTAGCCAATTAGAGACACAAGGTGGCGGTGGCAGAACTTGGACAGCATCTCAATCTCTGTATGGAACTCATGAACACCCTGCTTAGACATTGGGTTGCAACGCTTGATCGCCACCTTGGTGCCATTATCTATCTTTCCGAGATACACATTCCCAAACCCACCTTTGCCAAGTAGGAAGGACTGATCAAAACTGTTGGTGGCAGCCTGAACTTCAGAAAAGGCGAAGTGGCGGCAATGATTGGAAGGCAGCGTCAACGTGTGCTTACCATAATCCTCTGTTATCTTCTTCTTTCTTCGTCTGTAGATGATGCAGCTGCCAAAACATGCAATCAAGAACGCTGTGAAACCACCAACAGCTCCACCTATGACAGCACCCTTTGATTTCCCTCCACCAGACACCCTGCTAGGACTGGCATCCGGCTTTTGCGGAAGTGGAGGATTGGCATCAAACTCCTGCGGAAGTGGAGGATTGGCATCAAGCTCTTGCGGAAGTGGAGGATTGAGCCCAACAAGATTGTTTGGTCCGTAACTCTGTAGCTTGAAGACCTCGAGACCATTCAGTATTGCATCATTGTACTCTGGTCTACTTGAAAGATCAGGGTGAAGTGCAATCCACATGTCCACCTGACCGGAACCAGAGGTGAGGATAACATAGTCATTGTACGTTGGTCTGACGATTCCTCCGCTCCAGACAATGACATCCATTTGTTGCTGTGCTATCTGGTTGTTGATGTAGATTAAGAATACCCTCTGATCCACCCGGGTGATAGGATACTCGATTTCACAGAAATGGAACCTGAGGAGGTAATAGAACCCTCCATCAACTGGTAAAATCCATGTAAGGTTGTAGTTCAGGTCGATCTGTCCATTTAGTCCCATCGATCGAGCTGTATCGTAGACAGCAACTGGCGCAGTGTAATCTGGCACTTGTGGTGTATACTCGATAGTCAAATTACTATTTTTGGAGAAGGTCACCCCAGAGGCACCAAATAAGTATGGGAAATCAATGTCCCATGAGCGGTAAAAACCTGAATCATCTTTCCGGAAAATGTCTAGGCCCCCGACGTTGAGCCTGTACATAGTCTGGAAGGCTGTGTCAGGGCTGAAAGAGAAGGAATCTCGGTTATCACCGTTGACAAATCTTGTGTCGTCTGTTGTGAATATGTCAGGCGTGGGCATTATCTCAACGCCATTCACAAATGCATAAGAACCGTTCCGATGTGCTGAAGGAGCAAAGGTGAGGTCTAGGCTGCCTGTAGAAACATTCACCGAGAATTCACGGACAAGGTAGGCAGGACTCCTGTGAACGGTTTGCCTCGAAGCATTAAACTCATTTAAGAGGATAAGATTTTTTGTGGTGACACTGAAGTAGGCATCGGAGGCAGCATAGTTTCCATAAGAAATTGGATAGAAGTAGAGGCGTAAGAACATGCGGCCTGAGCTGACAGGGAAGGAATAGGTGTAATTTGAAGTGAAGATGCGGGCAGTCATCCAAGGGACCCTGGAGGGGAGTGAACGATCTTGGTACGAAGCAGTGGCTGCAACTCCTTTCACTGATGGCGCGAACTTGGATACGGAGTCCCCGTCCCAAGTACGACTATTGTCATCATAGTTCTGCTGTGATGTTCCGCAGTTCAGGAGGATTTGTCCAGAGGCAGTAGAGTTGTCACCAGACGCCACGACGAGTGACACAAGAGCCAATAGTGTGAGGGTAGCTAGTAGAATCGGGAATGCCATTGCGGTGGTTGGTGTACCAGGATCAACAATCTGAGGTCTCCGTCACAACTCTATGATACAAAATAGCTTTCATTAATAGTTGCATGCGTTGTACATTTCTCTGTGGGATGTGGGGCAAAATATCAGGAAAATATCAGAGTTGGGGTAGTATTGTTTAGGCTCAGCCACAGAGGTACAGAACCTGCAATTGCAGCATAAGAAGCAGAAAATTCAGCAAACAAAATCATGTCAAGATGAACTATATAACGTCACCTGCAATTGCAGCATAAGAAGCAGAAAATTCAGCCAAAAACAATCTCATGTCAAGATGAACTATATAACGTCACGTGCAATTGCAGCATAAGAAGCAGAAAATTCAGCAAGGCTCCGATCGAGACTCTAAGTAGTACTAATCATTGCATAATTTCATTAAACTGAAAGTTTGTGCTACTACTAATCATCGCAAGAACTTCACGAAATTGAAGTGACGAAGAGGGAGAACCTTGTGGGTGGAGCTGCACCTGCACCTTCCAACGCGTGGCTTCGGCCCGAGCTCGGAAACGGGGCTATGGCGGCTGCCAGGGTTGTGTTCGGGAATGGAGAGAACTACTAGGGAGTAGGAAGGGAAATCTTATGCGACCCGGGTCGTACCAACCCGTTGCTGGACCAAGTTGTCCGTTTGACACGTAGCAGAACGAATCTCACAGCATCTGACCACTTATCACCTATTCGTTCAGCTCTAGTACTAATCGAATACCTAAATCCAGATTCAGTTCTCTTCTCCAGCATCCTCTCGACGCAGCCGCGATTCCCGCGCTTGCTATGTTGCGGATCTGCCGATGCTCGCTGCTCTCCCTCAACGTCCACAGGCAAAGCTCCTCCGCGCCCGGCGACACCACGGACGCTGCAAGTGCCACAGAAAAAACCTTCTCTGCCCCCTGCGGCGTAGCTCCTTCACGTCGCCGTCGCCGGCGACACTACCGGCGCTCAAGTTCGGCGCTCAAGTTAGCCACGACCAACTTTCACCACTCACGGTGGTGCCACCGTTGCTCCAGCTGTCATGGCCAACCTCCTTCACGACACAGTTCACTGTGAAGTTTAGGTATTTCTTTGATAATTGCTGCATGGGGATGAATTCAATTAAGAGAGGATTTGGGAAGAAGGGGATTGTACGTACGTGTTGTAGATGTATACTGTACTCACGACGGGTGGAGGAGCTGTTCGCAGGGAGTGCTCCAGCGGACCGGCTTCCAAGTCCATTCCATGTCAGACAGCTATGATGTAGTCGTCTTCGAGATCGTTCGCCATCTTGACGCGCCGTCGCAAGAAGAAAGGGGGCAGAAAGATGAATCGAAGGTAGAGGAAGACGAACTGTTCGGAGACTGTTTGGTTGGTGTGCGATTAGGGAATTGATTAGTGGAGCTGGAGGAATACGTGATTAAGTGGCCAGAAGCTTTGAGATTCGTTTCTGCTACGAACTGTTCGGAGGTAGACGAAGACGAACTGTTCGGAGACTGTTTGGTTGGTGTGCGATTAGGGAATTGATTAGTGGAGCTGGAGGAATACGTGATTAAGTGGTCAGAAGCTTTGAGATTCGTTTCTGCTACGTGTCAAACGGATGACTTGGTCCAGCGATCGGATTGTGAGACCAGGTCGTATAGGATTTCCTTCCAGTAGGAAGTAGCAGCCCGGCCCGGGAAGAAATTTCTCCTATAAATGTTGAAAGACTACCCAGCCAACCAGACCATCTGAAAGGGGCAAACGAATCTGGTTCGTCCAATCAGCATGTAACAGTAAATCTCTCATCCCGCTTTTCACCACAGCCGTCCGATCAGTCGAGATTTTTCTCACTCGTTCGGTTTTGGAAAGACTCCATGACGGGTGGGACCTTCTACGTGCGGGGCCCGACAGTCAGAGGTAGGCAGGTCCGCTCGTTCGGTCGCTTCATTCTCATGTCCACGGACGAAAGGTGAAACCCTAGATCGAACGAGCTACCAATCCCGGGCGCTCGCCTCCCCTCCTCTCCTCCTCAACCCCGTGCGCTCCCCACCACGAGCCGCCACCGTCGCCGTGCCTTGCCCCCTCGCGCCTCCTCCTCTGCGACTCCGAGCCGCCGCCATCGTGCATCTCCGCCTCAACCCACCCAACGCTGCGCTGGGACGGAGGTGGAGGAGCACGGATTCGGAAGAGGCGTGCGCTCGTCCGCGCCCTCGATTTCTTCTAGCGGCGGCTGCCCGCGTGCCCTCGATTTCGTCCAACGGCGGCCGGCCGCGCGCCGGCGGCGAAAGGCGGCAACCGAGCGGTGGTGGCGGCTGGCGGCACTCGCCCTCGATTTCGTCCGAGCGTCCGGCGGCGGCGGAAGGGAGCAGAAGAGGTGCGCCGGCGGCGGAAGGCAGCAATCGAGCGGTGGTGGCGGCGGCTGGACCGTGCGCGCCCTCGATTTCTTCCTCGGCACTCCAGTCGCTTCCATAGTAGGTCGCCTCGCCTCGCCTAGCTGCACACCCTCGGTCGACTCCCGGCGTCGCGCGCTTGTCCGCCACGCCCTAAGCCCGCTCCAGCCTCCAGGTATCCATTCCCTTCTTCTAGGCTTCAATCTCACGGGGCATGGTGTGATTTTCATGTTGAGGAGACTGGACTGCCAGGACGAAGAGGCAGGCTGCGGTGATGAAAACAATTGCTCCAATTGATGTCTGAAACAGATCTTTAAAATACCTTACTCCAAGGCACAAATTGCTATCGATGTAGTCTGTATTTGAGACACTCATTTACACACAAGTTCAGTGTCTGATTGCTCTAAAATAATCATGCTCTCTGTTTACTATATACTAATACAATGATCTACATTATATTTGCAGCCTTGATGTTGATGAAATTGAAAAGATAATTTATATTGATGTGAGAGTTCTCAGAGGAGGAGGAAAAAACAGTTTCCCTATTGCTGCTCTGTTGATGTTTTTCAGAAGGTTGGTCTTGTTCTTGGACCTGATTTTGTATGCTGCTTGGTGCTTCCAGGTGAGATGTGCTTCTACATGTATAATAGTTGGTGATTTTTTTTTTGTGATATTATGTGCTGACAGTCATACTGTATTTTGTTTGCTTAATTTAAGATTTACTGGAATATCCTTGTACATCTGAAGCTTTCCTTAATATAGATATATATGTAGCACATAATAACCACGTCGAGCAGGATGGGTGGCGCATCAGTGGAGTCATCGCGCCAGCATGTCGACTCTCGCCAGCCTCCACAAGCGGCGAAGACGGTTCAGCTTGGCCATGGCCATGGCAGTTTTCCGGTAGTGAGCTCCTCTTTATTGTAGTTCAGTGATAGCAACCAGCAGCCCATGGTTAGTTGCATAGGAAAAGGTAATGACAAGCACAACACATCTACTTCGCAGCTCGTTTGTGGTTAGTGTAGTCTCAGGTTTTTAATTTCATTTGTTGTGATTTTCACCCTTGTTAGATTGGCTTAGGCAGGACATGATCCATCATTGATGCCTCTTTCACCATTGATAGCTCGGTTGAACCTTTTTAGAGGAATAAGCGAAACTAATGGAAATTTCTCTCGTTTTCCCTTAATGATCCATACTGACATCATTGATGCCTCTTTCATCATTGATGCCTCTTGTTTTTTTCTTAGATCTACCATGAATAAAATGATGTTTCATACTGTGGATCTCTGGCCCTAATCATTTGTGAGATGTATTTGTACATTTATTGTAAGTAGGATGGTAGGCTAACAGTGTGGGTATGATGTTAGCGAATGACTCAGTAACCGGAAGTTATTTATTCGTTGACATGCCTCTATGTGTGATTATTATTTCTGGAATTCTTACATGATCGCAAATTTAGTTAGGTTTTAGGTAACTCAGATCGCCTCCATAGTTGAAGCATTTAAACTGTTAGTGGTAGAGTTGGGTCTCTCGCCGTGTATTGTAGTAATTGTGGTATTCTCGATTTTTTTGGCTGGAATTTTGAAGGAACATTTTTTTGCTTTGCAGCTAGGGTTTAGTGTTAGTGGATTCCATGGTTGGTTGCAGCCTACAGGTATGCCCATTCTCCCTATCTCAGTTTTCTCTCTATCTTCTACTGTACATTGGACTGCTTATTAATCACAACACTCCTACGGGATTACTTTTTAGATAATATAGGAAATTGTCATTTCCCACTCCTACAAGATTAGCTCTATAAGCGTTATTACTGCTCATGATTGTTTGCAGTATATATTATACCAATGTTATTTTCTCCCTTTTTTAGAGAAACGCTCAGTGAAAGGCTCGTGAGCATGATTATCCTCCTCCTTTCTCTCTCTGATTCACTTTGTTTTAGATCCATGAGCAAAATTTCTGGTGTGCTATTCTTTTGCTGTGCCCCATCATCTGGAATTTTTCCTCCCCTTTTGATATGTCACACTATACCCTATTTCAGATGGTTTGAACCGGGATTGGTCTTTGGGGTACGAGAGGTGGTCGTTTGGCTTGAGTGGTGCAGCTTGGAGGAACGGAGGTGGAGACAACGATATGGGCAAACAATGCTGCATCGGCATCAAGAGGTTAGGGAGAGCAATTGATGAATTTTGCTGCAAATTAATTACTATCTGGCATTCCTACTGTAGTACTTTCTTATTGTGCGAAGTTTTGTTTTGTGTACTACAGCTCATCAACTGGCCATGCAAGGCGCGACGACTGCGGCCGACAGCACGAGGGTGTGGGGCTGGTCGGCTGGAAGGTTAGTACCACCATTCGTCCCATGTAGATTGTTTATTACTTTGTTATTTTCAGCAACTGATGTGCATGTTCACATGTTAGAACATGGATAGGCACTTCTGGATTATGCCGAAATTATTTAATTTGAAGCATATGTTGCTTATGATTTGAGATGAGTCCGTGTGCAGCTATTAGAGCAGAGAAGGACCAATGTTTTGTGCATACGACCGTGGCTGCCAAAGTTACTTATATGCTTGCTTGACTTGATGGAGTTTTATGTGCCATTTGGTGTTAGCTTCCCTAATTCTCTTATGGACTTTTCTTCAGCAGGCTTCTACAAAGGAGCATGCTTCTTAGTTTTTTTTCTTCGGCACAACTGAACCTTTTTATTCTAAGCATGTTTCACGTCCTGCTTACCATTTTTGTTTGTAAAAGCTGAAACTAATTTTTTCAGGTTGCGGGAACTGTTCATAACTTAACTTATGTTTGCCATGGTATGAGACAGGGAGTAGGACCATGAATTCTTTGAATTGTGGCAATTCACCTGCTTGCTATGAATAAACACTGATCCCAGCCTATGTTGTTGCCCCTCATCTTCTCGTGATTTTTCTCTGCATGCTTAATTAGTCAAGCTATAATTTTACTAGCAAGTAACATATTTCACTCGTACCCCATTCAGATGAATCTTTTCTGCTTCGTTTGTTTTTCTATTATATTTGTATCTTCTCCTATAATTGTGCCCACCAACAAATAGAGATTCTACTATTTAAAAGGCTACCTATTCTGTTGTTCCATCTATGTTAATGGTCTGGGCATACATATCACTCTTTAGGCTATAGAATTGTTGGATCTCCTTGCCAGTATGATTTCTAGCTTACACGCAATTTTTTATTGACAAGGTCAATAAAATGCTTAGAAATAGAATGTATTTTTTGTTGTATAATTCCTTTAAAACTCTGGATTTATGGGATTCTATTTTAGCATACAGTTTTCCTTTCTCAATTGCTGTTTGAGATGCTTCTGGCTTTCTGAAAGAGTGCGTAGGAAATGTTGATACTGTGGTTTTATTTTTCAGATGTGCACTTTGCTTGTTGTCCATCTTTTAGTATTCCTTTCCTTCTGTTAGTGAAGACCTTTCTAATAGTAGTAAGATGTGGTATATTTGATTCATGGGTTTTATATGGTAAATGAGATCTGTTAAATCTTTGCTAAATTCAGGTAATATACATAATGTTTTCAAAATGCAGGGGAGGAATTGGCACACATGGCCAGGATGGCTAACCTGGTGGTGCTCCACAGGCGCTGCATGCCGCCGTGTTCCAGCACTTCAGGTGGAGCGCAAAGGCCGTCGAGTACTGTTGGTTCGCTGAAAAGCAGCGTGTTTCTAAAATTATTTTCTATGTTAGCTACATGAATTTCTTCTTAAATATGATTGCTCGTGTTTCCCTATAGTACTATGAGACCAGTATTTGTGTAGGTGGTTAATCGAATATTTTACGTTTTCTTAGCAGCTAACATTATTATACTCTGCTCATGGTTCAATGATTCATGGATCCCATGTGCAAGATATCTATTTACTTTCAAGATTTAAAATCTACTGCTGACAACATAGGTATGCTCCTCTAACGATCCAATTACAAACGTGGCGTAAACATGAACCGTGGTTAGCATATAGATCATCCATACTTAAATATTATGTGCATTTGCAGATTATGTGCACGCTCGAGGGTTGAAGCTTGATATTTACAGTGATGCTGGGTATGCTGGTGATCCAATTTATCATACAAAAAACACTAATCTGTTCTCATTCCGTTGCAACTAAACTCGGCATAGGCTCTATGTGATAACTTGAGAATATTGTTTCTATGACATGTCTGGCTTGTTGCTGCTGCTGAGCAAAATCGCAGGCTTCTTCAGTTAAACAAGGTACAACCCAGTCTGCATATCCTTTTGTTTATTGAGCTATCTTTGCCCATATACTAGCAATCTGATCTGTGTATGCAACCTGCGCATTAACAAAAGGCAAGGATGTCGATTTAATTAACTTTTGCAGTGATAGATTTCTTGGTACGGCTAAATGCATTGTTCATTTCAAAGAGTATACAAGGGAAGAGATGTTGCACATATAAAGAGCTCCGAACTGTTGAAAATAAGACAGTGTCCAGTACAACTCCATCTAGGTAGCCTGATGTTATCTATGGTACCCATTGCCGAAGCTAGCTGTCCTGACATATTCCTATAACTCCATACAACTTATCCACTTTCCAGCATGTCTACTTGTAGTGAAACCATACAAGTGTTTCCTGTGCATTATTTTAGCCCATTTCCGTTTTGGTATATACCAAACAAATTTTGTCTTCCAAATAGTTGTCTCAGTTGCCAACACTGTTGTTCTGACAATGCAATTTTCTCCTTGTAGATACTACTACTTCATTATTTTCGGTGACATGGGAAAGGTAAATATACGCCAATACTGCCTTAGCTTACTGCTTACATTACACATTTTAATTCATGAGATGATCATGTGCCGTGCATTTTAAAAGCCACATGAAAGTTTAAAAGCCACAAGGCATGTTCATTAAGAATTTGTTTCTCTTTTAACCTATAGCTTTACTTGTGGTTTGAAACAAGATCAATCATGCTAAGCTGATTTATTATACTCTAGCCTATGCACAGTCTTGTGCTCTCTCTGATTGTGTATGACAATATCATCTTTTGATCAAACATTATCCAGACGATCTCTGAATATTTTTTGTCTGAATCTTCTGATCAAGCACTATCTAGCAGTAATAATCTATACCAGTGTCTACTTAATGTTTCTTATAGGAATAGACAGAGTATTATGATGGAGGGTAGTAACCTTATGTTTCTCTTCTTCTGTAAAGTTAGAATAAAACTTTAGTTTTCAGTTGAAATAGTTCCAGGTTTTCTATCTCCAAAGAAGCCCTTCTGTTCCATTCTCATTATGTTCTTATATTTGGAATTTTGCAGTGCTTGGCCGATGGGGCAGACGAGTATTTACAGGCAAATAAAGAATGCTTGCTCGCTCGATGTAGATGAATTAGTATCCATACATGTTGACTGGAATTAACCGTGCCTTTGCATTTCATTAGCAGGTAAAAAAGATCAATCAGGAAGACTTGAGGAATTAACTTTAAAAAATATCATTGGTGAAATCATGTCATTTCCTTTTCTTTTTGCTATTTGAAGTAGCCGTTTGAAGTAGCCAGTATATGACTGAGCTTTTTGCTGGCCTTGAAGGCCTTTAATTAACCCTTTGGAACCTATATATGAAGAGTTTTAAGTTATCGAGTCGATTGCCTCATTGTTGCGTGCTATTCTCATCTTATGTTTTTCGCTTCCTGGAAATGATATACTTAAATATTACTGATCTACTTAAACTGAGGTGGCCTTGAAGGTCCAAGTCACATAAACAACTAAACTGAGTTGCTCTTACCTTGGAATTTAGCTCTTGCCTTGGACTTGCCTTGCACATTACTAATCTACTATAAAATGAGTTTTTGGCTTCTTCAAAGAAAGAAAAGATATACCCAATCAGTAACTGTTCTCTTTTAATTGCATCAAATTATGTTGTCCATGGTGATTGAGCAATAGTTTTGTCATGCAGTTTCCTCATTCTGCAGACTATTGTTTATTGATGCTGACCAAGGAACTGGTGGAAAATGGGGCCTAATGGATTCTCCACAAACTGGTGCTTACAGGAGTATATGGCGTGATCATATTCATGTACCATTCAAGTTGTAGTGACAGACTACCTGGTAATTGGTTACATTTTGGCTGCATAATTCTTATGATGCAAGCTCTGTAGGGTAGTGAATTTCAGTTGTATAAACTTTGCTATGAAGATATATTTCTGACTGTCCAAAATAAAATGATGCAAGATGGATACATTAAGAATTCAGGCAGCCTAATAATCCCCATTTGCAGAAGAATAAGTCAATAAACCAGGAAAATCTCTCATCTTTATCTGTATACTTTAGTGGCCAGCTATTAGCTCCTTTTGTATTCATCTTGTAAGTATGTTTTCTGAATGTTGTGTCATCTGCTGTCTCAAATTGGCTGACATGTTCTTCAGTTATATCATGCACTATAGTTTCAGAAAGCGTGCAGAAATAGCAATGTGCAGCCAATTCTTGATGCACTATAGTTTCAGAAAAAAAAACACATTCAAGTCAAACAAATCTTGATCCATTAATAGCAATGTGCAGCCAAATCTTCTTTCAGGTGACGCTGACGCGCAAATACTTCGTGTCGGGGCTCTTCAATCTCGGAGGGCATGGAGCGAGGACAAGTCCATGGCGGGCATGTGAACAGGGCCTGGGCGAGCTCACCGATGGGCTTGAACAGGTCTGGCGTCTCCTTGCTCCCCCGTTCCGGTACCCTCCACCGGCGCGGCCTTCCTCGAGCCCTCCATCAGCGAGCTGCGTGGCCGTACGAGCGAGGTTGACTTTACAGGTTGAGCGGCGCGGCCTTACGTGAGGAGCAGGACGACCCCCGCGGGAGCCCTCTGACGGTGAGCTGAGCGGCGAAGGACTGCGGGTGGCCGGCGGGGAGGTTGAAGACGGAGAAGAAGCTAATTTGAAATCTCAGTTTGGACTGTAGTTTTATGCAAAATTGTCTTTCTTCTGTTGCGGCGACGGTTAAATGGAGCCAAATGGAAGTGTATTATGTTAATAGAAAGTTGATGTTTTTGTTCGGTTTGATGCCTAGATAGCTTGTTGGCTGGAGCTTGTTGCTACTGCTATTGTTGAGCCGGTGCTCTGTCAGCTGCTGTTACCGCGTGCCCGGCCTGCAGCTGCTGGTTGTGGGACGTGGGGATTAACCGAACGGAAATTATAGGCAGGGTATGAGGAGAGAGGTTAGCGGGGGATTGGGGTGGTGGTTGGGGTTCACCCAAATTCTCCCCGGGTTAGATCCACGTGAGTTTTGATTCCCTCGGAACCGAACGAGGCCTGACTTGGTCTCCGTGTTGACTTTGGGAGTTCAAGATGATATCTACTGCCAAAATTACATGAATTATGTATCAGTGTAACCAGATAGAACAAAAATTATACTCCTCTTGTTTAAAATGTGTCAAAACGTGATGTTTCTCCTCTTATTTATTTTTGATGCAGCGATCCAAATGCCCTAGGTGGAGTACCAGTTATGCAGCAAACCTTAACAAGTAAGAATCTCTATGCCATTTAATTTGCTCCCTTTTTACTGATATGCTTCTCAATCTTTTTGATGCAGTTAATTTCATGTGAAAGACATTGTACTCATCATTAGCTCCCATGCATTCCACTGCAGATATTCTTTCTTCAGTCCCAGAGTGCATTAGACCAGATGGACTTTGTTCCACTGCACAATTTTGAGCCTGACCATCTTTATGCGTTGATATCGTTTGGAACAGCATGGTGAGCAGAATGGCGGGAGGAGAGGCTATCCCAGCGGGAGCAGGTTGCAGTTGTGGCTGCCTGAGCGGGAGGTTAAGCTGGTTGGCGGCGACCGACTCCTTCAGGTGGGCGCAGTTGCGGCAGTCCAAGATGGAGAAGAAGATGCATTGGCCTCCTTGAGGAGGATGCGAGCTTGAGCAGCAGGAGGCTGCTGGTGTGGGGCACCGGGAAGAGCTCGAGCGGGAAGGCCGGCGGCGCTAGGGAAGCAGTAGTAGTAATAAAATAGTAAGGTGACAGAACTAAGATTTGTTGCATCGATCATGTATTTCTTGTTGATTTTTGGCGGAAGAGCTTATACAAAAGCATGAAAGCTGAAAAATAGTGTGAAATCATACTAAATTATGAATGTAAAATACTAAAGCAGTTAAATTTTGGGTAATTTTTAATATAAAATAAGCTAACATTTAGGGTTTAAATGTTGACTTAACTTTGCCATTTGCGCGATAGCGCAACAGGTCATCTAGTGTCGTAGAGGAGACTGGTTTTGCTCTTTGACTGGTTTTTCTGGTCCCTTTCTCTCCCTCGTCATACACCCTCCAGAAAAGTCCACGACTCTTCCCAGATCCTCCAACCACCGTCCCTCTCCCCCTCCTGTTCTCCTGATCACCGGCGACCGGCAACAAGGACCAAGGATCCCTGCCGGCGTGCGGGCACCCATACCCAAGAACCACTGCAGCCACGATGGCGGCGCCGCGAGGCGAGCTCCATGGCGTGGCGGGCGCGGCCAGAGATCTGGAGTCTAGAATCTGGCAACGCTGCGGCCGGGGACGTCGCATACGGGTTCTCGCAATGCACTGTGACTAATTCTCAGTTGCTCTGCAACTGAGAATACATTACAAAAAGTCTTATTTTTATCACCAAATTTTATCATTCTTACACAACCCAAACGACAAATCGATTTTTCATGGAAAGACTTTATGTGCATGTTGCATCTAAAGATTTACACGTGATTTTTTTAGAATTATTTAAAATTTTAAAATAAAGAGAGCATATAGCACCCAAGAGCCAAAATATCACTCAAGCTTGACTTTAAGAAAGCATTTGACTCCGTCAACTGGGAGGCGCTGGATGCTATTCTGGATGCACGTGGCCTCGGCCCCCTGTTTCGATCCTGGATCTCCGCAATTCTTAACACTGGGCGGACCGCTGTGCTACTGAATGGTGTTCCCGGGCGATGGATCTCTTGCAAGAATGGGCTGCGCCAGGGGGACCCCCTGTCGCCATACCTGTACTTAGCCGTCGCCGACCTCCTCCCCTGCCTCATCTCCATGGAGGCGGGTGGCGACCCCCTGTTGCACCCTCTTGTTGACGACCTTCCATGTCCTGTGATACAATATGCAGACGATACCCTACTGATCTGAGAGCTGAACACTCCCAAGTCCGTCGCCTCCGCGAGCTCCTCGACGTCTTCTCTCAGGCCACGGGTCTACACATTAACTTCCACAAGAGCACCTTCGTCCCCGTTGGAGGTGTCACTGCTGAGCTGGCCTCGGATCTTGCAAACATCCTCGGCTGTCCCGTCTCTTCCTTCCCGCAGACATACCTTGGATTGCCGCTCTCGGACCACAAGTTGCCTGCGGCTGCGCTGGAATTCCTCTCCGTCAAGATCTCCAAGCGCATCCCCGGATGGCGGACGTCCTTGCTCCCAATTGGCGGGCGCCTTACCCTCACTACGGCAGTCCTGTCGGCCCTCCCGTCATTCGCCATGTCTGTTCTGCCAATACCGAAAGGGACACTCTCAAAAATGGACAGACCTCGACGGGCGATGCTCTGGAAGGCAAAAGATAAATGCTCCGGTGGTGACTGCCAAGTTGCATGGGACTATGTTTGCCGTCTGCGGTCCGAAGGGGGACTGGGTGTTATCGATCTTGGTCTCCGGAACAAATGTCTCCTCGCTGAAAGCGCTGCATGGTTTGTTCACCGGACGGGACTCTCCGTGGACCAGGTGGGTGAAGCGCAGTTACCTCAGTGCCCGCCCGCAGGTGGCCACCCCCGCTTGGAAGTGCTTCCAGTCGCTCATTCCACTATACCGCTCCATTACGAGAGTTGAACCCCACGACGGGCGCGCCACCTCGCTCTGGCACGATGCTTGGACTCCGCTGGGCCCCCTGTCGGCAGCCCTCCCCGCGGCCTTCTCCCACTGCCTATGCCCCCTCGCCACTGTTGCCGATGCCCTCGAGAATGGTGCAGTTGAGGTTCCACTTGTTCACCGAGTTTCTGCAGCAGCCGCCGGCGAGATGGAGTTCATCCATGCTTGCCTCTCCCGGATCTCTCTCACTTCATCGCCGGACATTCGCTCTGTATCGCTCGGCCCATTGACCGACTTCAACACAGGAAGCGTCTACCGGTCCCTCCACTCCTCGGGTTGTATCGTCCCAGGGCAAGACGTCAACTGGGCCTGCTTTGCGCCTCTAAAGGTGCGGGTGTTCTTTTGGATACTGCGCCTCCGCAAGACCAGGACACGGGCGCTGCTACACCGTTTCGGATGTGTGGCCTCCCCGAACTGCCCCTTCGCTGAATCAAGCGGAAGACACCTCACATTTGTTTGTCGGCTGCCCCCGCCTTCGCCTCCTTTGGAATGTCGTCTCCCCCTCAGGTCGCCCCCATGTGGGCGCCGACGTTCCGGCCCTCCTCGATGCTCTCTCCGAAGACTTACCTCCCATGCACCCGGAAGCGCGCAACACGGCCATCTTAGCTCTCTTGTGGACCGTCTGGAAATCCCGCAACAGAATGGTGTTTGATGCAGATTTTATGTCTACTCCGCGCATTCTAACCATGTTGGTAGACCATCTCCGCTCGTGGGTCGTCCGTGCCCCCCCTAGGGTCGACACGAGCGCCCTGCTGTCTTGGTGCCGGGCTATCTCTTAGAGTCTGTCTTTCTCCTTGCCCTATGTTCCCCCCTGTATCCAGCCTCCCCCATCTCTCACTCTCGCTCTGTTTGGGCGCGGTATGCCGCCCCAGACCTATTTTGTAGGCTTTATGCCCCCATGTAACCCACTCCCACATTAATGAAAAATTGAGTTCAGGTGGGCGATCGCCCCCCGTTGTTTCCTCAAAAAAAAAAAGTTCTAGACAACAAAACTAGGATCATGGCCTCAATGTGATTGTTGAAGGAATATTTGGGGAGACAACACCTCCTTAAAAGAGAAGATGGAATAGCCACCGCTGCCCCCACGCAACTACCGCCTGATAAAACTAGGATCATGCGCAATATGATCTGTCGTTCAAGAACTCGGTTCGACTCGAGGGGGGGGGGGGGTGATTCTAGCCGGTAGCAGGCAAAGAAGGACCGCGGTGGGTCGAGGGTGTATAAAGGTTGCTCGTTCTCGCTGAACATATCCCCGCAAATCCAGAAACAGAGACCTCCAATGGCAGCACTACTTCCACCCTCTACGATGCAACCGAAAACATAGCAGAGGAGGTGATGCTCTGCGACATATTTGCTATGTGTCTATGTCATATGTGTTCCACGAGAATCCTCGGTTATTTTAACCGGTGAGTCTATGTCAGAGCAATGGGCTCTATGAGCCGGACCCTATCTTAGTTCCGGCTGTCAGCAGAGTGATTGTTTTGGTTTTCTAAACCATAGTGATGTGTGGAACTCATGTGTAATGAGTGTGCACCATCGTTGCTATGTGTCGTAAATGTGGTGTCAAATTGGCTACCTGCTGATTATTGATGTTTCCAAGTCTACTCCATCAACCGTATTAAGGATACCTATCTAATCTGAATCATGTAACTAAACTATATTGTACGGGCTCTGCATCCTTTCGATAGCGTTTGAATGTACAGAAACTTTGTTTGATGTACTTATGACCATGAAATGCTTGCTTTCCTCTTACATTTACTGTTGTTCACCCAGAAAATTTACATGATCTAATATTCACTGTTCACCCATAAAATCTATGTGATGCAATTAACGTAGCTAATCTAAATGACCACAGGCGCGACACGGAACAAGTAAAAATTTGACAAAGTCATGCAGGCGGCGAGGCGAAGCTCTCTATCTGTCTAGTTTAATTCATGAGTGTGCATGTACTGGCACTGCAAAAGCCTACATGCACAGTATGCGGCACATATACCAACCACTATGCAGGTATGTATCAAAGCATTGTAAGTGAATCAACGTAAAAGGTCAATTGCATCCAAAACTTACGGTGGTGTTAGACACTTTCCTGTCTGTAGACTTGAACAAGATTTAAGAATTCTTTCTCGTCTTGAACTACCGTATTAACTGCAACCTGGTGAACCAAAAGGAAATAGTTCTGGTAAAAAGATATAGGTAGCAACAAGAAACCCATTCAGACAATGAAAGAAGCATGACAAGACAATTCCATGAGTTCCATACTTCCATATCGATCAGGTGCAATGACAACACCTTTACTACTAATAAAGCTGATTCAGTATAGTTTGAAAAGATTTAGCAGCTTCGGGTAGAGATATCATGAACTGAAAAGCAACAATGTTTCAGCAAAAAAAAAAAACTACAGCTTAAGGCTTAATGTTTACCAGTATAGAATGGGGGAACATTAGCATACAAGTATTTAACCTATTCACAGAGCATCATTTATAATATTACTGTATATAAATAATCCCAATAAAGCAATTCTTATCAATGACATGTTAAAATCCGAACAAGTTCTACAGATGATTTGACTATGTAGAAATTAAATAAGAGATTCAGTAATTTTTGCAATCAAGTGAGGAAAACAAAATACCCCCTCCATCCATAAAATATTTTCCCAGCATTCATACTACATGCATGTACTATGCCGCAACACTTCAGATAAATAACCGATACACAACTCTGAAAACAAAAAAGACAAATCTGGCTTTGAACAGTACAAGTACAATACAGTTCACTATAAATTTGGATATGGTACTACTCACAGCCCTGATTTGTCTTTTTGTTTACAAGTTGCAAATCAGATTTAGGAGGATGACTGCAGCTGCAGAATGGACGTCATGACCAGCAAGGCCCCAGTACAAGCCTTGTTTGCTTCAGCCTTTGACGGCTGCAGCTCCTGCAGCCTCAGTACCAGTTTGGTAAGAGTACAGGCAACAACTACAGCCAAGCAGAAATCGCCTGATAGAATGAGTGATCTGAGATTCAGGGTCGATGCCGATGATACAGGAGTAACTGATGGAGTCGAAATGGCCTCGTTAGCAGCACTCAGTGTGCCATCTGCAGGAACAACAGGCCTCCTGGAAGACAGGGTGACAGAGTTCACCATCGGCTGGGCTGGCTTGGAGGGATCAGTTGTCTCTCCATCCGCTGAGACAGTGGAGAACGGTGGATCCCCAAGGCACTGCTTGATGGTGGAAATGGCTCTCTCGACCTCTGACAACGACAGGGAGTACTCCCCAAGGATCGAGAGAGCGATTGAACATACACGGGACGCCCGGATCCGATAGAAGGTATCACTCAGCCTCCGGATCATGGACACGCGCAGCTTGGGGTTAGCCGTCGCGATGATCTCGCGCACAAACAACACAACATCAACTGCTGCAGCAGCATTAGTGCCACCAAGGAAGTCCATGAGGAGGTACACCACCGATCCAGCCACCTTTGGGACCTCCACGGCACATTCATGGATAGCTTGCAACAGCATCCGGCGGTACTCCCCTGATTTCGTCTTGCCAGCCTCCTTCTTGAGGTAAAGCACTACCTCCTTGACATTACGAGGAGTGAGCAGACCAAGCACCAGATCCAGCACCTTCCTCTTGATGTCTAAGTTGGGGATGGCAAGTGCACGCAGCACATCCATCACTGCATCCACCATCACATGTCGGTATGAATTGCGCAGCTCATTCAGACGGTCCAGGAGGATGAGTCTGACATTGCTGTCACTCTGCGATGAGAGCAGCTTGTTGTATGCGTTTGCGGCAGCGCGAGCATCAGTGGGGGCCGAGGGGAGCGAGGCAAGCGCACCGGCACACTCGTACACAACAGCTGTGCTGGGGGAAGAGAGGAGTGGGACGATGATCTTGATATACCTGCCCTTGTCAGCACGGTTCGGAGAACTGCAGACCTTGCGGATGAGCTCTACCGCCGCCATCTGCAGGAGATCGGGCCACTGGGTAACACGTTGAGCGTTGGAGAATAGGTGCACAAGAGCACGTTCTTGCGCACATAGGCAGAGCGTGAGGAACGCATTCCGCCGCGCGGAAGCGTCCTGCTCGGAAGCGAGTGCGCGCTCGACGAGCTCCGGAGCGTCGGGGATGAGCTTGTCACCGTGACGGAGGCGGTAGATCGCGGAGATCGCCGACACCGCGTGGCGGCGGACGAAGTGGTGGCGGTGCTCGAGGTTCTCGAGGATGGACGGCACGAGCGGCTCCAGGATCTCCGGCTCAGAGAGGCGGCAGAGGAACCGCAACGTGATGCCGCGGATGTACTCGTTGAGGTGCCGCAGGTTGTCGCGCAGTTTCTGGCAGACGAGGATCATCTCCGGGAGGACGCGGCCGGCGGGGTCGCGCTTGTCAATGATCTCGAGGTAGAGGAGCAGCAGCTTCTGGATGGTGTGGTCCTCCGAGGGGAAGACGTAGCGGACGACGGTGAGGAAGAGCTTCGGCAGCGTCTCGCCATTGAGGAGGAGCATGACCGCGCGCTTCATGGCCTCCGTCTTGGCGGCAACGTCGCTGCCCACCAGATCCGAATTGATCACGTTCGCCATGGCGGCGGAGCCCTTTTTGAAGTGGATCATCAGCGTGCACGGCTTGTCCATGGCGCCGGGTCTGCCGTGCACCCGCGCCGGAAGGTGCCGGCGGCTAGGGGTGACAGTGGTTTGATAGTTGGATCAGGCCGGGTTAGGATCTGGGCGGCTGGAGCGGGAAGGTACAGGGGCTGAAGAGGCGATGCGGGCATTCGGAGCTTCGGGCCGTGATCTAAGGCATTGCTATCGGTCGCCAACATCTCTGCCCGAAACAGCCTGCCGCGCGCGGTTCTTGGTCTCGCCCGAGCGAGTGAGTCAAGGCAACCCCAACCGGCCGGGGAGTGCGAGTCGGAAAACGAGGCATGGCTTCCGGTGCCTCAGCCCCGGTGGAGCCCACCGAATTAATGGACGTGTGCTAATGGTGGTGCTCCCCACGCTAGCTGAAATCAAGTCAACACCGTCATCTTCTCTCACCCCTTCTTTCTCTCACGCGCGCACAAACACGGCTTTCTCCATCCATTCTGCATGGTTCTTTTTTTTTTTTTTTTTACATCCGTATCTACACAAGTACGGATGGAGTACTTTTTTTTTTGAATTTCGTACGGATGGAGTACTTTTAAGCACACAACTCGTCACGATTTATATATAATTGTACAATTCAATAACAAAAAAAATCAACACGTTTGAGTGACTAAAATGACGCAAACATTTTCTTATACAAAAAAAAATGATGCAAACACCAACTCTGCTTGGCCCCTTCACCTGGAGCTACAACCCAAAGCATGCAGCCCAGCCAGAGAAATCCGTTCCAACCAATGTCAGGAGAGTGCCACCATATATTACAAATAAAGACATGGTCAAGTTTCTTCATCTTCTCTAATCAGCAACCGTCCAAAGTAAATATGCTTTCACATGAGGCGGTCAAGCTTTTATGCCAATTGATTTAACCCAATTGCCCAAATCCAGAAGCAACCCTTTCTTTCTGCAGACCATGCATGATACACTCACGAAAGCTAAAACTATACAGGTACGCAGGAAACCGTATATGGTGGTTGCACTCACTAAATACCATATGAGCATTCCCAAGCATATACAAGCACACCCAAATTCAAAAGTACCATTTGGTAAATTTGAATAAACCCCACAAGTTTAATAATAAACAACAACATAAGCAAGAGAAAACATTAGACACCTCACTACGGGAAAATATGTCTTTGCCGTGCAACTATTTGCACAGCAAAGGGCCCTATATACACGGCAAAGGTCGCATGACAATGACATTGACGGCAAAGAAATCTTTGCCGTGTTGTAATGTTTTCCAGGAGGCCTGTTGTTCCTGCACGGCAAAGAAATCTTTCCAAAGAAAGCCTGCACGACGACGCCTATTTTTCCCGTAGTGCCTTAATATAATGTTACTATGTAGCAGTGTTCATTATATCACGAGTAGGAAGCATTACAATATACATCGTGACCAATAAAATAAAATTGCAACACACAACTCCGTGACATGTATTGCCAGATTATTCATTGGACCAGCATTCCAATAAGGATCAACTACGCCTTCTCTCATGCATACAAACAATGCTTAGAGCCGCCAATGAGAAATGAGTGACTACCAAGCATACAAAAGAATACATGATTTCAAGAAAATTTAAACAGCCATGAGAACAAATGATTCAACTACCACGAAAAACCCAGACCACGAATACGACAGGACAGCGCACGTACTCGACCGCGAACGTAGGAAAAGATTCAACCTTTGGCTTTCGATGTATTTGTGGTCCTGGATGGAGCAGAAGGTGCCGGACCGGCGGACATAGTGCTCCGACAACTCCTCCACTCCTCGGGCTGCTCAAGAAACAATCGATGGCCATTACTATTCTGAAGCACACCAGCAACTCAATCTCAAGTATATAAACCAGATCATGGAACTAAGAGAATCATCATAAATTAGATTGCTTGCTTGCTTTTCTGACATATTCTTCAGACTGAAATTGGTTCCACCATCATGCATTCATGTTAAAAATGCTAGTAGATGTGCTCAGAACAAGCATTCCCAGTGGATGTACTATGCTAGAGCAGGATATGTGCCCTATATCAATGAAGAACGTATGCTAATGTAGGTAACTTATTCTTCACACATCTATTTCCATGAATCTCACGACTAGGATTATTTACAAAACAGCAGACTATATCAATGAACTGGATATTCATCTTTCTAGTTAACAGAGGCCTAGTGGTGACGAAAAAGTAACAGCAAACAGGCAGCAGCAGCAGCAGCAGCTCGCCAAAAGAGAAGAATCAACCTTTTTGTGCCGAGGTCGCCGTGTTGGACCTTGCGGACGAGCAGGGCCTCCGCGTCGGCATTGGGGCCGCGCGAGAGGCGGCGATGACTTGCTGCGCGGAGACGCACTGAGGCTGCGCCAGAGGCGCAGGGCGGCGAGTTAATGAGCGGCGTCGGCGGAAGAGCTCGCCGGAGAAACCGTCCTCTCTTACGAGGAGACGCTCCTCGCAGAACGACGGCGCTCCGTGCCCCGCTACGCCCATGCCGGTGCGTCCTGGTGGCCGGAGACACCTCCCCGGCGCGCGGCACCTCCAGACGCCTTTGGCCAAGCTGCGCGCCCCGGTCCTGCCAGCTCGACGGAGCCGCGCGCATGGATATGCACGCGGGCGCCGGCGAGCAAGCCGACCGCGTCGCCTTGGTCTCTGCGGCCCCGTCTATCTAATTGGCCGACGCCGGAGGGGGAGCGGCGGCGGCGGCGGCGTTTGATCTGGGTTCGTTGGGTAGAGGAAAAATGGGGAATTGGGGTTTCGGTTGGGCAATTTTGTCTGGCTAGGATTAACGTTGGCCCAATTTCTGTCTGGATGGGCCACAGCCCACGTTGTCTTGGGACAGGCATTTTCTTCTTCCATTACGACGCCGTAGCTATTCCCGCTCGTTTGCATACCTTGGAAATATACTAAATCCGTTTGTTACCATGCAATACGTACGTGCTCCTGTGTGTCACCATGGGCCAACAACCATGGAGATGGAGCTACCCAATCTAGACCTTGGCCGGTGAGTTTCTTTCTTCATGCATATAGCCACTAGGCAAGAGTATCTAGCTAATTAGTTCCGTCAATTAATTAGACATTCAATACTTAGAGATCGATGACTCATATATACCTTGATCCCAATAAGAGAAAAGACATGGTGGCCGCCTTCCTCCTCCACCGTGCCGATGACTAGTTTGCTGCCCTCCTCATCGACCACGCATGTGATGAGCTGTAGAGCTAGTGATGCTGATCGTGACATGTGCATTGTGTGTTTTGCAAAATTGTAGGAATCTTATGTGAATTAATCCAACATATGATCCAACAAAAAGGATCTGATACAACTCTCACTTCGAGGCCACCGACCAAACTATTGTAAGAACTTTGACTCTTTTCGGGTTGTTCATGCTTCTATGACATATCGTAACATAAATAAGGAGAAAAGCCGCGTGGATTAACCACTTATGATGGAACGCTAGGGACACACGATGCGGGGCCATATGAAACACCATTTTGAGGCTATCCACCCAACTCTTATATGAACTTGGATTTAGGGTTGATGTGTTCTTATAAACTATCCTAGCACAAAGAAAGAGATAATTTTCATGGTATAACCACTTTCGCCGGAGTTGTAGGGGGCAAACGATGTGGGACCCACATAAAAGAGTTTTCCAGAAATTGCGCAAGGAAGGATCGAATACCCTCCCCCTCTTGAACGAGGTTCTAGTATGGGCATATGCGGATGTTTCAAAGAGTACGTAAATGCAAAACTATTTTGTAGCCCTTGGTACATAAAAAGGAATATGTAGAGGTACATTCTAGACTTATAGTGTGAAACTCCCACTTCGTGGTCACTCACACAACTCTTTTGAGAACTTGGAATTTTTCTGGGTTGTTCGTGTTCTTATTATGACCTATCCCAACACAAATAAAGATGAATTTAGCATGGAATAATCACTTTCGTCATAAAGCAAGAGTTAGACCGCGTTGGGCCTAAATAATAGGGTTCCGTCTGAACTCGCGTAAGGAAGGGTCAGAAACCTTCCCCATTTACCATAGAGTTGTATTATGGGTATGTTCGGGTGATGTAAAGAGTAAAAGAAAATGCACAGATCTATAGTGGCACTTGGTTCACAAAAAAGGACTATGTAGAGAAAGGTTCTAGACTTTGTAGTGTGAAACTCCCACTTTGAGGCTACCGATCCAACTTTTGTAAGAAGCTAGTCTGTTTTGGGGCTGCAAGAACTTGGTCTAGTCAACTGGTTTGGTAAATACTATGTGATCATAAGCTTGCCAACCGCTACGTTTTTCCAAGGCTAACACTAGCTGCTATGTGATCATATCGTTTGAAGTCAAACACCAAAGCCATCAACTTTTTCGAGCTTTGATCTTACCAATGCCATCCACTTCTTTTTATAGACCAAAGCGATGATTATGTAGCAATGTGTGTACTCGAACCATGTGAATCAACTTATGAAACTTGTTAGAGCACCTCCAACCGTTTGAGCCCCCCAGGGCGATTTCCGGACGTAACTACCGCCCGATTTGGATGAAAATAGGGCGTGGGGGTCACCAGTTTCCCAGTCGCCCCCAGCATTCGCGTAAATAAGGCTTTCATTTCGAATAATTGTCTTCTCGCTACACAAAAGCATCACCCAATAGTTTGACGATCGGATCAGCCACATATCGACGATCTAAAAGAAACTAGAGGATAACAGGGGCATCGGCAGTCCCTTCATGCAGCTTGTCTGCTGCTGAGTCGGGTGGCGATGCATCGTTGGCCGCCGGAGTCGCAGCGGCGGGAGTGGACGTCGTAGACGGCGACGAGGACGAGGTGGAAGCCGGAGGCGAAGGCGTAAACCTCGATAGAGGAGTGGATTGGGCGTAGCTCTCGTGGAACATGGCAGGTGACGCCGGCGAGAAGGTCGAAGACGAGCCGATTGTACCTTGGATTGGCCATGACCGGGTAATAGGCCGACGCCCGGCTGTCCCGTGCTCATGGCCATGAAGACCTGCCTCTCTTGTTCATCCGCCGCCGCTGCCGAGAGCTTTATCTCTCTCTCCGCCCTGCCGCGAGTTAAGATCTCGCGCCGCTCCACATCCGCCGCCCACCTTGCGTTTGACAATCCCGATGACCTCTCTTTTGGCGCCCGCGGCTTCCTCGCCTTTGGCACGCCTTCGTCCCCGATCTTCTTCGGCGGCATGGTGGTGGAAGGGAAGAGGAGGAGCTGCAACTGTGGGGAATGGCGGTAGCGCTATTCCGAACTTTAGCGGGGAGAATGGGGATATGCGGCGCAATTTGGAAGGAAAACCAAATAAATGGAGGGAACTAGCCTTTCTGTGGCTGACACCGCGGGTCCGTTCGACGTTTCGTCCGGACTCCCCAAGCGCGCCTCGACGGACCGGAGATGGCCTGGGTTCTCCGGATAGATTAAAGGCCTTTGCAATAACGTTCGTCCGGATGAAAAAAAAGGGGTGCCGAGGGCCTCGCCGGGGAGACGGTTGGTGGTGCTTTTAAGATAATTAGGCGGATCGACTTAACTTTTAAACTTAGCGAGTTCAAAAGTCTAGCTTGGCTCGTGCTTGTACTAATAGTACCACAAATTGAAGTTACCATTTGGGAGTAGTACTTTGCAGGCTTCCAAAGGAGAGTATCTACTAGAAGCTGGATGATCGCAGACGGATAGGCGGATAGTATTATGGACGGACCAAGAAAATCGCTCGCTGGCGGCCAGCGAGTCGGATTGATTGCATTCAATTTCAATCCCACGCGACCCAAATTAACGCAAATCGCGTGGAGCCCGATGCGTCCTTGCTACTCATTCTCTCCTCGCTCGCTCGACCAGCGCTCAATGTTCACCAATGCGCCGCCACCATCGCTGGCCGATTCCGGCCGGCTCCGGCAAGTCCTCGCGCCGTGGACCTCCGACCCAACACCAGATCCTCCTCGTCCATCGATCCCACACATTGGAGCCTCCGATTCCACCAATCCCTCGACAATCCTACTCAACTCCGGTGAACGGGCCAGCCCACCTTCGGAAGGACTCCCAAAGCCGGCAGGGACGCCTCCCCTGTGCCCCTCCTCCTGGTGACTACGGAAGAGGCGGTGCCAGGATCCACACCGGCCTGAAGCCATGGTCGAGCCCCCTCCTGTTCAGGAGGGGCGCGGGCTGGAAGAACCGCGCGGCCGCGCATGACTGCCGGCGGGGCTGCGTGAAGGACGATTTTCTGGTCGCCTCCCCAAGCTTCTGCTGGCGGCGTCCATGGGGAGCTTCTGCAGGCGACTTCCCCGGCCACCTCCCCGAGATGCTGCCAGTGACCACCTCCCCGAGCTCCTGCTGCCCACCACGTACTCAACCGGATGCCGCCGGCCACCCACACGACCTGCTGCCACTCGGTGAGGCCTCTGTCCTCCTCCTACTCCATTTATCGTTGCAATAAAAAAAAGAAGGTTCTTTGTTCCTGCTGAATTTGTTAGCAGTGGAGAATGCATGAGGTTGATAATTCATGAAATTGCCCAACTGGACCAAACATGCCGTTGTTCCTGGTAGTTAACTATCCCGTAGCATAAATTCAGAATCAGGGGACCGTATAAAATTTACCTGTATTGCCAACGTTGATTGTAATTAAACTACCAGTATAAATTCAGAACCAGGCTGGGAACCATATAAAATTTAAAATTTTGGATTGGGATCAATACTTAGTTGCAGTACTATATTTGTAGATGATGAAATTGGATGATCACTAATGAAGAGATTGTCTATATTTTTAGAAGACACAAAGTAGGGCAAGATTTGATGACAAACACCTATCTATGAAACGACTTCCAATTATAAGCACACGGTTAGGTCCTGATAATTGTATCATCTCATGTTTAACTAGACTAGGCCACCAATCTGAAGGAACAAATCTTCCTATAATTGCTTTAGTCGCTACGGTCAGCTTTCTTAGGTACCAATTTGCATTTTTGGCATTTTTGATACCGTAGCTTTTAGTTGCTACCGTTAGCTTTGTTAGGGGCATATTTGCATTTCCGGTATTTAGGTTGTTACTAGCTTTTACATACTAGCTTGAAGTGTAAAATTGTTCAATATCCGAGGCTGGTTCAGGGGTGATAGTGACAAGAGTTACACTAGCTTCGGGATGCTGATTTGTTTGGTTGTTTGATTGTTACAATTAAGTGCATGTCTAGTATATTACTAGCTGATTAATCAAGTACTTGTTGTACGAGTTGTTGTCTGTTAATGCTTAATTATTCCTGAACCTAAACACTGTGTATCTATGCTATTTTGTTTGACGTAATCGACCACCACCTCCAACATCGCTGGACCATGTCCATGAGGAGCTGCTGCTGACGACCACTCCGTCCTGCTGCCTCTGGCCGCCTCCCAAACCTACTGCTGCCTGGTGAGCCCCTCTCCTCCTCCTCCTCTATGCATTCTGTGTAAATTTTGTTTCTTTTTATACATGTGATGTCATAATTGTACTATGAAGGTACTAGCATTTTAAATAATTTCATGGCATTACTTGCGTTTATTTTAGGAGCGTACTAGTGCTCATCTTTACTAGGAATGTCAAAACTTCTTTCTTAAACCTTGCAGAACCGTCCTCTACCCCCGGGATCCAAATCGATGGGCGAGTTCGTCGGTGATTGCCGCTGCCGATGATAGGAGCTCGCCACACCGCGGGAATGGTGGTGAGGAGACAAGGAGGAAGGGATGTTCTCGTTGCCCATGTTGCTACTTCTAGCAGTCCACCCGGAGCTGTTGCTGGCCATCTTCTGGCGACAACCTCTCTGAGCTCCTGCTGGCCAACAAGCTGCTGACGTGAGCTCTCCCTCCATCTTATTCTTGCAAAAAATGTTTCCATTTCTCTGTTGAATTGGATGTGTGCATAGGAAGTAGATGAAGCATGCACAGATGCAGTAGATGAAAATTTGTTTATTTCACTAAATCAGAACTTGTTGTGCAGATAAGAAGGTCCATACCTGTATATTTTCATACTCCCTATGTCCCTAAAAAAGTTTCTCAACTTTGTCTAGATATGGAGGTATATAGACATAGTTTAGTTATAGATACATCAGTATCTAGAAAAAGCTGAGCAGCTTTTTTTTGGGATGGAAGGAGTACATTTTTTCTGCTCATTCTTGTTTTTTTGACCGGGATTTTCTGCTCATTCTGAATGTTTGTGCATACAAGTATAGGAAATCGATGCACTTCATTTCTTTTTTGACTCTATTTGGATGCCGGTCAATCTTTTTTGTGTACATGGTGGATGAGTGTCTCTGTAGAGTTTCTAGTTAGTTTGATTAATTATGTATTGTGTACATTATCGTAAATTTTCTCCACACCTCATTTGATTGCAATTATGCGGCTGCTGTGAAATCTGATTGCTATTAATGCATTGAACATGAATATTCCAGTTCTCTGTACAAATTGTCCAGTGAGGTCTACATCTATTCTTTCTTAAGTTTATTTTCTTTTCCTTGTTGAATTGAATGTCTAGGTAGTAGAGAAAGCACACATGTATGCAAGATGGAAATCCATTTCACTCAATATTGTGTGTATAGTCGGTTTAAATTGTGAAATAAATATGCTCAAGTTTACTTGACTTTCTTTGCTGCTTGTTATGCATAGGCAGTGCCAGAACTAGTATGTTTTCTGGTTCAAATTATATAGTATTTTCCTGCTTTTGCGTAGATTGTTATGTAGGCAAACTATTTGGACAGTGTCAGATAGAGGTTGCACGCTAGCTTATATTTTATGGCAATTTGCTAGTCATTTATGTTTCAGTTTTCACTAATGGTTGCTTGCTAACGTGTTGCAGCTATCTGTGGCCACTGTTTCTGGTGCCTGGTTGCTTCATACCGAAATGTGGTGTATCTGAATTGGCAGCTTTGGCCACCTGCATGGCTTCCCTGGCTTCTGATGTGCCCCTGGAGCCTGCCACTAGTTTGCCATGCTGACGGCACATGCAGCAGCGGTAGGAGCCGTCGAGTGATCCATTGGGAATCTGTGCGTCCTCAGAGCAACTACAGCAGGTGCAGTTGTCGGATCGGTTGGGAACATCTACGTGGAGGTGGCCTCCCACTTCTCCCAGAAGGGCAAGAAAGGGCCCTAACTAGTACGCCGCCATCCTCTGCCAGGTAATTCTTTCTAGTTGCTACAACTCTGCCTCTATCTAGCTAGCTAGTATCTTCTTCATGTGTTTCATGCGATTGGGTTGAATTGCTCTGTTTTGTGTTGAGCTGCTGCAGTTTCAACTCCGATTGAACATTTTTTAGGTCAGCTGGGAACTTTCATGAGCTTAGTTTGTTCTGTAGTAATATGGGAATTTTCTTCTTTGCCTGTGCGGTTCTTCAGTCTTTGCTGGAATTTTCTTCTTTCCCTCTGCCAAACAATTTTCGTGTGGATCATATATTGATCAGAATAGTGATGTTTTCCCTCTTATTTCAAACTTATATTCAGAAAGCTGCTGCACTTTGTGTTCATAACTTTATATACTATTCGAACAATTTTAATAGTGCCATGATATGTTGTTGCTTACTTAAGAAACGAAAATGACATTGAGTTTAGTGTTTCTCCTCTACCTCCAACCTTGTGATCCTATACTACGGGTTCTAGTTGCACTTGGTACTTCTGTTCCGTGTGTTGTAATGCTCTAGCTTTCCGACCATCTTATTTTATGGGTGTTGATGCTGCTACAAGCTGGGTTGTCATACTCTCAGTTGATAGTTATCAGTTTGAGTTGCTGGGTGTCCTAAGTCGATGAGGACGATGCATAAGCAGTGTTAATCACATGAGGACGATTGCATTCAATTCAATCCCAAATTAGCGCAAAACGCGTGGAGCCCGATGCGTCCTCCCTACTCATTCTCTCCTCGTTCGCTCGTTGGCGGTTCCCCAACCAGCGCGCAACGTCTCCTTTGCGCCGCCGCCATCGCTGGCCGATTTTGGCCAGCTCCGGCAAGGCCTTGGGTCGCGGACCTCCGTCCCATCACCAGTCCCTCCTCTTCCATCGATCCCACGCAATGGAGCCTCCGATTCCACCACTCCCACGACAATCCCTAGCCCCGGTGCTCGGTTCTGCCTACTCAACTCCGGTGAGCAAACCAACCCACCATAGAAAGGACCCCCAAAGCCAGCAGGGATGCCGCCACGGTTCCCCTCCTCTTGGTTACTCCGAAGCAGCCACAGACACGAGAGGCGGTGCCAGGATCCACACCGGCCTGAAACCATGGTCGAGCCCCCTCCTGTTCAGGAGGGGCGCGGGCTGCAAGAACTGCGCGGCCGCGCATGACTGCTGGCAGGGCTGCGTGGAGGACGAATTTCTGGTCGCCTCCCCAAGCTTCTGCTGGCGGCTTCCATGGGGAGCTTCTGCATGCGACTTCCCTGGCCACCTCCCCAAGATGCTGCCGGTGACCACCTCCCCGAGCTCGTGCTTCCCACCACGTACTCAACCGGATGATGCCACCCACCCCCACGACCTGCTGCCACTCGGTGAGGCCTCTCTCCTCCTCCATTTATCGTTGCAAAAAAATGAGTCTTTGTTCCTGTTGAATTTGTTAGCAGTGGAGAATGCATGAGGTTCATAATTCATAAAATTACCCAACTTGTTCCTGGTAGTTAACTACCCCGTAGCATGAATTCAGAATCAGGGGACCGTGTAAAATTTACCTTTATTGCCAACATTAATTGTAATTAAAATACTAGTATAAATTCAGAACCAGGCTGGGCACCATATAAAATTTAAAAATTTCGAGTGGGATCAATACTTACTTGCAGTACTATATTTGTTGATGATGAAACATGATGATCACTAATGAAGAGATTCTGTATATTTTTAGAAGGACACAAAGTAGGGCAAGATTTGATGACAAATATCTATGAAACGATTTCCAACAATTGTAAGCACATGGTTAGGTCCTGATAATTGTGCTTCAAGTGTGTTGTAAAAGTCTTCAATTTCCAAGGCTGGTCTCAAGATTGAGGTTGTTTCAGGGGTGCTAGTCACGAGAGTTATACTATCTTTGGGCTGCTGTTTTGTTTGGTTGTTACAATTTAGTGCTTATTTAGTATATCGCTAGCTGATTAATCAAGTACTTGTTCTACTAGTAGTTGTTTGTTAATGCTTAATTATTCTTGAACCTGAACTTTGTATATCTATGCATTTTGGTTAGAGGTAATTGACCACCAACTCCAACATCGGTACAACATATCCATGGGGAGCTGCTGCTGGCCACCACTCCATCCTGCTGCCCTTGGCTGCCTCCCAAACCTACTGCTGACCTGCATGGTTTTTTAGGCGTATTACAACGAGGGGGGGGGGGGGGGGGGGGCGCTCTGACGCCTAGGCGCCTAAAGTGGCCATTTTTCCAAGGCGGAGGCCTGGACGCGTAAGCGACGCCTTCAAAACCATGCTGCCCCGTGAGCCCCTCTTCTCCTCCATGCATTTCTTGTAAATTTTGTTCCTTTTATACATGTGACATAATTGTACGATGAACTTGCTACCATTTTAAACAATTTCATGGTATTACTTGCGTTTATTTTGGGGGCTTACTAGTGCCCATCTTTACAAAGAATATGAAGACATCTTTAGTAAATATTGCAGGACCGTTCTCTAGTCTCGGGATCCATATGGATGGACGAGTTCCTTGGTGGTGGTCGCGCCCGACGGGAGGAGCTCGCCACACCGCAGGAATGGAGACGGGGAGACAAGGAGGAAGAGATGGTTCTCGCTGCTTGTGTTGCTGTTGCTGGTAGTCCACCCAGAGCTGTTGTTGGCCGTCTTCCGGCGACCACCTCTCCGAGCTCCTGCTGCCCAACAAGCTGCTGCCGTGAGCTCTCTCTCCTTCATCTTATTCTTGCAAAAAATTGTTTCATTTTCTCTGTTGAATTGGATGTGTGCATACTGCATAGGCAGGAGATGATAATGCACATATGAAGTAGATGTAAATTCATTCGTTTCACAAAATAAAAACTTGTGATGTGCATACATGTTTAGGAAATGGATGTGCTCCATTTTTTTGCCTCTGTTTAGATGTCGGTCAAGGTTTTTTGTGTACAAGGTGGAGGACAAACTTTGATGTACATGTAATTGGTCTGCCCGGGAGTGTCGCTCTAGAGTTTCTAGTTACTTTGATTAATTATGTAGTATGTCCATTATGGTAAATGTTCTGCCTCCACACCTCATTTGATTGCAATTATGCTGACTGCTGCGAAATCTGATTGATATTTATGCATTGATTGATATTTATGCATTAAACATTAATATTCTAGTTCTGTGTACAAATTGTCCAGTGAGGTCTCCATCTATTCTTGCTTAAATTTGTTTCTTTTTTATTTGACTTTGTTTATTGCTTGTTATGCATAGGTTGTGCCATAACTAGTATGTTTTCCAGTTCAAATTGTATAGGATTTGCATGCTTATGCGTAGATTGTTATGTAGGCAAACAATTTGGGCAATGATAGCTTATATTTGTGCTCAATTTGTGCTTGCAAGCTAGCTTATATTTTTTCTGGTCATACAATGTACTACTCATTTCTCTTTCACTTTTTACCAACGGCAGCTTGCTGACGTGTTGCAGCTATCCGTGGCCGCGGTTTTTGGTGCCTCGTTGTTGCATACCGAAACATGGTGTTCCTTGGTCAGCACCACTTTGGCTGCCAGCATGCCTTCACTGGCTTCTGATGCGCCCCTGGAGCCTGCCACTGGCCTGCCGCGCTGATGGTACCTGGAGCAGGGTAGAAGCAGTCCAATGGTCCATTGGGGTTCTGTGCATCCTCGGAGCACCTATAGCTGGGGCATGTGTCGGATGAGAACATTGTGTAGGCGGAAGTAGCATCCGGCATCGCTCCTCTCCTAGAAGGGCAAGAAAGGGCACTAACCAGTACATCGTCATGCTCTGCCAGGTAATTCTTTCTAGTTGCTACAACTCTGCATTTATGAAGCTAGCTAGTATCATAATGTGTTTCATGCAATTGGGTTGAACTGCTTTGTTTTGTGTTCGAGCTGCAGCAGTTTCCATTCTGATTGGGTATTGCTGGGAACTTCCATGAGCTTAATTATGGAGTGATCGTATATTCCTTTTGTTAGTTTGTTCTGCAGTAATCTAGGACTTTTCTTCTTTGCCTGTGCGATTCTTCAGTCGATATGCTGGAATTTTCTCTTTTTCCTCTGTCAAACAATTTTCATGTGGATCTTATATTCATCAGAACAGTGATGTTTTCCATCTTATTTCCAATTTATATGCAGAAAGCTGCTGCAAAATTCCTCTTCATATGCTTCTCGAAATATTTTAATAGCAAGCTTTTTTGGCATGATATGATGTTGCTTACTTAGGAAAAGAAGATGACATTGAGTTTAGTGTTTATCCTCTACCTCCTTGTGATTCTTTACTACTGATGCTAATGGCGCTATAATGTTAGTACTGTTGTATCTTCTGTTGTGATGCTCTACTGTATTGATATTCTTATTTAGTGGGTGTTGATGGTGCTACAGGCTGGGGTGTTACTCTCAGTTGATAGTTATCATTTTGAGCTGATGGGTGTTCTAAGTTGAGGACAACGGCGCATAAGCAGTGTTAATCACGTGCGGCTTTATTTTTGATATGCCAAGTAATTACTTTGGTCTGGGCTTGGCTGTTTAGTAAAGGTTGTCTTGAATGGGCTGAATTTTTTTGGATAGAAAGATGTGTCTTTTCAGTGGGCTTCTTGGTTTCTTTGACTTAACAAATGTCAATGTCAAACCACATTTTTATTTAATTTGGGGCAAACCTGGAGCTTGAGTTCTTGTTATTTAATAAGAGGATTTTGGTTTTTGCTGGTTTTCTTAGCTTTTGTCCTAAATTTCCTTAATGGTTGTGTATATTGCTGCACCCTTTGCGAACTTGCTCCTTCTAATATAGCTAGCGAGATGGTTCTTCCTGTGCATCCGATGGTTTATAATGCTAATAATATAGCGTATATTGTGCATGTTGTCGCCACTAGTTGAAGCCAACAATTGGAACATGTATACTTGTGTGTGTATTGTTGCGCTCTTTGCGAACTTGCTCCTTCTAATATAGATAGCGAGATGGTGGTTCATGTGCATCTGATGGTTTGTATCGGTAATAATATAGTGTCTATTGTGCATTTTTCGCCATTAGTTGCAACCAACAATTGCAATATGTATACTTTACTGCTTTTGAGTCTCCACCAAAGGATCCCAAAAGTCCTTGTTTTTCCCAGTGATTGGAATTAGTATCATCAGAAGATAGATTGCTTTGTTTTTCACTATGGACAGAGATCATAATTTCCAAACTTGTTTCTTCGTTACAGTTTCTATTTATAAAATCTTGGCAATTCTAGTTTACAAATTCTTAATTGTGTATACAGGTTGAAGCAAGCATGTATTACTGATACATGCTTACTTGCTTGATTAATTCTGCCTGCAATTATAGCACCTAGTTCTGCTTTTGTACCTGACATGCACTTGGCTGATTAAATTGTGTGATCGACTCGGAATTTTCAGGTTACTGTGCAGTGATTTAATTATCAAATTGGTGAAATACCAAGCCTCTGTTGACTTGGAGTAGGCTTCATGAACTTGTATCTTAATCCTTGATATCAGAATGGGTACGTACGTCCTCTAAAATTTGCAATCAATCTCGAGCTTATAGAGTTCCTAATTGTCTAGTACACACTTCGCCGATGCTTGTATGTATTTAATTTCCCGTGGATGGCTCGGAACATTATCACTGGAGCTTCTCAAACAGAACGTAAAATTCTTGAATCTATCAACCAGAACAAAATAGTTAGAATGGTGCTTCCTCTCATGTGATTTTGTATTCCTTGGTACACGGAAACATGTCATGACTGTTTACTACTTAACCACAGAAGTTGTGACTATGACATATCGAAAGTAGAAAAAAATCTTTTCTGGTTAAGGCTATTTACTGGATATAAATAATGCATGACCATCTATTTTTGGAATAACCGAACAGAGAAATAGCTCATTTTTTGCTAAGCATTCCTTAGCTCTCTCAAGATGTTTTGCTTATTTCTCTTGCTTAGTATAGAAAGGTTTGAGCTATTCGTGCACTGGACTGATAAATATGAAGCTCCTCATTTTGAATATAGATTTCATTTGAAGGACCTAATAGTTTTGGCAGTGGCCCTGTTAAGGAATTTAGGAAAATAAGTTAGAAGCAACATTGAAATTGCACCATGAAAAACTTTTCTCACCTTCTGGACTTTTGGTTGTCATTACAAAAATTGCTTGACATGCATATTTACCAAATCTATAACAAAGAATAAATTTCTGTTGTGGTAACGATCATCATGTTGTTTGAGCATCTCATATTCTTGAAAGGTAAATCACGTTTTGTCATTACATTTTCGTCCAGTGCTAGGTTACTGTTGTGCAATGTAAAGAGACAAAACATATTGTACTATGGCTACAAACCACTAGTTTATCAACGACAGCCTCATGGGCTTCTCAATGAGTTGCTATTTCCATTCATTGACAGTATTCGCATATGAAAGTCCATTATTAACCCAACAAGACCAAACAGTTCTAAAATAAGTGAAATTTCAAATACTTATAGCTACTCATGTTTTCGTACAATTACTATCAAAATAAAGCGCAATCACGATTTTACTTGATCATATCTTCTCACTTGGTATGTTCTGTTATAATACTCAAACCACTCCAAGGCGCAATCACTGACACACTCGCCTCTGATTTGCAGCAGCTGTAGGAGACGAAGAGGTTGAGGGATAGGATCTGTGTGATCATGGGCCAGTGTGGAAAATGTGCAGCGGCGCTCTCTTGCTGGCGACGAAGACCAGCTCAGCCGCCACACGGTTGGGCCTCCTTGTTGGGCCTTTCTGCCACTTGGACCAAGAGGGCAACCCTGCTTCTCCCTAACTGCGGGACAATGGAAGGTTGATGCTGTTGTACGTGTTCATTGACGTGCTTATGCCATTTGAAGGTAATAAATCCATTGTTTCAACTCCCGTTATTTTGCAGCAAGTGTAGTTATTTATATCTTGAGAGCCTGATAGGTTCAAATCAACATACATATATAGGTTTTCAGGGAAATGGCAAGAATGTCACCAATCGGGAGAAGCACATAGACTCAAATTTTGCAAAGGTACTACCTCCCTCCCGGTTCATAGGGTTGCACGTATTTCTAGGTCGTAAATTTTATCAACATAATACAAAATATATATTATACAATGTATATCATTAGAAAGCTTAGATGTCTACTTTCTAATGATATAATTTTTATACTATACAATTGATATTATGTTGGTCAAATAAGCAGCCTAGGGATACACGCAAGCCATGTGAACTGGGACGGAGGGAGTAATAATGTTTTTTGTGCATTTATGTCCCAAGAGATAGGTTATACAAAGCCCCATTTCCACTTATGTGGTCGTGCAACTTTAGTGTTTCTGCATGGCTTTTGGGTTTCTGTTGTTTAATAATTTTGAAGGAGATGTTCCTCTTTGTTGATATTATGGTTCTTTATATATTCTAATACTTCTTTTTCTTACCATTTTGTTGAGAAATTACAAACCGGGCATGTACTGAGTACTTTATTTTTACACATATTTTATGTCCGTGTCCATATGTTAGCAAAGTAATTCTACTCCCTTATTGAACTGGCTTATTGGCGTCCTGAATATAAACATGATGGTCATGCAAACGGAGGTTAATCTTCCTGATGCTATCTTCTACTTCCTTCATTATCACCCTCTCGTGCTGGTAACCCACTATTTGACGTCCAAGTCTGTTACATGGATTATTTTCCTCTATATTGTGCTCTTGGTTTCTTGGAAAGGATGCTCAAGGGCATAGCCCCTCAATTTGTTAGTGACTTGCAATTTACTTGTGTCATAGCTCTGCTTAAGAAAAACTTGCAGTGACTATATAACCATTGTTTTTCAGCCCGTCAATTTCCTGGTTGATGTATTAAAAATTCCATGTGGATGTTTTTCGAGGTGGCGATTTTCCCGTTATCTGAAACTTTACTTGATTTGGCATGTGGATATCCATCCAGCCTCATGGAAGTTTGTGTTTGTTGATTTGATTGCATACTAGAAGCTGACAAGCTCACACTTGTTTCCGCTTTGATGCAGGTTGTTGAGCTGAGTGATAGCGAGAGGTACTCATGCTGGTAACCCGCTAGTCAACGTCCAAGTCTGTTACAACTTACATGCAGTTTACAGTGACTATATACCCATTGTTTTTCCTAGATTGTTTTTCTATGAGGGCTGGATGTCAACCTTGCTAATTTTGTTTGTGTTCTGCTCAGGATGCATCTATGTCATGTAACTTGGTTTGAACTTTGAGAGGTTAAGGGGTCCATGGATGCGTTTGAGCAATCCAATGGAGATGAGCAGCTGGACCTGTATTTGATGGGAGGCCGAATGACCACTCCTTGACATGTGTGATACATAGGATCCCGCCGTTGATCAAGGCTTATCTTTGTAATGCTCCAGACCAGAAGCTTTTGTAATGCTCGAGACAATAAAGTTATAATAGTGTTGTAGATGTTTCCTTTGTCGTATGTAATTTCTTTTTCTTAGCTCGAGTCTCTGTTTCGTTATACTAGTTAGTCGTCAAGTTGAATTGTATGTATGCATGAATGTGAGAAGTGATGTTTGGGGATGCCTGATACGTCTCAAACATATCTATAATTTTTGAAGCTCCATGCTTGTTTTACACCAATTCATATATGTTTTGCTCATACTTCGTTGCACTTTTATACATTTTCTGGCACTAACCTATTAACAAGATGCCACAGTGCCAGTTCCCTGTTTTCTGTTGTTTTTGTATTTTAGAAAATTTGTACAGGAAATATTCTCGGAATTCGATGAAACAAAAGTTGAAGTCAATATTTTACGGTAACGAAGACAGAGTCTAGAGGGGAGTTGAAGGGGGAAAGCAGGGTAGCCACGCTAGCCCTAGGAGCGGCCTGACCCTGGCCCGCGCCTAGGGATGGTGTGGGCCACCCTGGCCTCCACCGACATCGCCCCTCCGCCTATTTATTCACGATCTCAACTCGGGAAAACCCTGAATACCCAAGCCTCCATCCACGAAAAGTTTCGTCGCGGCCACCATTGCAGAACCCATCTCGGGGGGGGTTCTGAAGCTCTTCCCGGCACCTTGCCGGAGGGGGAAATCATCGCCGGAGGCATCTACATCGCCATGCCCACCTCCAAAGTAATGTGTGAGTAGTTCATCCCTAGACTATGGGTCCATAACAGTAGCTAGGTGGTTGTCTTCTCCAATTTGTGCCTCCTGTTTAGATCTTGTGAGCTGCCCTACATGATCAAAATCATCCTGATGTAATGCTACATGTTGTCTTTGCTGGGATCCGATGAATATTGTATACTATGTTGAGGTCGATTATATATTCATGTCATATGTTATTTGTGATCTTGCATGCTTTTTGTTGCTAGTAGATACTCTGGCCAAGTAGATGCTTGTGACTCCAAGAAGGGGTATTTATGCTCGATACTAGATTCATGCCTCTAGTTTTCTGGAAGAGTGCCAATAATTTCTAAGATTGTAGATGTGATGATGCTACTAGGGAGAAAACAACAATATTTTATCCAAGGGTAAGTCTATTGTTTACTTTACACACATTGCTTAATGCGATAATTTGTTGCTTGCAACTTAATACTGGAAGGGGTTCGGACGATAACCGGTAGGTTGATTATTAGTTATAGACGCAGTTGGATTACGGTTTATGTATTATGTTGTAATGCTCAAACGAATCTCATAGTAATAATCTTGTCATGTATGGTCGATATTCTGTCAATTGCCGAGCTGTAATTTGTTCACCCAACGTGTTATTTATCTTTATGGAGAGACACCTCTAGTGAACTGTGGACCCCGGTACTTTCCTTTACACTGATAAATTCATCCATTGCAATCCTGCTCTGTTTACTTACTGCAAAGCTATGTTCTCTTTAATTACTGCAAACATCTCTTTCCACTCGATACGTCTAATCCTTTGTGTTCATCAAACCGGTGAGATTGACAACCTCACTGTAAGTTGGGGCAAATTATTGTGGTTGTGTTGTGTGTAGGTTCCACGTTATTGCTGATGCCGGTAGTGCGCCCTGCCACTAGTCAGCTAGCAACACCTTCAGAAGTCACGCTTTTCTCCTACTGGTCGATTAAACCTTGGTTTCTTACTGAGGGAAAACTTGCTGCTGTGCTTATCACACCTTCCTCTTGGGGTTTACCAACTCTAGCTGAGGCTGACGAACGCCGCAGGCGGCAGGACGAGTTGTCCGATCGTTGGCGTGCGCGGCGCAAGGAGTGCGTCAGGTGGTCGCGCTTCCATGACAGCGCTGGCCCCTCGGGCGGCGGCCAGTAGTAGGCTGCGCGACTACGAGTAACCCCGGCCGTGGTAGGCCGCGCGACGGCGAGTAGGTACAGTCGTTGTAGTTTTAGGTTAACTCGACTAACCATCTCTGTAAAGATGGTCCTTTTGGCCAATCAATAGTAATGAAGGAATATTTTGCTTACCTAATCACTGCCTAGCGGCCCCGGATGCAACCAACGCGGTCACTTTGCGCGACCGTCCAGCGTCCGTGGAGACGCAAACGTGCCGTATATTTGGGCCGCGTTTGCGTCACTGTGGACAGCCCGGTCACTATGCGTTGTCCCGCTGGAGCAAGGGCAGACATATTTTTTGACCGTGCAGACGCAAACGCTCGCTGTTTGATGCCCTTATTTGAAATCTGAATGATAAGTGGGGTCCCTCTGAAAATTTACAGAAAACCCCAGAAATAGAGCTTGTCAATTGTGTGCCTCCCTCAACAGTTTTGGCATGCCACGTACAGCCTGACAGCGGGTTCCACATGTTAGTTTTGTGATTAAACGATCGTTAGAAACGAATCTGTGTTTTCTGTACGTGTTAGCGCTGAGGTGGCAGTTTTTTGAAACCTTACCATATAGTGGTGGTTTTTTAAAACACTAGCCTCAAATGTGGTGTTTTTTTTGTAATTTTCTCGCAAGATACAAGAATAGGACTACCTACGAATGCCTGTTTCGAGGAGGGATAGGAGTATATAGGACTACCTGCTCCAGTTACATAGCATCCTAATCACTAATTACTGATACATGTGGAAATTCTAACTATATTTATTATAAGTTCTATTAATAAAGGCCGTGTGCATCACCACGATGCAGATGATAGGGTGATTATCCCCTTTTCGGAAAAAAACTAATTACTGATACTCCCTCCGGTTCATATTAATTGACTCTAATATGGATGTACCTAGACATATTTTAGTTCTAGATACATCCATATTGGAGTCAATTAATATGAATCGGAGGGAGTACATAGAACTTATAATAAATATAGTTAGAATTTCCTGGAATTGCTAACAGCTAAGAAAGGAAAAATGCAGTTGCTGATCTTCCTTGACGTCGGCCAGGCCACAAACCATTTACATATCGATTTGCATACCATCCGATAACTTCTTGTGATATCTCTTCTACACGTTGCATTTCTGCTTCAAGGGAGACAGAACAAAGCTCAGGTTGGAGATAAACAAGTATCAGCATACCAAATGGACCACAAGACAAGTGGCTACTTCACAGATAACTCAGTATTTTTGTAAGCTTCAGGGTATAGGTCAAAAGCCTTCCTATCTCAGCAAGGTAATATTTGCATTATACAGTTTGCAGTCCGGTAATGAAAGTGAACTCTGTTATAATAATTAACAAACCATACACATTTTACTAGATGGCTATTGAATGGGCACTATTATTTCCATGCCTTTCCGGTGCAGTTTACTCTGAACAAGCTGAGCAAGATGCTAAGAACCAATAGGGGTGGCTCTGGATCTCCTTTGCAGACCCTCGTAACACCAATTAGAATGATTTCCACTGCTGGTGAATCTTTTATTGAGTTAGACAAGCGAGAATGCTTGAAGTGCAGCTAGTATGTCTAAAGTAGGCCCCTCCTTATCATTGATAGCTCTGCCAGACATATTGCATTCAGATAAGCGAAATACCCAACAATAAGTGTGTATATCTGCAATTTACTCATTACAGAATCTCAGATGGGTGATCTCAAAACAAACAAAAAAATCAGATAAGGAATGATGCTTATTCAAAAAAAAGTTAGGTAATGATGAACCTATACATGAATAAAATCCTGACCTGCACTTTGCTTTCATCGGCCTTCCTGATGTATAGCTGAAAATATGTCTTCCTGTGCTGCGGCGCTAATTGCTGACAGGTGAGATGATGCCCCCCCAGCACAGATGCTATTGTATCTTGCATTATCCTGCAACTGGAGTGCGACCTCAAGGTTCCAAAGCACATCACCCATTGATGGCCTATCTATGCTACGATCAGCAACACATTGCTCTGCTATCTCTGCAAATTTCCTGAAGCACTCAGGGGTGATGTCCTCCTTGACACGAGGGTCAATTATCTCATCGAGTACACCTTTCTTTAAGCATGATAGCGCCCAGTCACGCAAGCTCACTTGCTCCTCCGGGAGCTGTGTGTTTATCGCAGGGCGTGCACACAGGATCTCAAACAACACCACCCCAAAGGAGTACACGTCTGATTTTTTGGTGAGATGCTGCAGCCGGAAGTACTCAGGGTCAAGATATCCAAAGGTGCCTTTCACAGCGGTGCTCATGTGCGTAATTTCAATATCTGGACTAGCCTTGGATAGACCGAAGTCAGAAACCTTTGCGACTAACTTACCATCCAATAGGATATTGGTGGTCTTAACGTCACGGTGGATGATTCCTTGTTCCGAGTCGAGTGTGGAGGTAATGCAGTCCTCGGGCTGCACCAATGCAAATCTCAAGGCGCTTCTGCCACAACAGTGGTGGGCTTCTTGTGTTGTACAGGTGCTCCCGCAGAGTCCCATGTTCCATGTAGTCATACACCAGAATCATCTCACTCTTAGCCTCGCAGTAGCCAATTAGAGACACAAGGTGGCGGTGGCAGAACTTGGACAGCATCTCAATCTCTGTATGGAACTCATGAACACCCTGCTTAGACATTGGGTTGCAACGCTTGATCGCCACCTTGGTGCCATTATCTATCTTTCCGAGATACACATTCCCAAACCCACCTTTGCCAAGTAGGAAGGACTGATCAAAACTGTTGGTGGCAGCCTGAACTTCAGCCAAGGAGAAGTGGCGGCAATGATTGGAAGGCAGTGTCAACGTGTGGTTACCATAATCCTCTGTTATCTTCTTCTTTCTTCGTCTGTAGATGATGCAAATGCCAAAACATGCAATCAAGAACGCTGCGAAACCACCAACAGCTACACCTATGACAGCACCCTTTGATTTCCCTCCACCAGACACTCTGCTAGGACTGGCATCCGGCTTTTGCGGAAGTGGAGGATTGGCATCACGCTCTGGCGGTAGTGGAGGATTGAGCCCAGCAAGATTGTTCGGTTCGTAATTCTGTAGCTTGAATACCTCGAGACCATTCAGTATTGCATCATAGTACTCTGGTCTAGTCGAAAGATCAGGGTGAAGTGCAACCCACATGTCCACCTGACCGGAACCAGAAGTGAGGATAACATGTAGGATAACGTAGCATAGAAAACAAAAATTTTCCTACCGCGAACACGCAATCCAAGCCAAGATGCAATCTAGAAGACGGTAGCAACGAGGGGGTATCGAGTCTCACCCTTGAAGAGATTCCAAAGCCTACAAGATGAGGCTCTTGTTGCTGCGGTAGACGTTCACTTGCCGCTTGCGAAAGCGCGTAGAAGATCTTGATCACGATCGGTTCCGGCGCCACGAACGGGCAGCACCTCCGTACTCGGTCACACGTTCGGTTGTTGATGAAGACGACGTCCACCTCCCCGTTCCAGCGGGCAGCGGAAGTAGTAGCTCCTCTTGAATCCGACGAGCACGACGGCGTGGTGTCGGTGGCGGTGAAGAAGTCCGGCGGAGCTTCGCTAAACTACGCGGACTATATGGAGGAGAAGGGGGCGGCTAGGGTTTGGGAGGGGTGGCCGGCCACTCTATGGGGGGCGGCCAGCTTGTGGTCTTGGGGTGGCCGGCCCCCTCCCTTGGCCCCTCATTATATAGGTGGATCCCAAGTGTTGGTGTCCAAGTCTTCGAATAAGACCCGAAACCAAAACCTTCCATAAGAGGGGAAACCTAGCCCAACTAGGACTCCCACCCAAAGGGTGGGATTTCCACCTCCCATGTGGGGGGTGGCCGGCCCCCTATGGTGGAGTCCACTTGGGACTCCACCCCATCTAGGGCTGGCCGGCCATGGTGGTGGAGTCCCATGTGGACTCCACCTTCCTTGGCGGTTTCTTCCGGACTTTTCTAGAACCTTCTAGAACCTTCTATAGAACCTTCCGCGACATTTTATTTCACATAAAATGACATCCTATATATGAATCTTATTCTCCGGACCATTCCGGAACTCCTCGTGATATCCGGGATCTCATCCGGGACTCCGAACAAATATTCGAACTCCATTCCATATTCAAGTTCTACCATTTCAACATCCAACTTTAAGTGTGTCACCCTACGGTTCGAGAACTATGCGGACATGGTTTGAGTACTCACTCCGACCAATAACCAATAGCGGGATCTGGAGATCCATAATGGCTCCCACATATTCAACGATGACTTTAGTGATCGAATGAACCATTCACATACAATACCAATTCCCTTTGTCTCGCGATATTTTACTTGTCCGAGGTTTGATCTTCGGTATCACTCTATACCTTGTTCAACCTCGTCTCCGACAAGTACTCTTTACTCGTATCGTGGTATGTGGTCTCTTATGAACTTATTCATATGCTTGCAAGACATTAGACGACATTCCACCGAGAGGGCCCAGAGTATATCTATCCGTCATCGGGATGGACAAATCCCATTGTTGATCCATATGCCTCAACTCATACTTTCCGGATACTTAATCCCACCTTTATAACCACCCATTTACGCGGTGGCGTTTGATGTAATCAAAGTACCTTTCCGGTATAAGTGATTTACATGATCTCATGGTCATAAGGACTAGGTAACTATGTATCGAAAGCTTATAGCAAATAACTTAATGACGAGATCTTATGCTACGCTTAATTGGGTGTGTCCATTACATCATTCATATAATGATATAACCTTGTTATTAATAACATCCAATGTTCATGATTATGAAACTAATCATCCATTAATCAACAAGCTAGTTTAAGAGGCATACTAGGGACTTCTTTGTTGTCTATATATCACACATGTACTAATGTTTCGGTTAATACAATTATAGCATGATATATAAACATTTATCATAAACATAAAGATATAAATAATAACCACTTTATTATTGCCTCTAGGGCATATCTCCTTCGATCTCCCACTTGCACTAGAGTCAATAATCTAGTTTACATTTGTAAAGATATAACACCTTGGCCTTCTGGTGTTTTATCATGTTTCGCTCACGAGAGAGGTTTTAGTCAACGGATCTGACATGCTCAGAACCGTATGTATTTTGTAATTCATTTGCGTCTCAACGCATCACTCATTTCCAAATGAGTCGGCATTAAATATGTTTGGTCTTCTGGTGGAACCTTAATTCCGCGGTCTGAAATATGTCACTAATATTGTCACACACAATATAGTTTCAAAGTTCGACTCGTCGGGAAATACACCAAGTTCTCAAAGAACCTCTTGACTTAACATCCTTTGTCATTGTCAAAACAATGACATACTCTGCCTTCTTTTGTAGATTCCGTCACAATATTTAGAACTCTTCTAAATCTAGCATAGACAACTTCTAGCTCATTGTGCTACCTTTTAAACAACACTTAGTCTAATTTGAGATTGAAATTATATTTTATATGTGACAAAACCAATATCGGTGTAACACCTTACAGCGATTTGTTTGTCATTTCTTCATAGAAAAATATATATTTATATATCCTTTAGTTCTTCTAAAGTACTCAAGGATATTCTTACTGTTATCCAATGATCATCATATGAATCATTCTGGTATATGCTCATAACACTTTATAGCACATGATATCTGATTGTGTACATATTATTCGTGATCTATAATCACTCATGTGTTTTTACTCATTGAGTGTCATATACACTCAAGTCTTGTTAAACCTTCACATGACAAGAACATTTTCTTAATTTATCTATATTGAACTACTTCAATATCCATCATATGTACTTTGACTTAAACTTATTTATATGTTTCAATCTATCTTCATAGATCTTGACACTAAATTTGTTTCAGTCCATATCCTTTCATTGAAGTTAATTCTCAATGAAACCTTTTTAATCAAGTATATAATTACATCATTTATAACCAACTATATGTCACCTACATAAAGTATTATAAATGTGTCTTAGCGCTCCCACTTAATTTCTTGCAAATGCAAGCCTCTTCATCGTCTCTGATGAAATCAAAAAACTCTTTGACTATTTCATCTGGTGAAGATTCCAACTCCGCAATACTTACTTCATCCAATTGAAGTTTGTATACCTATCTAGTATTCCACGGACCAGCAAAACTCTTGGTTGTATCTTGTATACACCTTTAATACATACTTCTGATAAGTAATGTATTTTGCCATCCTTCTAACATATCTCATAAAAGAAATATGTAGTGATTACTAGAATAATCCATATAGACTATAAGCATTGCTACGGAAGATCTAATCTTGTCGTAGTCAACTCTTTGAACTTTGTCGTAAACAACTTTTCGACAAGTCAAGCTTCTTCAAAGATATTTCATCCAAGTCTATCAATTTTATAGATCCATTTACTTTCAAAAAGTATTCATCTATCTTGGATTTCATGGCGTATAGCCATTTTAACGGAGTCAGGACCCATCATAACTTCTTTGTTTGTAGTTGGTTTATCATTTGTTCAAAATTAATCCTTTGTTCACAAATCATTTATTTGATCACAAAGTAAACCATACCTACAAGATTCAATATGTACTTCGATCTCCATGGCTAAAACACTTTGTAGTCATGGGATCCATGATCGTTATGGCCGCTTCCGAAACCAATTCCGATGCTGCGCTACTCTGATCATTATGCTCAGGTTCATAAACCTTATCAAATTATATTGTCCTCCCACTCAAAAACTTCACTAGAAACAATTTCTTGGAAATAAGAAACATTGACAAACACTTTTGTCTTTGTCTTGTGGGAAGAATTCCCAACTAAATCTCTGGGATAACCAACAAAGACATTCATCTGATTTTGGTTGTAAACTCTTAGACCAAAATTTAAAGAAAAGACTATTAGGGTTTATACCCATACCATAACTTTATGGTGTCATTTCAACGGATCATGATGATGCTCTATTCAGTGTAAAAGCGGTAGTCACTAAAGCATAATCCACAAAAAAAAATATAATGGCGTCACAATATTTTATCTCATCATTAATCCAACAAGGTTTGGATACATCTCTCGGATACTATATCATCATTGTGATACTCCAAGAAATGTGAGTTGTAGAACAATTTCATGACTCTCTTAGATGTTCGCTAAAACTCGTAATTCAAATATTTTCACTATGATCCAATCATAGATATTTGACTTTTCTATTACGATGATTTCCACTTCATGCTGAAATTTATTTGAATCCATTCAAATGTTTCAAACTTCTTTCTTATTGAATATATCCACATATATACTCAATTCATTGTTGAAAGTTTTCATGAAGTATAAGAATCTCCCGCACACAACTATGCCCAGTGAACCATATACATCATCATGTATTTTTCCACTAAGTTAGTTGCCCGTTCAACTCTTGGCCTATGAACGGTATTTTAATCATTCTCTTTAGAAAAGATTTGCAAGCGCCAAATGATTCAAAAATCAAATGACTCAAAAAAAAATCCATTTATATGGAGTTCCTTCATGCGTTTCTTTCTAACATGACCTAAATGGCGGTTCCACAAATAAGTGGAATTCAAATCATTTGCCTTATGGCATTTTAGCGTCAGTGTTATGTATGTGTGTTTCACCATTAAGATTTATAATAACTTATCCATCGTACATGGAGTAATGTCATAATTTGAACAACTCATTGTTTTCATTTGACCAGAGCAAAATAACAATTATTAAGTTCTTTATTATAAATTCTAAGGGCTAGATAGAATGCCAACGACGAACATAATAACACTTTATTTTGTTCCGGACGTGCATTCCTATCATATTCCTTGTCGAGTCACTTAGGCCATTGTATTCTTGTATTGCGTTGTTTTGTATGACACTTCATACCAACCAATATAGTACTAATACCCAAGAATTTCATTGTGTGACTTAACTAGGAATACAACCATAACATGTATATCATTTATATACACCTGAGCTAGACTTTCTAGTCTTTTCTTTTCTTTTGCCAAAATATCTTTTGCAGTTTCTCTTTTAGCTTTCCTCATTATTCGGAAAAACATTTCAACATCAATAACTTCTAGGTTTGTTGGTCAAATACCAATAACCTTGAGGTTCTTACTTTGAAGTTGATCATCATATGACAAGTGTTTCAGATTTCACTATTAGTAAATTTGTAATATGATGAACAATTTCACTCATAATTTTATCCATCAATTCATGATAACTTTACGAGACCATGTACGTACATGCTAGGCTCATAAAGTTTAAACCTTAGTATTCGCATATGCAAATCTGGCTTGCACCCGTTGGAAGCACACGTAGAATCTATAACACCCGATCATCACGTGATGCTTCGAAACGACGAGTCTTAGCAACGGTGCATACTAAGGACAATCACTTCATGGATATGCGAATATCGTTAGTGCCCCAATAGTTGGAGGATTGGGACGCCTTGCGTCTTTAACCTTCGTACATTCCCATAAAACTTATGAGTTTATGTAGTCTCACCAAATTTATATTCTATCATCTTGCAATAAGGTCTTAGATATCACATATATCTCGTACCTTGATTATTTCTAAAAACTAAATTTTCAGCTCCTTACTTTTCAAACAGATTTGAACTTCAAGTTTCACGGAGATAAGATAACTTTAGGTACTAATTGAAACCATAGCTCTCTGAATCAACAAAGTGAGTTTCACTAAAAGTTTGCAATAGGACTTAATCATTTCTTGATTCATTAACAATACGGTACCAATCCGTAAAGTTTCTAGTCAGATTTTAACAGTATTTCTATCTCAATAACAAGACTAGCGCATGGTAGAAAACGGATGCCAATACTACAAAATTAATTCAAAATACTACTCAGACTATGTTTATGATAATTAGTTCATATTCTAATCTTATTACTAATGAACTCCCACTTAATACAACATCCCTCATAGTTGTTAAGTGGTACACGATCCAAATCCACTACACCAAAACCGATCATCACGTGAGATGATGTAGCTTCAATGGTGAACATCAACATGTTGATCATATCATCCATATGACTCGTGTTCAACCTTTCGGTTTCCGTTGTCCCGAGGCCATGTCTGTACATGCTAGGCTCGTCAAGCAAACCCAAGTATTCCGCGTGTGCAACATGGCTTACACCCGTTGTATGTTGAGTTTATTACACCCGATCATCACGAGATGCTTCAAAACGTCAAACAATGCAACGGTGCATACGAGGGGAGAACACTTTATTATCTTGATATTAATGTGAGGGATCATCTTATAATGCTACCGTCGCGTTCTAAGCAAAATAAGATGCATAAAAGGATTAACATCACATGCAGTTCATATGTGATATGATATGGCCCTTTTGTCTTTGCGCCTTCGATCTTCATCTCTAAAGCACGGACATGATCTCCATCATCGTCGGCGTAGCGTCAAGGTCCATGGCGCCGTCTTCATGGTTGTTCACCTCATGTAGCAACTATTACAACTACTTTGAAATACTACTCAACATGAAATTTAAAGACAACTATAAGGCTCCTGCCGGTTGCCACAATACAATAATGATCATCTCATACATATTCATCATCACATTATGGCCATATCACATCACCAAACCCTGCAAAAACAAGTTAGACGTCTCTAATTTGGTTTGCATATTTTACGTGGTTTAGGGTTTTCGAGTAAGATCTAATCTACCTACGAACATGAACCACAACGGTGATACTAGTGTTGTCAATAGAAGAGTAAATTGAATCTTCACTATAGTAGGAGAGACAGACACCCGCAAAGCCTCTTATGCAATACAAGTTGCATGTCGAACGAGGAGCAAGTCTCATGAACGCGGTCATGTAAAGTTAGCCCGAGCCGCTTCATCCCACTATGCCACAAAGATGCAAAGTACTCAAACTAAAGACAACAAGAGCATCAACGCCCACAAAACCATTGTGTTCTACTCGTGCAACCATCTATGCATAGACACGGCTCGATACCACTTGTAGGATAACGTAGCATAGAAAACAAAAATTTTCCTACCGCGAACACGCAATCCAAGCCAAGATGCAATCTAGAAGACGGTAGCAACGAGGGGGTATCGAGTCTCACCCTTGAAGAGATTCCAAAGCCTACAAGATGAGGCTCTTGTTGCTGCGGTAGACGTTCACTTGCCGCTTGCGAAAGCGCGTAGAAGATCTTGATCACGATCGGTTCCGGCGCCACGAACGGGCAGCACCTCCGTACTCGGTCACACGTTCGGTTGTTGATGAAGACGACGTCCACCTCCCCGTTCCAGCGGGCAGCGGAAGTAGTAGCTCCTCTTGAATCCGACAGCACGACGGCGTGGTGTCGGTGGCGGTGAAGAAGTCCGGCGGAGCTTCGCTAAACTACGCGGACTATATGGAGGAGAAGGGGGCGGCTAGGGTTTGGGAGGGGTGGCCGGCCACTCTATGGGGGCGGCCAGCTTGTGGTCTTGGGGTGGCCGGCCCCCTCCCTTGGCCCCTCATTATATAGGTGGATCCCAAGTGTTGGTGTCCAAGTCTTCGAATAAGACCCGAAACCAAAACCTTCCATAAGAGGGGAAACCTAGCCCAACTAGGACTCCCACCCAAAGGGTGGGATTTCCACCTCCCATGTGGGGGGTGGCCGGCCCCCTATGGTGGAGTCCACTTGGGACTCCACCCCATCTAGGGCTGGCCGGCCATGGTGGTGGAGTCCCATGTGGACTCCACCTTCCTTGGCGGTTTCTTCCGGACTTTTCTAGAACCTTCTAGAACCTTCTATAGAACCTTCCGCGACATTTTATTTCACATAAAATGACATCCTATATATGAATCTTATTCTCCGGACCATTCCGGAACTCCTCGTGATATCCGGGATCTCATCCGGGACTCCGAACAAATATTCGAACTCCATTCCATATTCAAGTTCTACCATTTCAACATCCAACTTTAAGTGTGTCACCCTACGGTTCGAGAACTATGCGGACATGGTTTGAGTACTCACTCCGACCAATAACCAATAGCGGGATCTGGAGATCCATAATGGCTCCCACATATTCAACGATGACTTTAGTGATCGAATGAACCATTCACATACAATACCAATTCCCTTTGTCTCGCGATATTTTACTTGTCCGAGGTTTGATCTTCGGTATCACTCTATACCTTGTTCAACCTCGTCTCCGACAAGTACTCTTTACTCGTATCGTGGTATGTGGTCTCTTATGAACTTATTCATATGCTTGCAAGACATTAGACGACATTCCACCGAGAGGGCCCAGAGTATATCTATCCGTCATCGGGATGGACAAATCCCACTCGTTGATCCATATGCCTCAACTCATACTTTCCGGATACTTAATCCCACCTTTATAACCACCCATTTACGCAGTGGCGTTTGATGTAATCAAAGTACCTTTCCGGTATAAGTGATTTACATGATCTCATGGTCATAAGGACTAGGTAACTATGTATCGAAAGCTTATAGCAAATAACTTAATGACGAGATCTTATGCTACGCTTAATTGGGTGTGTCCATTACATCATTCATATAATGATATAACCTTGTTATTAATAACATCCAATGTTCATGATTATGAAACTAATCATCCATTAATCAACAAGCTAGTTTAAGAGGCATACTAGGGACTTCTTTGTTGTCTATATATCACACATGTACTAATGTTTCGGTTAATACAATTATAGCATGATATATAAACATTTATCATAAACATAAAGATATAAATAATAACCACTTTATTATTGCCTCTAGGGCATATCTCCTTCATAACATAGTCCGTGTATGTTGTTCTTCCGATTCCTCCGCTCCAGAGGATGACATCCATTTGCTTCTGCGCTGTCTGGTTGTTGATGTAGATAAAGAATGACCTCTGATTCGCCAGGGTAATAGGATACTTGATTTCACAGAAATGGAACTTGAGGAGGTAAAAGAACCCTGCATCAACTGGTAAAATCCATGTAAGGTTGTAGTTCAAGTTGATCTGTGGATTTGGTCCCATCGACCGAGCTGTATCATAGACAGCAACTGGCGCGGTGTAATCTGGCACTTGGGGTGTATACTTGATATTCAAATTACTATCTTTGGAGAAGGTCACCCCAGAGGCACCAAATAAGTACGGGAAATCAATTTCCCATGAGCGGTAGAAACCTGAATCATCTTGCCGGAAAATGGCTTGGCCCCCGACGTTGAGCCTGTACATAGTCTGGAAGGCTGTATCAGGGCTCAATGAGAAGGCAGCTGGGTTATCACCGTTGACAAACCTTGTGTCGGCTGCTGTGAATAAGTCAGGCGTGGGCATTATCTCAACGCCATTCACAAATGCATAAGAACCATTCCGATGTGCTGAAGGGGCAAAAGTGAGGTCTAGGCTGCCTGTAGAAACATTCACCGAGAATTCACGGACAAGGTAGGCAGAACTCATGGCACTGAAGTAGGCATCGGAGAGAGCTGTTTGCAAAGCATTAAACTCTTTTAAGAGGACAAGGTTTGTTGTGGTGACACTGAAGTAGGCATCGGAGGCAGCATACTTTCCATAAGAAACTGGATAGAAGTAGAGGCGTAAGAACATGCGGCCTGGGCTGACAGGGAAGGAGTACGTGTAATTTGAAGTGAAGATGCGGGCAGTCATCCAAGGGATCTTGGAGGGGAGTGAACGATCTTGGTACGAAGCAGTGGCTGCTACTCCTTCCACTGATGGCGCGAACTTGGATACGGTGTCCCCGTCCCAAGTACGTCTACTATCATCAACGTTTTGCTGTGATGCTCCGCAGTTTAGGAGGATTCGTCCAGAGGCAGTAGAGTTGTCACCAGACGCCACAGCGAGTAACACAAGAGCCAACAGTGTGAGGGTAGCTAGTAGAATCGGGAATGCCATTGTGGTGGTACGTTGGTGTACCAGGATCAACAGTCTGAGGACTCCGTCACAACTATATGGTACAAAATAGCTTCATGAACAGTTGCATACGTTGGACATTTCTCTGTGGGATGTGGGGCAAAATATTAGGAAAATATCAGAGTTGGGACAGTATTATTCAGACACAGCCACAGAGGTACAGAACCTGAAATTACAGCATAAGAAGCAGAAAATTCAGCAAGCAGAATATGTCAAGATGAACTATATAGCGTGAGTGCAGTTACAGCATAAGATTCAGAAAGTTCAGCAAACAGAATCATGGCAAGATGAACTGTTTAATTGATGAAAGCCAGAACATACATGGCTCTGAGACCTTAAGTAGTACTCCTTTCGATCCCTTTTAATTGACTCGGATTTAGTATAAAGTTATATTAAATCCGAGTCAATTAAAAGAGATTGGAGGGAGTACTAATCATTGCATAATTTCAATAACCTGAAAGTTTCTGCTACTACTAATCATTGCAAGAACTTCACGAAATTGAAGTCACGAAGATGCAGAACCTGTGGGTGGAGCTGTGTCTTCCAACGCGTGGCTTCGGCGCGAACTCGGGGACGGGGTTATGGCCCCGCTGCCAGGGGTGCGTTCGAGAATGGAGAGAACCACTAGAGATCAGTAGCAGCCGGGGAAGAGAAGTCGTAGAGGAGACTGGTTTTACTCTCCGTCTGGTAACAGTGGCCACGCATTTTTACGGCCCCTTTCTCTCCCTCGTCATAGACCCTGCAGAAAAGTCCACAAAAATCCCCTTCTCCTTGTCTACGACTCTTCCCAGATCCTCCAGCCACCGTCCCTCTCCCCCTCCTGTTCTACTGTGTGGGGACACCGGCGACCGGCAACGAGGACCAAGGAACCCTGCCGGCGTGCGGGCACCCATACCCAAGAACCACTCCAGCCACGATGGCGGCGCCGCGAGGCGAGCTCCGTGGCGCGGCGGGCGCGGCCGGAGATCTGGAGTTTGGAATCTGGCAACGCTGCGGTGCGTGCTGCGGCCGACGCATGGGACGTCGCATACGGGCTCTTGCACTTCGCAATGCACTGTGACTAATTCTCAGTTGCAGAGCCTAGTTCTTATTTAGATGACGTCATGTACTAACTAATGTTGCAACTTAACCCTAGCACTAATCATAATTATTTTAATGATTTAGTTTTTTTAGTTGCAACTTCACTTGCAACCGAAAAATTTCAGCTGAAACTTAATTTGCGACAGATTTTTTTTAGTTTTAACTGAATTTATAATTCAAGTGCACAAATCGTGATGCAGATTTAATGATATACGACTCGACTAAAAACTACCCCTCCAATCCATAATAAGCGTCGGAAACTTAGTACAATTCCCAACACTTATTATGGATCAGCTAAATGAGAACTAGCAAAACCGTTTAATAGGCATATATATAACGGAAATTAATTCGGATCCTGGATACATATGCTCCCTCCACCCAAAAACTTACTTCTAACTGTCAAAAAGTTTCAACAAGAAATACATTACAAAAAGTCTTATTTTTAGCACCAAATTTTATCGTTCTTACACAACCCAAACAACAAATCGATTTTTCATGGAAAGACTATGCATGTAGCATCTAAACATTTACATGTGATTTTTTTTAGAATTCTTTAAAATTTTAAAATGAAGAGAGCATATAGCACCCAAGAGCCAAAACATCACTCCCAAACAATAAATTCTTATTTTATTGTAGTAGTTCACATCGGCTTCTCAGTTGACTACTGAAATGATGTGTGTTGGAACTATTTTACAGCTAAACATCAAAAGCGAAGAGCCAAAAATTCTAGACAACAAAACTAGGATCATGGCCTCAATGTGATTGTCGAAGGAATATTTGGGGAGCCAATTCACCTCCTTAAAAGAGAAGATGGAATAGCCACCGCTGCCCCCACGCAACTACCGCCTGACAAAACTAGGATCATGGCCTCAATGTGATCTGTCGTTGAAGAACTCGGTTGGACCGTGGCGGGTCAAGGGTGTATAAAGGTTTGCTCGTTCTCGCTGAACATATCCCCGCAAATCCAGAAACAGAGACCTCCAAATCTCCAATGGTAGCACTGCTTCCATCCTCTACGATGCAACCGAAAACATAGCAGAGGATGTGATGCTCTGCGACATATTTCCTATGCGTCTATGTCATATCTGTTCCACGAGAATCCTCGGTTATTTTAACCGGTGAGTCTATGTCAGAGCAATGGGCTCTATGAGTCGGACCCTATCTTAGTTCCGGCTGTCAACAGAGTGATTGTTTTGGTTTTCTAAACCGTAGTGATGTGTGAAACTCATGTGTAATGAGTGTGCACCATCGTTGCTATGTGTCGTAAATGTGGTGTCAAATTGGCTACCTGCTGATTATTGATGTTTCCAAGTCTACTCCATCGCCCGTATTAAGGATACCTATCTAATGTGAATCATGTAACAAAACTATATTGTACCCGCTCTGCATCTTTTCGATGCGTTTGAATGTACAGAAACTTTGTTTGATGTACTTATGACAATGAAATGCTTGCTTTCCTCTTACATATATTGTTGTTCACCCAGAAAATTTACATGATCTAATATTCATTGTTCACCCATAAAATCTATGTGATGCAATTAACTTAGCTAATCTAAATGACCACAGGCGCAACACGGAACAAGTAAAAATTTGACAAAGTCATGCAGGCGGCGAGGCGAAGCTCTCTATCTGTCTAGTTTAATTCATGATTGTGCATGTCCTGGCACTTCAAAAGCCTACATGCACAGTATGTGCACATATACCAACCACTATGCAGGTATGTATCAAACCATTGTAATTGAATCAACGTAAAAGGTCAATTGCATCCAAAACTTACGGTGGTGTTAGACACTTTCCTGTCTGTTGAATTGAACATGATTTACGAATTCTTTCTCGTCTTGAATTACCGTATTAACTGCAACCTGGTGAACCAAAAGGAAATAGTTCTGGTAAAAAGATATAGGGTAGCAACAAGAAACCCATTCAGACAATGAAAGAAGCATGACAAGACAATTCCATGAGTTCCACATACTTCCATATCGACCAGGTGCAATGACAACACCTTACTACTAATAAAGCTGATTCAGTATAGTTTGAAAAGATTTAGCAGCTTCGGGTAGAGATATCATGAACTGAAAAGCAACAATGTTTCAGCAAAAAAAACTACAGCTTAAAGCTTAATGTTTACCAGTATAGAATGGGGGAACATTAGCATATAGTAAGTAATTAACCTATTCACAGAGCATCATTTATAATATTAGTGTATATAAATAATCCCAATAAAGCAATTCATATCAATGACATGTTAAAACCCGAACAAGTTCTACAGATGATTTGACTATGTAGAAACTAAACGAGAGATTCTTTTGCAATCAAATGAGGAAAACAAAATACTCCCTCCATCCATAAAATATTTTTCCAGCATTCATACTACAATACTACATGCATGTACTATGTCGCAACAATTCAGATAAATAAAGGACACACAACTCTGAATACAAAAACGCAAATCTGGATTTGTGAATAGTGCTAGTAAGATACTGTTCACTATAAATTTGGATATGGTACTACTCACAGCCCTGATTTGTCTCTTAATTTGTTTGCCAAGTTGCAAATCAGATTTAGGAGGATGACCGCAGCTGCAGAATGGACGTCATGACCAGCAAGGCCCCAGTACAAGCCTTGTTTGCTTCAGCCTTTGACGGTTGCAGCTCCTGCAGCCTCAGTACCAGTTTGGTAAGAATACAGGCAACAACTGCAGCCAAGCAGAAATCGCCTGATAGAATGAGTGATCTGAGATTCAGGGTCGATGCCAATGATACAGGAGCAACTGATGGAGTCGAAATGGCCGCCTTAGCAGTACTCAGTGTGCCATCTGCAGGAACAACAGGCCTCCTGGAAGACAGGGTGACAGAGTTCACCATCGGCTTGGCTGGCTTGGAGGGATCAGTTGTCTCTCCTTCCTCCGAGACAGTGGAGAGTGGTGGATCCCCAAGGCACTGCCTGATGGTGGAAATGGCCCTCTCGACCTCTGCTAACGAGAGGGAGTACTCCCCAAGGATCGAGAGAGCGATTGAACATACACGGGACGCCCGGATCCGATAGAAGGTATCACTCAGCCTCCGGATCATGAACACGCGCAGCTTGGGATCAGTGGTCGTCGCGATGATCTCGCGCACAAACAACACAACATCAACGGCCGCAGCAGCATTAGTGCCACCAAGGAAGTCCATGAGGAGGTGCGCCACCGATCCAGCCACCTTTGGGACCTCCACGGCACATTCATGGATAGCTTGCAACAGCATCCGGCGGTACTCCCCTGATTTCGTCTTGCCAGCCTCCTTCTTGAGGTAAAGCACTACCTCCTTGACATTACGAGGAGTGAGCAGACCAAGCACCAAATCCAGCACCTTTCTCTTGACGTCTAAGTTGGGGATGGCAAGTGCACGCAGCACATCCATCACTACATCCACCATCACATGTCGGTGTGACCTGCGCAGCTCATCCAGACGGTCCAGAAGAATGAGTCTGACATTGCTGTCACTCTGCGACGTGAGCAGCTTGTTGTATGCGTTTGCGGCAGCGCGCGCATCACTGGGGGCCGAGGAGAGCGAGACAAGCGCACCGGCACACTCGTACGCAACAGCTGTGCTGGGGGAAGAGAGGAGTGAGCTGATGATCTTGATATACCTGCCCTTGTCAGCACGGTTTGGACAACTGCAGACCTTGCGGATGAGGTCTACCGCCGCCATCTGCAGGAGATCGGGCCACTGGGTAACACGTTGAGCGTTGGAGAATAGGTGCACGAGAGCACGTTCTTGCGCACATAGGCAGAGCATGAGGAACGCATTCCGCCGCGCGGAAGCGTCCTGCTCGGAAGCGAGTGCGCGCTCGACGAGCTCCGGAGCGTCGGGGATGAGCTGATCACCATGAGGGAGGCGGTAGATCGCGGAGATCGCCGACAGCGCGTGGCGGCGGACGAAGTGGTGGCGGTGCTCGAGGTTCTCGAGGATGGACGGCACGAGCGGCTCCAGGATCTCCGGCTCAGAGAGGCGGCAGAGGAACCGCAACGTGACGCCGCGGATGTACTCGTTGGGGTGCCGCAGGTTGTGGCGGAGCTTCTGGCAGACGAGGATCATCTCCGGGAGGACGCGGCCGGCGGGGTCGCGCTTGTGAATGATCTCGAGGTAGAGGAGCATCAGCTTCTGGACGGTGTGGTCCTCCGAGGGGAGGACGTAGCGGACGACGGTGAGGAAGAGCTTCGGCAGGGTCTCGCCATTGAGGAGGAGCATGACCGCGCGCTTCATGGCCTCCGTCTTGGCGGCAACGTCGCTGCCCTCCAGATCCGAATTGATCGCGTTCGCCATGGCGGCGGAGCCCTTTTCGAAGTGGATCATCAGCGTGCACGGCTTGTCCATGGCGCCGGGTCTGCTGGGCACCCGCGCCGGAAGGTGCCGGCGGCTAGCTAGGGGTGACAGTGGTTGGATAGTTGGATCAGGCCGGGGCTGAGGCGGGTTAGGATCTGGGCGGCTGGAGCGGGAACAGGGGCTGAAGAGGCGATGCGGGCATTCGGAGCTTCGGGCCGTGATGGGTCCCCCTAGTCTAAGGCATCGTTTGCTTCATTGGGAATCCGTATGAATTAGGGCATTTTTTTTCCCTGCTTAAGTCTGCACAAAATAAAATGTCTTCTTTTCTTCAAAATGGAGGCTATATCTCAGTCTCGCATGGATAGATAAGTACCATCTTCTTTATTAAAATATTTGACAAAAATCATACATCAACAAACCCGAAGCTACCACACAACATCTACACACCCTGCAATGAGTGGAAGTCATGCCAACATAACCTTGTGCTCTAAAAACATGAAAACTCCTTATCAACTAGGAACATGGAATATTGCATATCTCGAGACACCCTCTAGGTGAAACGGGAGCGCTCATCCGATCGAGGAGGGCCACATAATGCCTCCAACGAGGCCTACACCCACGGGCGCCGCCGTCAATGGTGGCCTCCCCCGGATCTGAGCTTTCCCCCGGAAACAATGGAACGAGAGATGCCCCACCATCACCTCCAACGAGGAATACGACACCCACATGAGCCGTCGTCGATGGTTGCATCCTCACCTGCTTTAGCAACTGGATCACCGTCTCCTCCTCACCGTGGAGCGCATCCAAAGGTGGAGGATGCCACATCGCTACATGAACGGCGCCATGACCACGCATACGTCGTCCCGAGGCACCCGCTCAAGATCCATCACCGCAGCCACGTCTCTGAGCCGCAACGAAGGGGAGCTCCACCGCTGCCATCATCCTCACGCACGGGCTTTGCCCGGCTAGGATCCGGCATCGGCGGGAGGGGAATTAGGGAGGGCGGCAGCTAGGGTTCCGGGGTGGTGGAGGAGGAGCGGAAGGGGCAAATTTCTACCAAATGCCTTAATGATGTTGGAAGGGCTTCCAATATAATGTGATGTGCTCATTTTATTTCCGTAAAATTCATAGTAGTTATCTTTTTAAAACAAAGTGATAGTTATATATTTTAGTTTAGCAATTGCAAACGTCTGTGAAATCATAAGATTGCTTTGGGATATTGACAAGGTGCAGGCAGACTTAGCTTTTCCCACAAAATAATTAGCCCTCAACTCCTCAAGGTCAGTCCCATTCACATGACCCAGAAAAGATGTAAATGCATTCAAAGTTTTGAAGTATTTGGTAGCCCCCAAAATTAAAATTACCCCGAACTTGGAAGGTTCTTTAATTTGCTTAGCAATAGATGTACTAGAAACTACTAAAGGTCTATGAAAAAAGCTTCGCAATCTGCCCTTTCTCATTGTTCAACATAAGGTAGACATGCGTATATACTATAGAGGGGTCACCTATCTTTAGATATTTTTTTTCAGAGTTGTATCTTTAGTGAACGTTCTCATAAATTTTGAGGCGTATTAATCATCAGAAAAGTTAATTTTCAATGAATGGGTAAGTTACGAGTCGAGGGACTGATGCTTGTCAGCAAATATGTAAAGTGTTTTACCTATTTCTTAAAATCTCTGATTTCAAGATGGGAGCTTGAAAGTGCATCTACGCCCCTACATGGTTCTGATTGATTTATGGCAAGACAATTCACGGACTAACTTTTTTGCTAGAAGTCCATATGCTAGTTGGATTAAAGTCAATTGTGATCCCAGGAAAGGGAGAAAAATGATGGTATCCCTCAAGACTAGAATTGGTAAACAAATCTGTGGTACGGGTAAGCTTCACTAGCACGAATTAAAAATATCTACCATATAAACTAGGATTGTCTTAGTGTTATACATCACAAGATTATAGGGATGTAATCAGATCGGATTTATTGGTTACCATATCCTATAACAAAAATTCGACATATTTAGACTGGATCGGATAATGACCGGTTGTGGATTCAAATACAGATATACTAGGATGTGATTCGAATAGATACACGCATAAGTAGATTGGCAGACCATACAACCCAAAATGATAATACAAGTTTAATGAAACCCTCGTAGAATAAATAGTCGTAAGATGATAGAATGAATAAATATAGGGAAATTTTACTACAGGACACCGTTATTTTTTGGCATTTGCTCAAACACACCACCCGATTGTATCTTTGCTAGGTACCATTATAATTTTGTAACACATTTGCCAGAACACACCACCTAACCAAAAACAGAAAGTTTTGCACTTTTGTGTGGGATGACTGGTTTTGAAGACAATGGGCAAAACTTTCCGTTTTCAGCCAGGTGGTGTGTTCTAACAAATGTGCCACAAAATTGTAATGGTACCTGGCAAAGACATAATCGAGCAGTGTGTTTCAGAAAATGCCAGAAAATAGTAGTGTCATGTAGCAAATTTTCCCATAAATATAACGCGACCATATGAATAAAATAAGTTCATATATTCGCAATAACGTAAATGAGAGATGTTATAACCTCGATGCGAGCTTCACTAACCATTGTTGCAAGCGCCCACCTGCCGCCGGCTACCGTTGTTGCAACCTCGGGAGGTGTTCCTGTTGCAACCGAGCAACTCAGGCGCTGCCATAGTATTGCAAGCCAGAGGGTTGGTGCCGCGTTGGGCTAGGGTGTTGTGCGGTGAGAGGATAAGGAGATCTGTGTGTGTGTTTTTCCAACTGACTTTGCAGGAGGAGAGGAAGAGAGGAACACGGGGATGGATGGTTCGGGATATCAGATGGCCCAGCGCAACTACATACTACGGTTGTGTAGGCGGAGGATCGGATCGACCCATCGTCCAAAAAATAGCAAGTATAGAAAACATGAAAAATAATAGAAACAATACATGTACACACAGTGTAACTTGTAATGAAAATGTTTGGTGAAGATAAGGTAGCTACTTTGTCCCTCCTTCAATGTTTACCCTGCTCTGTGAAAGGTGTGAGGTTCGCTTCCGCTAAACAGTGAAATGTCTTGCTATACTGCAAAAAGTATTCGGTAAAATATAATTATAGAAATGGTTAAAAAAATGTAAACTCTATTTCTATGTCTTATTTGATGTTTTTCTCAATCAGGTATTTATGTATCTTTTAAATCATGCACGCTTTAAGTGCATAAATATGCATTTGAACAATCACACATTCTTAGATATAGAGTACTTATAAGTTTCTGTGCAGTTTTCCACCTGTTGCTACAACTTTGATGGACATGGAAATGATAAAGTCGTGTTTTAAAACTAGTTAACAAATTGTAAAAAAGAAACATTAGGTGGGCGTTGCAAATAGGCTTTCCTTATTATTAACCAATCATATCAAATGAGTCATTCAAATCACAAGGATCACCGTGGTGGCATCACCTATTGTACCTGTATACTCTCGCACCTACAATTCAGTTCAAACATCCTAGCTTGGTAATTTTTCTACTATTATAGCTTCCACCATGGTGCTTCCCGCCATGATTTCGTCCACCGCCGCTAGCTCTGGCACCGATGTTGTGGCCCGCTCTACCGTCTCCACCGGTGCTACCGCCAGCACCAAGACCAACGGTGGTGCCAACGCTCTTGCCCACTCCGCCACCTCCACCTGGGCTACCTCCCCGGCCAACACCCTTGCTCGATCCTCTGTCTATGCCTCCACCGCTACCAGTTCCTTTGCCAAATCCACTCCCTCCACCGATGCCGCCACCGCTGCCTGTTCCAAAGCCGCCTCCGACACCAGATCCCATGCCTCCGCCCACGCCACCGCCACTTCCAAATCCGCCTCCTGAACCTCCTCCCCCAAATCCTCCTCCAACACCACCACCACCTCCAAAACCACCACCTATGCCACTACCAGCTCCAAAACCACCACCCGTGCCACCACCGTCTCCGAGACCTCCTCCTCCCCCAAGACCATCTCCTAAACCGACACCTGCACCAGCGCCTCCCCCGAAGCCCATTCCTGCACCGGAACCAGCTCCGACACCAAATCCTCCACCACTTCCACCACCCATGCCTCCACCAACGCCACCACCAAAACCACCACCCTTCCCTACACCGGTGCCTACGCCACCACCTGCACCGCCGCCAGCTCCAAAGCCTCCACCACTTCCACCGCCAATGCCTCCACCAGAACCACCACCCATACCACCCCCACCTCCAAAGCCTCCACCGCTTCCACCGCCAACGCCTACACCACTTCCACCGCCCATGCCTCCGCCAACACCACCGCCCTTCCCTCCACCTGCACCGCCACCACCTCCAAAGCCTCCACCACTTCCACCGCCAATGCCTCCACCAGAACCACCGCCCATGCCTCCACCGACACCACCACTGAAACCACCGCCCTTCCCTCCACCTGCACCACCACCGAAACCACCGCCCTTCCCTCCACCTGCACCGCCGCCACCTCCAAAGCCTCCACCACTTCCACCACCAATGCCTCCACCAGAACCGCCGCTGCCTCCAAAGCCTCCACCGCTACCGCCACCTATACCACCTCCAGAACCGCCACCCAGGCCTCCTCCGGCTCCACCACCGGCACCACCTCCAATGCCACCACCAAGACCAGTATCATCACCCAAGCCTCCTCCGGCGCCAACACCTGCACCGCCACCAAATCCTCCTCCACCACCTGCTCCGCCTCCTCCTCCGCCTCCTCCTCCAAGTCCCCCACCACTGCCAATGCCTCCACCATCTCCTCCACCGGCTCCTCCTCCAAGCCCACCACCAGTGCCCATTCCTCCACCGGTACCTCCTCCAAATCCACCACCGGAACCCATTCCGCCACCAGCTCCTCCTCCGAATCCACCTCCACCGCTAGCACCCATGCCACCTCCGGCTCCACCTCCACCTCCGAAACCACCTCCACCACCCATGCCAGCGCCGCCACCACCACCAGCTCCTGCTCCACCTCCGAGTCCACCACCAGCACCTAAGCCAGCTCCTGCTCCGCCTCCGAGACCACCACCAGCACCTAACCCAGCTCCTTCGCCGCCTCCTACACCTCCTCCGCTTCCAAAACCTGCACCACCGCCCATGCCACCGCCGGCGCCGCCGCCTACACCACCTCCTCCCCCAAATCCTCCTCCGCCGCCCATACCTCCGCCTCCACCAACACCACCGCCCGCTCCACCCCCTGCACCAACGCCACCACCCTTACCATGCTTCTTCTTGTCGCAGCCCTTTGCTGCAACCATGTCCGCGCTCCAGGGCACGGGCTCGCGCCAGGCGGCGGCGCTCGTCGCCCACCCAAGCGCCAGCAGCAGCAGACACGCCATTGCCCGGCTCCCCATCGATCGGAACCGCGCCTTTCCAGCCGCGAGCTCACCCCTCGATCAGTACACTAGCTACCTTCCTGTTCGCACGTACGGGCGAATGGTGGTACTGCTCGCTCTGTGTGTGCTGGGGAAGCCGGAGGTCGCGGTATTTAAACACCACGAACACCTACGCGCATCGGCTTTGGATTAAATTGGCTTGGACACGAACCTGCTTTCGGTTTGGTGGCGAGACGGGGAGCGTTGACATGGCTAAAACGTCTTCTGGATGCGTGCCTGTGATCAGGCCGATGAACTCTGCTTTGGTTCGCGCCGCATTCTTAAATGGGCTTTCGATTTGGACTCCCCATGCATCGACGTGAGTGAGCTAGCTGCTCATGCATGTGTGCTATGTAGCTGTACTCTGCATGCGTTTGCTTGATTGGCTGCTTAGCTACTTGCCTCTCCTTTTAGCCTGTGACTTGTATAGTTGTGTGTGTGCTGCCTGCGCAAACGATGCGGTGGATGGTGTACCTGCACATTAATGGGGAGCAGCTCGCAAAGAAGAGACGTGGGTAGGAGAGAAGAGGCGCAGCTCGCGTACACGGGGGTGATCATGTCTCAGAACTGGCGATAAGCTCTTTTCTCTGCAAGTGGACTTGTTATGAATCAAGGCTCCAGCTCGACGCTCACAAACTGAGCCTGTTGCTAAGGTGTTGATGCTTAAGTTTTGCAATACGTCAAACTTGTCCATTAAACATTAATGTGCATGTAATGGTGTTCTCGTGACAAGCTCCCGAGATGAACTTGTTGACAGTTCAGACAGACCGAGCAATCCACCCTAGCTCACTCTGGCCAAAGTAGTCTTGCGTGCTTATAAACACCAAGGTAAACGAGCTTATATACAATACCCTAAGAGCATCTCCAACAGAGGCTGTAAACTGGGCGCGCACTAAAAAAACTGCCAATATACAGCGCCAAACGCGTTTTTGCGCCCTCCAGCAGACGCTGTAAAATAGGTCGCGCTGTAAATATTTTAGTGCGCGCGGTAGTTTGCGCTATCCAAAGCGGCATATCTAGTGCGCCGGCTACCGCGCGCTGTAAGCTGGAATCGCTCGCGCGAAAAGAAACCGCTCTGCTCCGCCGACCGCCGCATCGCGAGTTCCACCGGCCGCCGTGCTGCAAGCTTCGCCGGCCGCCTCCCACCGAGCTCCGTCGGCCGCCCTGCGAGCTCCGTCGGCCGCCTCCCTGCGAGCTCCACCGGCCGCCGTGCTGCGAGCTCCGTCGGCCGCCGTGCTGCGAGCTCCGTCGGCCGCCGTGTTGCGAGCTCCGCCGGCCTCCCTGCAAGCTCCGCCGGCCGCCGCCCTGCGAGCTCCGTCGACCGCCGTGCTGCGAGCTCCGTCGGCCCCCCGCGAGCTCCGCCGGCCGCCGCGCTACGAGCTCCGTTGGCCGCCGCGCTGCGAGCTCCGCCGGCCGCGCACGCAGGCACGGACTCGATTTCGATTGTTGTGGCTAGCTAGACTCGATTCGGCCGCGCGCGGACTCGATTGATGTGGCCGCGCACGCACGCACGAACTAATTTCGGCCGGCCGCGCATGGAGATTGGATTGCTAGCTTGCTAGCTATATCAATTTCTAGCTACATGGATAATGCACAGTAATTTAGTTGAATTTTTCAGATTTATTTGTAGCATGTTTGATCTTGTTTGTTCTATGAATGTTGAAGAAACTTGTTTGTGGAGCTCTATTTTACAGCCTCCGGTGAAGGGTTGTTTTTCGGCTTCGTGGTTGCGCTGTAAAATAGAGCCTCTGGCGAAGCACGCGTCGGCGCCGCGCGCTATATCCGAATCGAGCGCGCTGCAAACGACTTTTACAGCGCCAAATTTTAGAGCCTCTGTTGGAGATGCTCTAAATAAAGTTGGATGTTGACAGTACACAACATAACACATGCCATCAAAACTGCAGACTAGCAACATCTACCGATGCCGAAGATGACATAAAGTCATAAATATGTGTTAGACTAGACTTAGTCACACACTAGTGGAAAACAGGGCTTTCGTACAAGCTTTTTATCGCGGCCGCGTCTGGAGCCGCGACAAATGGCCTGGCCACGTCGCCCCGAAACCAGCTGGATGGCTCTGAGTCTTTTGTCGCGGCCTTTTGTCGCGGGCCGTACTACGACCCGCGACAAAAGGGGTCCGAGGCTGGCCACGGCCTGCTGGCACCCCTTTTGTCGTGGGTCGTGATACGGCCCGCGACAAACGATCCCCTATATATACAGCCAGCCAGCTAGCCTGACAGTACGTACAATCATGCCCTGCAACGACAGCATATTACTAGTCCCGCGCTTGAATAATTAATCGCAGCGCGTACGGCCGGCTAGATCGACGTCGATGTGTACTGCAATGACTGCCTCCCTACCGCATTGTACCACGTACACATACGATTTCGTTTCATATTTGGGTCAACATGCTTCTGATCGACCTCTTTTAAGCGGTAGGGCTTGCACTAATAGCATATAACCACAAATTATCAAGCTAAATCAACCAAATTGGTACCACTTATGGGTTTTCGACAAAAAAAACCACGAGAAAGTGTTAAGTCTTTCGCAAAAAAAGACAAGACCAAAAGAAAAGACAATAGATATATTATTTAATAATAGTAATAAAAATGAATAAAAAATAAATTATTTCATATTTAAGTTCCTCACATTTTTCTAATAATAATGGACATATTATTTGTCCAATTGCGATTTACAGATTCAAAGATATTAATTATGCCATATTATATGAATGATGGATATATTATTTAATAATAGTAATAAAAAATGAATAAAAAATAAATTATTGATATTTAAATTCCTCACATTTTTTTAATAATAATGGACGTATTATTTGTCCAATTGCGATTTACAGATTCAAAGATATTAATTATGCCATATTATATGAATAATGGATATATTATTTAATAATTGTAATAATAATGAAAATAAATAAATTATTTATATTTAAATTCCTCACATTTTTTTAATAATAATGGACGTATTATTTGTTCAATTGCGATTTACAGATTCAAAGATATTAATTATGCTATATTATATGAATAATATATATATTATTTAATAATAGTAATAAAAATGAATAAAAAATAAATTATTTATATTTAAATTCCTCACTTTTTTCTAATAATAATGGACATATTATTTGTCCAATTGCGATTTACAGATTCAAAGATATTAATTATGTCATATTATATGAATAATGGATATATTATTTAATAAAATAGTTTTATTACTTATTTTACTTTCATTAGAATTTAATATTATTATCTTATAAATTATTGTTTACTTAAAAAATATATTTTTGTTTTGTTTTCAAAAAATACAGAAAAGTGACACAATGGTATAAGAGTTAATAAGATTGATATGGTAGTATTGACAACAAGGTACAATCAGCTTCGCGGGAACACAGCAGGAAAGAGCAGAGAAGTTAAGCGTGCTGAGGGTGGAGTAGTGTGAGGATGGGTGACCGACCGGGAAGTGTGACCAACACTTGAATTTGACTAAAGATTAAGTGTAATTAGTGTTAACAATGGTCCAAGTGAGAGAGTAACGAGTCAAACAAAAAGTAAAAAAGTAAAAAAGAAAAAAAAGTAAAAAGTAAAAAGAAAATGAAAATGAAAATACCTAAAGGAGCAGCGTCCTGCGCGCGCCACGTAGAGGGCCTTTTGTCGCGGGCGGTGTTACCACCCGCGACAAAAGGGGGTGTCCCCTGCGCGCCCCGTGGTTGCCACGTGGTGGACCTTATGTCGTGGGTGGTAAGCGACCCGTGATAAAAGGGGGGGGGGGGCCTTTTGTCGCGCCTCCGTTATCGCGGCTGGCCGCCCGCGACAAAAGGGTCTTACGGCCCGCGACATTAGGCCTATTTTCCACTAGTGACACTAGATAAAGACTAGAATTAGTCTCTTCTTATCTGATCTTATCCCATGTAATGTGGTAGAGCACACTCTCAACCGCCGACATCTTAGGATCGGCCCCTATATGTAAACCTCTCTCTAATCATCAGATCATCAATACAATTGTGTTGGGGAAGACTTAGGTAGGATCAGATCTTAGATAGGATCTATGAGATTAATTTTTTGCAAAGACAAAACATGTTCAAAAATTCTGAAAAAAAATGACAACAGACATCTATGTTATATATGCAATGCCAAAAATTTGCAACTTCAAATTCGACATATACTTAGAGAGACAAAAAAGATAAATCTGGGTGTGAATAGTGTGAAATACTATTCAACCAGATCTGACACTATTCACAACAGAATTGTCTTTTTTGTTTCTCCAATTGTAGATTATATTTTAAGCTGAAATTTTTTGGAGTTGTAGATACAACCTATATGCATGTTGCTAATTATTTTCAGATTTTTTCGCATAGGCAAAGTATGATTTCTCTAAGTTGATCCTATGATCCTACGTAATGGGAAGATCCTATACAAGTCTCTCCCCAATTGTGTTGTCAGTGCGTATGCACACCAAGTACCTTGACATCTCCTTTCATGCATGGTATCAGACTCTTCGATCCCACAATGACTGGCACCACCGCCGCCAATAGCGCGAGCACCAACTCTGCCACCTCCTCCTCCACCACCTCTGAGACCTCCTCCCATGGCGCCCTTCCCCGGCGCCACAAATCCTTCACCCTCTCTGGCTTCTCTCTCAAGGGCCAGATCCCGGAGCTCGATCTGCGTCGCGGCTCCTACTCCCTCTGGTGTTCTCGGCTGGAGCGGAAGCTCACCATCTACCAAGTGCTCGATCACGTGCACACGGACGTCAGGCGTCCAGGCGACCCCGAGTGGCTCGCCGTCGATGCCATCGTCCAGTCGTGGCTCCTCGACGTTCTGTTCGTCGATCTGCAGGACACGATCCACGCCGCCTCCACATCGGTGCGCTCGATGGCCGTCGAATCCATCTTCCGAAACAATGGGATGACACGGGCCATGATCCTCACCAAGGCGTTCCACCTCACCAAGCAGCTCGATCGTACTCTGAGCGTCTACCTCGCCGAGCTCAAGGCGATCTCTGACGAACTCCGTGACCTTGGGTATCCCCTCTCATTCAACTTGTCTCTGGTCTGCATCAGCGCCACGAGACCGTGGGCAAACTCATTCAGCAGGAGGCCGAGACCATGACTTTCACTGTCGCCGTCGACAAACTGGCGATGGACAAGAAGATGTTCGGGAACGCCAACTAGACCAGCCACCGCCACCGTGCTCCTCTCCTACCGGCCACGGGATCCTGCTCCCGCCTCCACCCACGGTGGCCAGGGATCCTTTGGCTCGCCTGGTTCCCCCTTTCCCAACCAAGGGAACCAGAAACGCAAGTGGCACTCCAACCACGGCGGCTACAACAATGGATCCACCTCGCATGTGCCGCCGCAACAGACGCAGCGGCCCACCTGGATTGGCATGGTCTAGGCCTGGCAGATGCCGATCCGCGGCGTCCATGGACCCCGCCCGACGCCTCTGCCCCAGGCCCACACCGCCTTCGCCCCTGCTCAGTTCGGAGGCGTGCCCTACTACTACGCGCGGCCCTCCGTCACCAACGCCCCTGGATACGGGCAGCCTCCGTCGCCGCCTCCCTCGTACATGTTGCGCGCCCACTTCAGCGCCCCTCCAACTGCAACTGTGCCTGCTCCGCCCGACACGTCCTTTCAGTAGCAGGCCCTGATCAATGCTCTACATGAGATGTCGCTGCAGAACCAAGGTGGATGGATCGCAGACTCCGGCGCCTCCTCCCACTTCACGGCCAACCAAGGTATCTTTCACTCCTCCTTCCTATGATCATCTCCGTGTCTATGGTTGTCTCTGCTTTCACAATCTCTCCTCCACTGCCCCCGACAAACTTGCCCCGAGATCTATCCCTTGTGTGTTTATCGGCTACGGTCACGAACACAAAGGTTACCGATGTTACGATATCTCCTCACGCCGTGTTTATATTTCTCGCCACGTTACCTTTGATGAGACAATCTTCCATTTTGCCTCACAATCCACCGCCACCTCCTCTCCCGTCGATCCTACCCCTTCTCCTCCTAACCCTCTCCTTTTCCATCATCTAGCGCCTCCAGTGCACCACGTCAATCGCCATGCACGACATCACGTCGATCTACATGGCTCAGCCCCTGCTACGCGTACTCGTCGTCCCCGGATCGCACTACGCGCACCCCGCCTCCCCCGGATCGTACCCCTCCGTCTCCCCTGTCCTCTTCCGCCCCTCCCTTCTGCCTCTTCTCAACCAGCTCAACCACAGCCTCCTACACGCACAATGCGCACTCGGCTGCAAGATGGCATCGTCCAGCCACGTCGCATGTTTGATCTGTCCATCACTTCCTCCTCTTCCTCTGTTCCCCGTTCCTACAAACAAGCCATGACTGACCCAAATTGGCTTGACGCCATGCGCTCCGAGTACGATGCTCTAGTTCACAACAACACATGGACCTTAGTCTCTCCTCCACCAGGCGCCAACATCGTTAGTGGTAAATGGGCTTTTCGCATTAAATATAATTCTGATGGCGCTCTCTCTCTGCTATAAAGCTAGGTGGGTTGTCCGGGGTTTTTCGCAAGAATATGGAATCGACTACGATGAAACTTTTAGCCCCGTCGTCAAACCTAGTACCATCCGTATTGTGCTATCTCTAGCCGTTTCCCCTCTCACTGGCACATACATCAACTAGATGTTAAAAACGTTAAAAACCCATTCCTTCACGGTACAATTTCAGAAACGGTGTATTGCCAACAATCATCTGGTTTCGAAGATCCATCTAATCCTTCTCTCGTCTGTCTCCTAAATAAATCAATCTATGGGCTAAAGCTGGCTCCACGAGCCTGGTTCCATCGTTTTGAAACATTTGCCACGGCCATGGGTTTTCAAGCATCAAAAAATGACACTTTCCTATTCATCTACCGCTCCACTGAACACACCGCATATTTACTCTTATATGTAGATGATATTTTCCTCACTGCTTCCTTCTTGGCGTTTCTCTTACACTAAGTTATGAATTCTCTATGACTGATCTAGGACCACTTAACCACTTTTCAGGAATCTCTGTCACTCGCTCTTCCTCTGGCCTATGTCTTTCGCAGAAACAAGATGCACTTGATCTCATTCAAAGGGCCGGCATGACTGATTGCAACCTAGCCTCCACACCCATTGATAGTAACTCCAAACTATCCATTACTGACGGTGATCTTTTAGATAATCCCACTTCCTATCTTAGTCTCACAGGTAACTTGCAATACCTAACCTGAACTCGTCCAGAAATTGCATATGTTGTTCATCAAGCATGTCTGTTCACGCATGCTACTCGCTCTACTCATCTCAATCTTGTAAAACCCATAATCTGCTACATTAAAGGAACCCTTGATATTGGCACTCACATTGTTCCTTCTCCACCTTCATCCCTCATCGCTTACTCTGACGCTCATTGGGCCGGTTGTCCCGATACTCGTCGTTCCACCACAGGTTTCTGTGTCTATCTCGGCGATAATCTCATTTCATGATCTGCCGAACGCCAATTAACCGTGTCCAGGTCAAGCGCTAAAGCAGAGTACTGTGATGTTGCCCATGTTGTTGCCGAGACGTGTTGGATTCGCCAGATCTTGCAGGAACTCCAGCAGCCCATTGACAGGTCCACTGTGGTATACTGTGACAATGTTTCTGTTGTTTATTTGTCCGCCAATCCAGTTCAGCACCACCGCACAAAGCATATCGAAGTGGATATTCATTTTGTCAGGGACAAAGTTCAGCTTGGTGAAGTTCATGTTCTTCACATACCCACGAGCTCTCAATTTGCAGACATCTTCACAAAGGGATTGCCCTCCGGACCCTTCCGAGATTTTCGTTCTAATCTTACCATTCGCAAAGCTGCCGTCCAGACTGTGGGGGATGTTAGACTAGACTTAGTCACACAAGATAAAGACTAGAATTAGTCTCTTCTTATCTGATCTTATCCCATGTAATGTGGTAGAGTAGCGCACACTCTCAACCGCGACATCTTAGGATCGGCCCCTATATGTAAACCTCTCTGTAATCATCAGATCATCAATACAATTGTGTTGTCAGTGCCTATGCACACCAAGTACCTCGACACCTCCTTTCGACATGCAAATAAAGACGAGAACTGAAACGGATCTTAAACACCGATAAATTAGTGGTCAGTGCTGACTTCCCAGTGCTCGCATCTTCCCCCTGACTAACTCATAGTGCAAGTAACTTCACTAAGTGTTCAACTCAGCAAAATTGTTTATATGACAGTGAGTTAATGAGCAGAATGAGGATAGAGTAACATAGCTAGTTACTGTAACATCACATTTCTGATACAATGAATTTAAAAGCTAATTAATAAATACATCTATGATACTACTTTGATGTTACTAACCACTATGAAGGTAGTAACATAGAGTAGTAACATGATATGTTATTTCCCATTGTGACTAGTCTAAGCTCATGGGCGACGCAGAACATCGTGTCCATGGTGTCCTCGTCCAGGTGCCCGTCCAGTTTCCAACAAATAGTTCAACCAAAAGCCAAGGTGTTAGCATCATCTTTGATATCATGTGAAGGGTTCGTTGCATGGAAAAAAATTCTACCGCAAAGACGAATAAAACCAAGATCCAATCTATGGAAAAACCAAGATCTAATCTATGAGATCGGAGCAACGATATAGATGGGAGACTAACCCTCGAAGATCCAAAGCCTCAACGAGATCAGATCTCTCAGTTGATGTAGACGATCCTTCCAGTGCCGCAAACCGACAACACTTTCATACTCGGTCACGCGTACGGTGTCGATGAAGTCCTTCCTCTCCCCGTTTCAGCGCGCAGCGGAGGAGTAGATCCCCTCGGAATCCCAGCAACACGACGGTGTGGTGGTGCTGGTGGTGGAGGAGAATTCCTGCAGGGCTTCACCTAAGCCGGAGCAGGAGAAACTGGGAGGGGGGAGAGGTGGCAGATTAGGGTTGCGTGAGAAGCAGCTATGGCCGGCCAACCCACCCCTCTATATATAGTCGGGGTTTAGGGTTAGGGTTTCCCAAAACCCATCTAGGGCTGGCTCCTGGTGGGCCCAGACCATGCCTAGGCGTGACCTGGGGTGGGCCCGCGCCTAGGGGTGGTCTGGCCCACTCCCGGCCTTTCTCCGCCTCCCCGTTTGACTTCGTCTACATGATAGAAAAATAAGAACTTCTATTTTTTTGTTTTGTCCAATTCCGAGAATATTTCCAGAATAAATTTTCTGAAATACAAAACAGCCAAATTCTTCCAGAACAATTCCGAAACATATCTTGCCTCCGGACCATTCTGGATCTCCTCGTGATGTCCTGGATCCCATACGAGACTCCGAACAATACTCGGTCTCCATCTCATATTCCATATCTACTAAATAACATTGAACCTTAAGTGTGTCACCCTATGGTTCGTGAACTATGCAGACATGATCGAGACCCCTCTCCGATCAATAACCAATAGCGGGACCTGGAGATCCATAAGGCTCCCACATATTCAACGATGACTTCGTGATCGAATCAACCATTAACATACGATACCGATTCCCTTTGTCGCGCGATACTTTACTTATTCGAGGTTCGATCATCGGTATCTCTATACCTAGTTCAACCTCGTTACCGATAAGTACTCTTTACTCGTACCGTGATATGTCATCCCTTGTGACCTAGTCACATGCTTGCAAGCAAATTGAATGGCATTCCACCGAGAGGGCCCAAAGGATATCTATCCTTCATCAGGATGGACACGCTTCAACTCATACTTTCCGAACACTTAATCCCATCTTTATAACCACTCATTTACGAAGTGGCATTTGATGTAATCAAAGCATCCATCCGGTGTAAGTGATTTACATAATCTCATGGTCGAAGGATTAGGTTACTATGTATCGAAAGCTTATAGCAAAATGAACTTAATGACTTGATATTATGCTATGCTTACTATGGGTGTGTGTCCATCACATCATACACCTAATGCTATGATCTTGTTATTAATAACATCCAATGTTCATGATCAGGAAACTATGATCATCTATTAATCAACAAGCTAGTTAAATGAGAGGCTTACTAGGGACTCTGATTGTTTACACAACACACATGTATCTGTGTTTCCACTTAATACAATTATAGCATGGGATGTGAACATTTATCATGAACACTAAGACATATCAAATACTAATTTATTATTACCTCTCGGACATATCTCCAACAGTGTCCCACTTGCACTAGAGTCAATAATCTAGTTTACATTTGTAAAGATCTAACACCATGGCCTTCTGGTGCTTATCATGTTTTCTCATGGAAGAGGTTTCAGTCAATGAATCTGACACGCTCAGAAACGTATGTATTTTGCAATTCATTTGTGTCTCCACTCATCACTCATTTTTTTAAATGAGCCGGCCATTGATCGTATATGTCTGGTCTTCTGGTGGAACCTTAATTTCGCGGTCTGTAATATGTTACCAATATTGTCACACACAATATAGGTTCATAGTTCTGACACTATCGGAACTACACCAAGTTCTCAAAGAACTCCTCGACTCAAACACCCTCGATCATTGTCAAAATAATGATATACTCTGCCTTCGTTTGTAGAATCCGTCACAACATTTAGAACTCATCTAAAACTAGCATAGACTTCTTCTAGCCCATTGTGCTACCTTTTAATTAACACTTAGCCTAATTGAGATTTGAAATTCATTTTTATATGTGACCAAATTAACTAATATCGGTGCAACACCTTACATCGATTTGTTTGTCATTACCTCATACAAAACTATGTATATCCTTGGCTCTTCCAAAGTATTCAAGGATATTCTTACTATTGACCAATGATCATCGCATGAATCATTCTGGTATATGCTCATAACACTTTAGAGCACAGGAGATATGATTGTGTACATATTATTTGTGATCTAAAATCACTCATGTGTTTTTACTCATTGAGTATCAAATATACTCAAGTTTTGTTAAACCGGCACATGGAAAAGAATACCTTCTTTACGTTCTCATATTGAATTACTTCAATATTTATTCTATGTACTTTGACTTAAAATTATTATGCGCTTCAATCTATCTTCATAGATATTGACGCTAAATATGTTCTTAGTCCATATCCGTTCAATGAAATTAATTTTCAATGAAACCCTTTAATCGCATCAAGTACATAATTACATCATTTATAATCAATGATATGTCATCCACATATAGTATTATAAATATGTCTCAATGCTCTCACTTAATTTCTTGTAAATGCAAGATCGTTTCCGATGAAATCAAAAACTCTTTGATTATTTCATCCGGTGAAGATTCCAACTTCGCGATACTCACTTCATCCATTGAAGTTTGTATACCTATATAGTATTCTACGGACTAGCAAAACTCTCGGTTGTATCTTCGAGTAAAATCATGTAGATTGATAATACGTAAGGGATTTGAGTAACGTGCCCAGTTTTACTCGATAAATCGATGCTGATTAACTGCCGATGGAAAATCATCGTTACTCTACACAGAATCAAGTCCATGGGCATGGTCCTGCATCTTCTGAAACCTTCGAATCCATAGTTTTTATCGGGTGCGCGTCTAGCTCTCCCGATGGAAGTAGCCCCGAGTCTAGGGACGGATGCTTGCAACCGTGCGTAGACTCAAGTCGAGCAACCCGATGTTGTAATTTCATTTGGATGCTTCATGAAGAGTCGATACTTTTGGTGACATCATCAATGACGTTACCACTACGGCGGTTCGATTGGCAGGACGTGACCTGACGGGCCCACCTTACTTCCGTGCGGTCAGTTAGGAAATGACTAGTCCTTGCACATTGACCGAGGCGCCTCCTTGATGACCCACAAGTATAGGGGGTGTATCGTAGTATCTTCGATAAGTAAGAATGTCGATCCCAACGAGGAGCAGAAGGTGTTGACAAGCAGTTTCGATGAAGGATTCACTGTAAATGCTCACAGACAAGTATTCGGGGGTTTTGATGTAACAGTTGAATAAAGTACGAGTATGTAAAGTGCGAGAGTAACAATTGCAGCGAGTGGCCCAATCCTTTTTAGCACAAAGGACAAGCCGGTTTGTTTACTTATAATGACCAAACGTTCTCGAGGACACACGGGATTTTAGTCTAGTGCTTTCGCTACATACGGCTAAATAATCTTCATTGTTGTGATAAGTGTTGTGTGGGTGAACCTATGCTAATGTACCGCCCTTCCTAGGACTAATACATACTTGTGATTATACCCCTTGCAAGCATCCGCAACTACAAGAAAGTAATTAAGAATAAATCTAACCACAGCCTTAAACTGCGAGATCCTGCGATCCCTCCCGCATCGATATACCAACGGGGGTTTAGGTTTCGTCACTCCGGCAACCCCGCAATTAGCAAACGAATACAAGATGCATTCCCCTAGGCCCATAAATGGTGAAGTGTCATGTAGTCGACGTTCACATGACACCACTAGAAGAATAACACCACAACTTAAATATCACACCATTGAATATTACTCAACCATAGTTCACTACTAACATTTAGACTTCACCCATGTCCTCAAGAACTAAACGAACTACTCACGAGACATCATATGGAACATGATCAGAGGTGATATGATGATGAATAACAATCTGAACATAAACTTGGTTCAATGGTTTCACTCAATAGCATCAACAACGAATAGAGATCGATACCGGGAGAGTTTCCCCTATCAAACAATCAAGATCAAACCCAAATTGCTACGGCGGTGATGATGGTGGAGATGATGATGATGGTGATGGCGATGATGTCCAGCTCGATGACGGTGACGATGGCGTCGATTTCCCCCTCCCGGAGGGAATTTCCCCGGTGGATTCCTGCCCGCCGGAGAGCTCTTTTCTCTCTGGTGTTCTCCGCCCAGCAGAGGCGGCTGTAACTCTTCGTGAGGTACCCCTTCGGCTTAGGTTTTCGGGACGAAGGATTTCGCGAAGAAAAGGAGGCGAAAGGGGTCGTGGGCCCTCCACACCACATGGCGGCGCGGCCGGGGCTCGGGCCGCGCCGCCCTAGGGTGTGGGCCCACCCTGGCTCCTCCTGGCTCCTCCTTCTGGCTTCCTTCATCATCTTGAAAAATAGGATTTTTGGTATAATTTCCTTCCACAGTTGATCTTCCGAAATATTGCGTTCTGACGGTGCTTTTTCCAGCAGAATCCTGGCTCCGGTGTTCGATCCTCCAATAATGATGAAACATGCAAAATAGATGAAATAACATAAGTATTGTGTCCCAATATGAAATATATCAATGAATAACAACAAATTATGATATAAAATAGTGATGCAAATTGGACGTATCAACTCCCCCAAGCTTAGACTTCGCTTGTCCCCAAGCGAAACTGAACTCGATAGACATGACCACATGTTTATGGAGTGAAGAGTCGATAAATAAAATACGGACAAGAAGCATCATATTCATTCACACAGGACATTATAGGAAACAACCTCTTATAACTCATATTGAAACAAGTATAAGGTAATCACAAGTAAAGGTGCATAAGAAATCATCATTGGTGATGGCAAACTTCGTTCTTGGTCAGAGAACAATTAACAGATTATATTTATCTCATTGAGCAGCGCTCTCATGTTAAAGTTTATAAGGCACAACTTGCATACTCAATCATAATGGTCTCTTCATAATCATTGATAACTTGCAAAGCTATATTCATTCAGATAAAACTTATACTAAACAAGGAAGAATAAAAGACATGATGTAGCAAATCACAATATAATGGTTTGATCACAACTACTCAAATGCTTGCTTGAGATGGAGAGAAATAGGTTTACTGACTCAACATAAAGTGAAAGACAGGCCCTTCGCAGAGGGAAGCAGGGATTAAATCATGTGCTAGAGCTTTTTCAGTTTTGCAATCATATAGAGATAATAAAAGTAACATTTTGAGAGGTGTTTGTTGTTGTCAACGACTGGTAGCGGGTACTCTAACCCCTTGCCAGACAACCTCCTAAGAGCGGCTCCCATATTATTTTCATTTTGTGTGGCACTCCTTCCAACCTTTCTTTCACAAACCATGGCTAACCGAATCCTCGGGTGCCTGCCAACAATCTCATACCATGAAGGAGTGCCCTTTTATTTTAGCTTTATGATGATGATGACACTCCCCCCAACCTTTGCTTACACAAGCCATGGCTAACCGAATCCTTCGGGTGCCGTCCATCAATCACATACCATGGAGGAGTGTCTATTTAGTTTAATTAATTTGGGACTGGGAATCCCATTGCCAGCTCTTTTTGCAAAATTATTGGATAAGCGGATGAAGCCACTAGTCCATTGGTGGAAGTTGCCCAACAAGATTGAAAGATAAAACACCACATACTTCCTCATGAGCTATGAAACATTAACACAAATAAGAGATACTAAGTTTTGAATTGTTTAAAGGTAGCACATGAAGTATTTACTTGGAATGGCAGAAAATACCATGTAGTAGGTAGGTATGGTGGACACAAATAACATAGGTTTGGTTGAAGATTTGGATGCACGAGAAGTATTCCCTCTCAGTACAGGTCTTTGGCTAGCAAGGTTAATTAGCAAGCATAAGAGTCGAGGGAAACAAACAAATATACATATGATAGAAACAATCATGCATCTTCCTTGTAAGCACAAATAATTTTAACTTCAGAATAATAAGCTATGAGCTAACAAGAAAGACAATGAAACATCTACATGTATTTCTCTTTTCTATTTAAACCTCAAAGTGTTGTTGCTATTGACCAATGCTAAGTTTGCCAAAACCAAATAGATTTATTCAATGCTCCCAAAGTAATACCAATACTAACAACAAGATGAATCATAGAGATTGCAAACTAAAATAAGATGTGCAATATGTAAATGATAAGACTTCTCATTAATATTCCATATCGATAACTCACACCAAGGGATACATAGACAACTAAAGGAGAGATACTTCCAAACGCAACCCATCTTATACGATAACTTCCCTACTCATGATATGACACTACTTGACAATAAAAGTAAAAGGTAGTGATAATGTGATACCGCGGCACTCCCCCAAGCTTGGAACAAACCAAGGGGATGCCAATACCGATGATGAATTACTCCTGCGGAGATGGTGGTGATGAATTCCTCCCGAGCTTCTTAATAAGCTCCTTCGTCTTCAGTTTCTCAGCTTGATAATTCTGCACTAAGATTCAAAGAGATTCATTGTTATCCGAAGTTGGCGATGACGACCTTGTGACGCGAATCGAGTGGTATTCAATCAATCTTCGGAGACGGCAGTTCTCCTCCTGGAGTATCTCCACTTCTCTTCTCAGAGCCCGATATTGATCACAAAACTCATCGGTAACCCGTAGAACTTCTTCCATCATGGGGAAGGAGTCGAGGCTAAGAGCGGGTGGTAAAGGTCCCTGCAGGTTATGAGAAAAAGAACGTTGAGTGTCAACGAGATCCCACCAAGATTTGCTTGCTCCCTCCGGCTTGCTGCTCTTGTCTTGATGGCACCTCCTTCACTTCTTCCTCCGAAAGCCCCTTGCCCTTGTTGTTGGAGGCCATGGTGCTTCTAGACTGAAAACAGATCCTGGCAGAAACAGCTCGAAACAAAACACGTCGAAAACACGATATACGGACCTCCAGGGGTCCGGGGGATTATATAGCAAAAATTTTCACGACAAACGGAAAGTACCAGATCGAACCAGAGTCGGAAAGGGGCGACGGGGCGGCCAAACCATAGGTCGGCGCGGGCCCAGGCTTGGCCGCGCCGGCCTATGGTGGCGCCCCCTCGTGCGTCCTTTCCACTCCGTTTCGAACTCGTAACTTCTCATATTTTCCAAAAACAACGAAAATATTGTTCGGAAAGTAAATTGCGTACTTTTCATTACCAGTACTGTTACCTATTCAAAGTCGAATTCTGGCGAACTGTCAATTTGCCCTTTGATGAAAGCTTCCGGTGTTTCCACTTGAATAATATCAACATCAACATTATAGGAATCACCCGAAATATAATGCTTGAGTCTTTGTCCATTCACCACTTGCGTAGCATTGCCTTGGAGAGAGCTAATTTTGATTGCTCCTGAACGATACACCTCCTCGACAACATATGGTCCTTCCCACTTCGAGAGTAATTTCCCTGCAAAGAATCTGAGGCGAGACCGATACAATAGGACTTTATCCCCAATATTAAATTCTCTTTTGATAATCCTCCTATCATGCCATTTTTTAACTTTCTCTTTAAATAGTTTAGCATTTTCATAAGCTTCACTTCTCCATTCATCTAGAGAACTCAATTGCAACAACCTCTTATCACCGGCAAGTTTAGGATCTTTATTTAATTCTCTAACAGCCCAATAAGCTTTGTGCTCTAGTTCTAAAGGTAAATGACAAGCTTTCCCATAAACCATTTTATAAGGTGACATTCCCATGGGATTTTTATAAGCAGTTCTATAAGCCCAAAGTGCATCCTTCAATTTACTAGCCCAATTCTTTCTAGTTTTATTAACGGTCTTTTCCCAAAATAGATTTAATCTCTCTATTTGATAATTCTACTTGACCACTAGTTTGAGGATGATAAGCGGAAGCAATTCTATGATTAATACCATACTTAGCAAGAGTTTTTCTAAAACCTCCATGAATAAAGTGAGAACCTCCATCAGTCATAATATATCTAGGCACTCCAAATCTAGGAAAAATAATATCTAAGAGCATTCTTAAAGAAGTCTCACCATCAGCACTTTTTGTAGGTATAGCTTCCACCCATTTAGTAACATAATCAATAGCAACAAGTATATGTGTGTTACCTTCCGAAGACGGAAAAGGTCCCATAAAGTTAAATCCCCAACAATCAAACGGTTCAATAACAAGAGTATAATTCATGGGCATTTCATTGCGTCTGGAGATATTACCAACCCTTTGGCATTCATCACAAGATAAAATAAACTTTCTCGCATCCTTGAAGAGAGTTGGCCAATAAAAACCTGATTGTAGAACCTTTTGCGCGGTTCTTTCTCCGGCGTGATGTCCTCCATAAGCACTACCATGACATTTACTCAATATCTCTTGTTGTTCATATTCGGGGACACATCTTCGCATAATACCATCCACTCCTTCTTTATATAAGTGTGGGTCATCCCGAAATAATGCCTCAAGTCATAAAAGAATTTCCTCCTTTGCTGTGCTCTGAAAAGGTTGGAGGCAAGTACTTGGAAACAATAAAGTTAGCATAATCAGCATACCAAGGACCTGTCTCGCGAGCTCACCTTTATCACAGCCAATTGTTCATTTGGAAAACTATCATTAACGAGAACAGGATCATAAGCAATATTTTCCAATCTAGACAAATTATCGAGCAACGGGATTATCAGCACCTTTCCTATCTACAATATGTAAATCAAATTCTTGCAAAAGAAGTACCCATCTAATAAGCCTCGGCTTAGCATCTTTCTTTGTCATTAGGTATCTAATTGCAGCATGATCAGTATGAATAGTAACTTTTGAATCAACAATATAAGATCTAAATTTATCACAAGCAAAGACTACAGCTAATAGTTCTTTTTCAGTTGTAGCATAATTTCTTTGAGCAGCATCAAGAGTTTTACTAGCATAATGAATAACATTCAGTTTTTTATCTACTCGCTGTCCAAGAACAGCGCCTACAGCCAAAATCACTAGCATCACACATAATCTCAAAGGGTAAGTTCCAATCGGGAGGTTCAACTATAGGAGCGAGTTGTTAAGGCTTTCTTAAGAGTTTCAAAAGCTTCCTTACAATCATCATCAAAAACAAATGGTACATCTTTTTGAAGAAGATTAGTAAGAGGCTTTGAAATCTTGGAGAAGTCTTTAATAAATCTCCTATAAAACCCAGCATGACCAAGAACACTATGAATACCTTTAACGTCCCTCGGATAGGGCATCTTCTCAATTGCTTCAACTTTAGCTCTATCAACTTCAATACCTCTCTCGAAATTTTATGTCCCAATACAATTCCTTCATTAACCATAAAGTGGCATTTCTCCCAATTAAGAACAAGGTTAGTTTCTTCACATCTCTGCAAAACTTTATCAAGGTTTCGCAAGCAACTATCAAAAGAATTCCCATAGACGGAAAAATCATCCATGAATACCTCTACAATACTTTCACAAAAACCATGAAAAATAGCAGACATGCATCTTTGAAAAGTAGCAGGAGCATTACATAAACCAAAAGGCATACGCCTATAAGCATAAGTTCCATAGGGACAAGTAAAAGTGGTTTTCTCTTGATCTTTAGCTTTAACAGCAATTTGTGAAAATCCAGAATAACCATCAAGAAAACAAAAATGAGTATTCTTAGACAATCTTTCCAGCATTTGATCAATAAATGGTAAAGGGTAATGATCTTTCTTAGTAACTGTTGACTGCCAAAACCCACCGGCGGGCAGCGGTCTTGCCAACACCGTAGAGCCGGGAAGAGCCTAGAGCTGCGGCTGGCTGAGACCCCTCCGAGCGACGGCCCGCAATGCTCTTCTGGTCACACGCGGCGATGCGAAGTGCAAGGGCGTGCCACCTGACCTATACCTGGTCAGGAAGGTGATGGGGATGCCTCGCTTAGTTCCTCGCATGGCATACACGTAAACATTAAATACGAGCCTCGATCGGCTCTCAGGTTATCCCGTGAATCGGCTCAAAGAGCCGATCCACCCATGATTCGTACGGGGTGCACGAATACTTGGTGGTCCTGCTTGATCAAGATAAAGCTAATGAGATCTACGACGATTTAGGGTTTTCACCGCATAATCGGATCATCCTACTCCGAGGTTGGGCCTCGCGGCCACGCACGGTGCTCGTAAGCCGATCCTAAACAAGGCCTAAAAACCAACATGAAGTTGATCCCGGAACATCCTGTTTAGGACTTGCGAACGCCACCCTACGTGCCACCGGATCCTCCCCCTTTGTAAGGCCTAACTATTGCAGATATTAAACTAATCCTTGCGGAACAAGGAGCAATCGTAACGGATCGGATCTACTAAATAATGATCAAGCGGGGTGCCGCCCCCACACCTGAGATAGGTGTGAGGACGGCTAGATATGCAAGGGTTGCACTACGTAAGCATGCTTAAACGAAGAACAATGCTAACCCTAACACATCTATGATAACTACGTTGCTCGCCATCAAAAACGCTTCAGTACGAGCAACGCATGAACAACGTGGAGCTTGTGCTGCCTAGATCGCAAGATGCGATCTAGGCAGCATGTCGCTTACCTGATAGAAACCCTCGAGACGAAGGAGTTGGCGATGCGCCGATATTGGTTTGTTTTGGGTTGAACGTGAGTTGTTGTTTATTCCATAAACCCTAGATACATATTTATAGTCCAAGGGACTTTCTAACGTGGGAATATCCCATCGTGCACGATACAAACTCTAACTTTTAATCTAAGATATAATCTACTAACTAAAGATACACGGGCAAACCAGCCCAAATTCTTCGTGCAAGGCCGCTTCAGAGATCTTCCACGTGTAATCTTCCAAGCCCATCTCTCTTACGGCCCATCTCCTGATTTGACCAAAATCTGGTGATAACACATGCCCCCCTGGTTTTGGCAATGATAATTCCAAAACCACTCTGTTTTCCCTTCGAAGGGTCATGTCGTGGCAGAGCAGAGCCGTTAGAACATCCGTCATCATTATGCCCTGTCTTCTCAGCTTCTCTACAAATTCTGACAGCTTTGGCGTCGATTCCTTGGAAACTGTAATGGCATTAAACCTTCACCAGATTTCTCATTATCTAACCGTGCCGACTGATTAGCTCTCTTTATCCTCTATTCCGTCCCAGCCATCGGCACCAAAAAAAACCTCTCCTCCTGTAGCAATGTCTTCCTCTTCCTCTTCCTTCTCAAGCCTCTTCCCCCAATCTTCGCTGAAGAAGAAGAACGAGGACAGCCTTTACCCCGTAGTGAACCCCTTCTCCTTCGACAAGGAGGAGAAATAAGGAGAAGCAGCGAAGGCCAAGGCCTCCCCCTCCGCCAAGCTCCCGCCGAAGAAGCGCTCCCGCATGTGGGCGGACAGCGAGGACGAAGATGATGACGAAGAGGAAGAGGAGGAGGATGAATCCTCCTCCTCCATCGGGTACCCGCCGACCAAGCGCTTCCGCTCCTGGGCGGACAGCGAGGATGATGACGATGACGAGGAGGAGGAGGCCCCAGCTAAGGGCTGGGGCAGCAGCGACGAGGAGCTCCCTGAGAGCAGCACCGACGACATCGACGGCGGCGATGATGAGGACAGCGACGACTAGTAGAATAGGACTAGTAGTAGCAGTGCACTAGGCACCAGATCCCTCTTTTGAGAGCCATCGGCTCTTTCTTGTAAAGCCGCTCCTTTGAATTAATGAAATTGTTCTTTCCATTCATCCTTCAAATACTCCAATTTCATTCCTTCCGCCTGTTATGCCAAGACCGATAGCAATGCATCGGACTCCTTTTCTTTTGGACGCTGATGAAGCCGGATTCTAACTAGCTCGAAGGCCAAGAACTTCTCAATTTTTAGGCTGCGATTTGATATCTGACCAAAATTCTTCGCAATTCCTTAGCCGACGGAAACTCATCGGCTATTTTTGAGAATCCAGTCCCTTTCCTTCTCTTGCAGCACCAGCGCGGTCCAAGCCTTGTACCAGACGACGGCTTTTCCTTCCCAGTTCCTCCCTGGGACGATCATGATGCAGTCGCGGCCGAGGTAACTCCAATCGGCTCTTAAAAACAGGGCATCTACCAGGTTTGTTGCCCCCCGAGTCTCAGCCAAGACAAAACAGAGATGAGGATACGTAAATTAGCTGTATGGACCTGGGCTTGACCATGTCTGAGGGAGCTTCTTATGCGGAGCCAGCCGATTTGAACATAAATCGGCTTCTCAAAGCAGAGAGCCTTCAAGGTGAGCTGCCCCCCGAGCTTCTTCAGTTCTTGCTGGCCAGATCGGCTCCTTTCCTTTGATGAATCTGATACAATTCATCCTTGTGATCTGCACGTTCAGGCTGTTCTTGGCTTCGTGCCCCATCAACCCTCTGACCGTAATAGTTATTCCTCTCGAGTCGATGGCCATGCATCGGCTGTTCCAAAAATGTTTTTTTTTTATTTGGCCGATTTTTCTTAATCGGCCCCCAATGTCTCACTGCACGCATGTTTATCTGCACATGTTCATCTGATTATATGCCCCCCGAGCCGATATCTGCCAGACGACTGCAGATATCGGCTTGTATGGTTAGTCAGGGCACTGCACTTGCACGTTGGCTTCGCAAAAATCCATGCTGACTCTCGTCTGCCGACGTGGCCACTGCTCAGTAGATCGGTGCTGAACGCAAGCAGAACATGTGATGAAGGTAATTTTGGCCGATTGCTGGAATCGGCCTCCATGTCCATTGGAGCGCTGACTGAAGGTTTTGTAATGCTCCTTCATAATTTTTGGGGCCGATCACAAGGATTAGCCTTGCCCGATTTGCTCATTGGTTTAATCTTGTTACTCGGTCAGGCTGGATAAAACCAACCCAACCTCTGACTTTATGCGCTTGCTGTCGTCCACCTTGAGTGCATCGTAGAACCGTGGAGCGCTAAGCTCTGTCGGCAAGACGAGCACCATGTTTGTGCCAGCCGATGTTTCATCATCGGCTCTCCTTTGTTTGGGGCGGCACTCCATTTTCCGCGGACGACCCTCTTCATCCAGGGTTCGCTGAACTTTTGCAGCCAGATCAGGTCGTGCCTTCCTTAGCGTATGCAAGTACAACCTTTCGGCTTCCTCCAGGCCGCGCAATCGCTGAACCCTGCGCTTTTGGGAATGGCTGAGTCCGTCAGGGCACCACCTTGGACGGTGGTACCTGTCTTCTTCTACTTCTCCCTCGTCTTCTGAATTCTCAAGATCTGCCCAACGAGGTGACTCAGCGCGTTTGCTTTGTGGCGGGAGAGGCCCTAAGCGCTCGAACACGGACACGTTGGCTGCCTCCTTCTTCTTCTTGTTGCATTCTGGGCAATTGCCGATTGTGGGCAATCGGCTCATTCCTGAATCCCGGCGAGTGTCCGAAGAAGGGGCAGTCCCAGTGTCTGGCGTTGTCATCTTGCTCCCTTGATGTTTCCGTGGCACGGCGCTCGTGCTCCTCCTCATCGCGATCCTGCCAACTATGTCTTCTGGCTTCTCTAGCCAGACGATCTCCTTCATCATCATAATTGGACCGTCGGCGTTGGTCATACTGACTCACATATTTGTTGAGGAGGTGATCAGAGAGAGGTCGTTGATATCTTATGTTCTTCACCTCTCCCTCTGTGACGTGGCGCTTGCCATCATGACGGAGCCGATCGCGTGGAGCGGCCTCCTCTGTACCCTTGCTATGAGAGCAGCTGCCCTCATCTCCATCTTTGCCAGAGTGGTTCCCAGGTCCTACCATGTTGATGCTGAACGAGGGACCTGGCTGGCAACCCTCAGGGTAGGTGACTTCCACCATGTTAACGGCGGGGAAGGGTTGGGTGTCGACCTTCATGGCGTACTGGTTGAAAATTAGACGCCCCTTCTCTATCGCCGCTTGGATGTGCTGACGCCACACCCTGCAGTCGTTGGTGGCATGGGAGAGCGAATTGTGGAATTTGCAGTACGGCTTTCTGTTTAGCTCTTTCGCCGTGGGGAACTTGAGACCTTCAGGAATCGTCAATTGTTTCTCCTTGAGCAGGAGGTCGAAGATTTGTTCAGTCTTGGTCACGTCAAAATCAAATCCCCTGGGCGGCCCCGGTGGCTTTACCCATTTGCAGGACACGGGGGTTCCTCCCGAGTCCACTCGGCCACTGCTACTTCTTGGTCTCCCGCGAGCACTTCATCTTCCTCCAGTATCGACCATGACTATCGCACGCTTGAACTTGTCTTGGTACAGGTCCGGGTGGCGCTGTTCATATGCCGATAGTTTCGAACCATGTGCCCCGGCGAGGGATAATCTGCTTGGGAGGCCATGTCCTTGAGCTGTGTTGCAAGGCCTGCTACCGCCAACTCGATTGCTTCCTTTTCGATTATACGAACCGAATAACATCGGTTCCTAAGATTCCTGAAGCGCTGGATGTACTCGTCACCGTTTCTCCGCGCTTCTGACGTAATTGTGCCAGATCGGCAATGCTAGACTCGGAAGCTTCTGAATGGTATTGCATATGGAACTGTTCTTCCAATTGCTTCCAAGACTGGATGGAGTTTGCTGGCAAAGAGGTATACCATCCGAAAGCCGATCCCGTGAGGGACTGTGAGAAGAGCCTCACGCGTAGCTGATCCGACACTGAAGCTGGTCCTAGTTGAGCCAACTATCGGCCGACGTGCTCGATGGAGCTGGAGCCAAATGATCCACTGAATTTGGAGAAGTCAGGGAGCCGATATTTAGGTGGCAGCGGGATCATCTCGTAATCGTCGGGGTACGGCTTGGAATAGCCGATCGCCCTTCTTTTCGGCACCATGCCGAACTGGTCTCTCGATATGGTACCGATCTGATCCGCTGTGCTGGCTGTAGGAGTTGCACTCTGAAGATTCGCCGGGGTGGCGTACTTAGCCAGCCATGTTTGCTTTTCCAGCTCTGAGCCAACTGCAGGAGCTGGGCTCGGGAGTTTCGTCGGTGTGGCGTACTTAGTTAGCCACGTCTGCTTCTCAAGCTCGTTTGCTGACGTTCCTCCTGTCTTTGCCGGAGTCCCTGACGTTGTGGCCTGGTTTGTGAGTGCCCAGTTACCACAATCTGGCACATACGTGCACGCGTATCCTTGAGGGATCTCCTTAGGCACCTCAGTCAAGAACTGGTAGTCACTAGGGTCACCACCGATCTTGTAGACGACGAATGCCGGTGTAGTCGGCACTTCAGCTGGTGCTGCCAACGCATATGGCAGCGGTGGACGGGACTGGAATGGCAACTCTCCTTGATGCGTCCCGAGAGCTGGTCCTGACGGCGAGTACTGGTGGCTCATGATCTCCTGGATCACGCGCAGAGCGACACGCTCCAACACGTTGACCAAGTTCTCAGAGTGGCGGTGTAGCGAGTGAGCCACCAGGTAGTTGATCTCTCCGCCGCGAGCCCCCGGTGCGTTCCTCCGACGGGCGAGAGAGGTCTATCCCATCGAGTGCACCTTGCGGTGAGAATCCCTTCCATCTGATGCCATGGGAACGGGTTCTCTGAAAAGAGCCGATGAGGTCGGCTTCGAGGGTGGCCTTGATCTCATCGTATTGTTTCTTGAGCTCGTCAGGCAGCTCCTCGTAGGTGACTGGCGTGCCGTCCGCCATCTCAGATGTAGATGGCGATGTGGTTGATGTAGACGTTGGTCCCACCGGGCGTGCCGAGAATGTGTTGACCGCCAAAACCCACCGGCGGGCAGCGGCCTTGCCAACACCGTAGAGCCGGGAAGAGCCTAGAGCCGCGGCTGGCCGAGACCCCTCCGAGCGACGGCCCGCAATGCTCTTCTGGTCACACGCGGCGATGCGAAGTGCAGGGCGTGCCACCTGACCTATACCTGGTCGGGAAGGTGATGGGGATGCCTCGCTTAGTTCCTGCATGGCATACACGTAAACATTAAATACGAGCCTCGATCGGCTCTCGGGTTATCCTCGTGAATCGGCTCAAAGAGCCGATCCACCCATGATTCGTACGGGGTGCACGAATACTTGGTGGTCCTGCTTGATCAAGATAAAGCTAATGAGATCTACGACGATTTAGGGTTTTCACCGCATAATCGGATCATCCTACTCCAGAGTTGGGCCTCGCGGCCACGCACGGTGCTCGTAAGCCGATCCTAAACAAGGCCTAAAAACCAACATGAAGTTGATCCCCGAACATCCTGTTTAGGACTTGCGAACGCCACCCTACGTGCCACTCGGATCCTCCCCCTTTGTAAGGCCTAACTATTGCAGATATTAAACTAATCCTTGCGGAACAAGGAGCAATCGTAACGGATCAGATCTACTAAATAATGATCAAGCGGGGTGCCGCCCCACACTCGAGATAGGTGTGAGGACGGCTAGATATGCAAGGGTTGCACTACGTAAGCATGCTTAAACGAAGAACAATGCTAACCCTAACACATCTATGATAACTACGTTGCTCGCCATCAAAAACGCTTCAGTACGAGCAACGCATGAACAACGTGGAGCTTGTGCTGCCTAGATCGCAAGATGCGATCTAGGCAGCATGTCGCTACCCGATAGAAACCCTCGAGACGAAGGAGTTGGCGATGCGCCGAGATTGGTTTGTTTTGGGTTGAACGTGAGTTGTTGTTTATTCCATAAACCCTAGATACATATTTATAGTCCAAGGGACTTTCTAACGTGGGAATATCCCATCGTGCACGATACAAACTCTAACTTTTAATCTAAGATATAATCTACTAACTAAAGATACACGGGCAAACCAGCCCAAATTCTTCGTGCAAGGCCGCTTCAGAGATCTTCCACGTGTAATCTTCCAAGCCCATCTCTCTTACGGCCCACCTCCTGATTTGACCAAAATCTGGTGATAACAGTAACTTTGTTAACTTTTCGAAAATCAATGCACATTCTATACCCTACAACTACTCTTTGAGGGATGAGCTCATCATTATCATTAGGCACAACAGTCATACCTCCTTTCTTGGGAACACAGTGCACAGGACTAACCCATCTACTATCAGCAATAGGATATATAATACCAGCTTCAAGAAGTCGTAATACCTCATTCCTTACCACTTCCTTCATCTTTGGAATTAGACGACGCTGAGGTTCAACAACAGGCTTTGCATCATCTTCCATATTAATAGCATGTTGGCAAATAGACGGAGAAATCCCCTTCAAATCATCAAGAGTGTAGCCAATAGCTCCTCGGTGCTTCTTCAATATTTCCAATAACCTTTCTTCTTCAATCTCTGAAAGCTTAGAACTAATAATAACAGGATATATTTTCTTATCATCAATATGAGCATATTTAAGATTATCAGGTAAAGGCTTTAAATCAAAAACAGGATCTTCCTTAGGTGGCGGTGTTGTACCCAAATCTTCCACTAGGTAAATCATGCTTGAGAATAGGTTGGCGAAGAAAAATTTCCTCAAGTTCATCTCTTTCTTTCCTAAAAATTTCACTCTCGCTATCCTCCAAATGTTGCTGCAAAGGATTGTTAGGAACAAGAACAATAGATGCACATTGCTCCATTTTAAAATCATTACTAGGCAAATCAGCTTTATAAGGAGTTTTAGTAAATTTAGAGAAGTTAAACTCATAAGATTCACCAGCAAATTTAGTCAAAATTTTCTCTTTCTTGCAATCTATAATAGCTCCACAAGTATTTAGAAAAGGTCTACCAAAAATAATAGGACAATAATCACTAGCAGCAGAACCAAGTACCAAAAAGTCAACAGGATATTTAATCTTACCGCATAAAACTTCCACATCTCGAACAATACCAATTGGAGAAATAGTTTCGCTATTAGCCGACTGAATAACCACATCAATATCTTCAAGTTCACAAGAATCAATTTCGTGCATAATCTCCGTGTAAAGCTCATACGGAATAGCACTAACACTTGCACCAATATCACATAATCCATAATAGCAATGATCACCAATTTTAACGAGATAGCATAGGAACACTAGCTTGTTTAGGTTTATTAGGATGTGAAACAATATTAGAAGCATCTTCACGAGAAAATAATATGACCATCCTCCACATTTTCAGTCACAAGATCTTTAACTATTGCAACGACGAGGTTCAACTTTTATTTGTTCTTCGGGTTCTACAGGTTTCTTTTCACTTTTATGAACTGCACTATTTATAACAGAGTACTCCTTCATTTTAGCAGGGAAAGGAGTTTTTTCAATATAAACTTCAGGAATAACATGATCAGCAGTTTCAACTACAGCACATTTATTAATAGATGAATCAATTTTATCTTTATACGGTTCATGATACTTATCAAAATTCTTTTTTGGCAATTCATAATGAGAGGCAAAAGCTTTATAAAGATTTACAGCAACTTGAGAATCAAGACCATATGTAGCACTCATATTACGAAATTTATCGAGTATCCATAAAAGCTTCAATGCATTTATAATCATAAATTATACCCGATTCTCTATCCTTGTCGTTCTCCCAACCTTCAGTATTTTCTTGGATTCGATCAAGAAGGTCCCTTTTAAACTCTTCTTTGTTGCGTGTAAATGATCCAGAACAAGAAGTATCCAGCAAGGTCTTGTCTTGAAAAGAAAGTCTTGCATAGAAATTATCAATAATAACATTACCAGGAAGCTCATGAATGGGGCATTTGAGCATTAAAGACTTCAATCTCCCCAAGCTTGGGCAATACTCTCTCCATCATGAGGCCAAAAATTATATATGCGATTCCGATCTTTATGAATTTCACTTGGAGGATAGAACTTAGAATAAAACCGGGGCACAATATCATTCCATTCAATAGAATCCCCATTATCCAGTAATTTATACCAATGCGCCGCCTTACCAGACAGCGATAAAGAGAATAATTTCTTCCTCACTTCATCCATAGCAATACCTGCACATTTGAATAACCCGCATAATTCATGCAAAAACAGTAAATGATCACCGGGGTGGACAGTTCCATCCCCTTCATAGCGGTTATCCATAACACGTTCAATAATTTTCATAGGTATTTTATATGGTATTACTTCCTCACCTGGCGCCTCATCCACTACCGTTGCAGTAGTAGTAGATTTCCCAAATAGAAATTGAAGAGAAGATCTCTCCATAATGACTTATAGCAGAGAGCGTAAATAAAATCAGCACAACAATAAAGGTTTTCCTTACCAATTCCACTTACCAATAGTGCTTCACTCCCGGCAACGGCGCCGGAAAATAGTCTTGATGACCCACAAGTATAGGGGGTGTATCGTAGTATCTTCGATAAGTAAGAATGTCGATCCCAACGAGGAGCGAGAAGGTGTTGACAAGCAGTTTCGATGAAGGATTCACCGTAAATGCTCACGTGACAAGTATTCGTGGGGTTTTGATGTAACAGCTTGAATAAAGTACGAGTATGTAAAGTGCGAGAGTAACAATTGCAGCGAGTGGCCCAATCCTTTTTAGCACAAAGGACAAGCCGGTTTGTTTACTTATAATGACCAAACGTTCTCGAGGACACACGGGATTTTAGTCTAGTGCTTTCGCCACATACGGCTAAATAATCTTCATTGTTGTGATAAGCGTTGTGTGGGTGAACCTATGCTAATGTACCGCCCTTCCTAGGACTAATACATACTTGTGATTATACCCCTTGCAAGCATCCGCAACTACAAGAAAGTAATTAAGAATAAATCTAACCACAGCCTTAAACTGCGAGATCCTGCGATCCCTCCCGCATCGATATACCAACGGGGGTTTAGGTTTCGTCACTCCGGCAACCCCGCAATTAGCAAACGAATACAAGATGCATTCCCCTAGGCCCATAAATGGTGAAGTGTCATGTAGTCGATGTTCACATGACACCACTAGAAGAATAACACCACAACTTAAATATCACACCATTGAATATTACTCAACCATAGTTCACTACTAACATTTAGACTTCACCCATGTCCTCAAGAACTAAACGAACTACTCACGAGACATCATATGGAACATGATCAGAGGTGATATGATGATGAATAACAATCTGAACATAAACTTGGTTCAATGGTTTCACTCAATAGCATCAACAACGAATAGAGATCGATACCGGGAGAGTTTCCCCTATCAAACAATCAAGATCAAACCCAAATTGCTACGGCGGTGACGGTGTCCAGCGGTGATGACGGCGGTGATGATGGTGGAGATGATGATGATGGTGATGGCGATGATGTCCAGCTCGATGACGGTGACGATGGCGTCGATTTCCCCCTCCGGAGGGAATTTCCCGGCGGATTCCCGCCCGCCGGAGAGCTCTTTTCTCTCCGGTGTTCTCCGCCCCGCGAGGCGGGCTGTAACTCTTCGTGAGGTACCCCTTCCGGCTTAGGTTTTCGGGACGAAGGATTTCGCGAAGAAAAGGAGGCGAAAGGGGTCGTGGGCCCTCCACACCACATGGCGGCGCGGCCGGGCCCGGGCCGCGCCGCCCTAGGGTGTGGGCCCACCCCGGCTCCTCCCGGCTCCTCCTTCCGGCTTCCTTCGTCATCTTGAAAAATAGGATTTTTGGTATAATTTCCTTCCACGAGTTGATCTTCCGAAATATTGCGTTCGACGGTGCTTTTTCCAGCAGAATCCTGGCTCCGGTGTTCGATCCTCCAATAATGATGAAACATGCAAAATAGATGAAATAACATAAGTATTGTGTCCCAATATGAAATATATCAATGAATAACAGCAAATTATGATATAAAATAGTGATGCAAATTGGACGTATCACTCCTCAATTTCCGCACGTAGTGGGAGTAATGGGCCGCCGGTTTACCTCTCTCTTTGACACGCGTACGACTGGATTCTCGCCCATCTTCCCACGATGCCATAATAACGGCCACGGTCCTCAGTCATTCCTCGTTATAAATGGAGGACCATTTCACGTTTTCACTTTTTACGCCTCCATACTGCTCATCTTCTTCCCTTGCCTCCTTCTTGCCATTGCCTCTGCTTCCACGAGCTCACAGCGATCATGGGCAAGAAGAAGGGTACCACTAGCTCTGGTGCCACCGCAGGTGCATCCAAGGCTAGCCTCGACTAGACCGCATCCACCATCTCCAAGCGTGAGGAGAATAAGATGCGGTCGTTAGGGCTTATCCCTTCTGCCGAATCTGATTTCCGTCATCCAGGTTCCTCTTCTCGCCCAACAGCTCCAAAGGGTTTCACCGTAATGTTCGTTGCTTTTCTTCAGCGTGGGCTGTCTGTTCCAGCCCACGAATTTCTTCGTTCTCTTTTCTTCTTCTACGGGATTCAGCTCTGGCAGCTGACTCCTAATTCCATCTTCCATCTCTTGATCTTCAACACTGTGTGCGAGGTCTTCCTCGGCATCGACCCCCACTGGGGTCTGTGGAGGAAGATCTTTTACGTCAAACGCCACAATGGCAATGAGGTCCCCCACGTGGTCAGCGGCGGCGGCTTCGTCATCAGGAAGGAAGTTTACTACTTCAACTTCCCGATGAGGGAGTCTGTCCAAGGATGGCGACAGAAGTGGTTCTATCTTCAGGACATCCTAGCATCAGGCCGGCGCTCAAATCTGCCTCCATTCGAAGATGTTCTTGTTGTTGTGCCCAAAAAATCTTGGAAAAACACCTTGACGGCTGAAGAGAGCGAATTAGCCGATCAAGTGTATGAAAAGATCTTAGATCTAAAGAATGCAGAGGATCAAAAGATGTGTGGCACTGAAGTAGTCACAGTGTTCTTAAAGCATCGGGGTGCAGCCAGTAATGTCAAGGGTTCACCAACTCTGGCTGTACACTGTGCCAATGACAAATCAAGGGTCAGCCCGACTGATTTCTCTGAGGAAGATCTTCGGGATGAGGTGCAGCATCTAACTTGCCTCAACTAGAAGGATAACATAGCTATGACTTCAGCTCGTCCTCCTCTCGATCTTAAACACCTTCCTTCTCAGGTAATTGTTCTATTTGTTTCTGCATCCGACGTTATTTTTGCTTCCGAATCTAAAACTTGTTGTTTTTCTTTCGACATGCTTCTACTGTTGCTCAATGCTATCCACCGACACCCGAAAGTGGAATAGCTCCCGAAGATGACGATGCTTCCGAAGAAATCGAAGACGGTCAGAATATCTTTGAGGATAGCGATGCTTTGGGTGATGAAGCCCCCGAGGACGATGCACTTGCCAAGTCCATGCGTCGTAGGAAGATTAACGAAGACTTGATGGCGACTGCGGAGTCGAGTCCTAGCGGACGAGATGATGATGATGCTGACGTAGTTGCTTCTCCTGCACCTTCTCGAGAAACTTTGGCTCCTCGGGTCACAAAGAGACCATCAGGACTCTTCGCTGAAGAGGATGACTTGGAATCGATTCCGTAATTTCTTTTAACCTCTCTTTTACTTGTACTTAGCTTCTTTCAGTTTGACTGAAATTCATATCTTCTTTGTCTAGCTCCGAGGATGATGACGACGTCCCTCTTTCAAAGAGGGCTAAAATATTATCTGACAAGGCAGAGTCTGCAAAGGAGTCAATGCCTTCGGCTGCTGGAAATGATTGCATGGCCACTCCTCCGCCAAGAACGGTCGTGGCCAAAGTTCCCCTTTCAACAGTTAATCCTTTAGCAAGCGCCTCCGCTCCTTCAGCTTCGCGTGATCATGTAAGCATCTCTTTTTCAGTAAACAATATCCGGTGTTATATCCACCAGCCCTTGAGACGATAATTGGCTCTTTGAAGAAGGCCAAGTATACGTTAAGATACGTCTTCTATATGTTCTGACATAATCTTTTAATTCTCTTGCTGCAGCCAATTTATGCCACAGGTTACGTTGTGGCAGATTTTTCTGGTCAATTCACTCAACTGGAGTCAGAGAATGTACAACTTTGCAAGGCTGTTAAAACTTCGGCTGAGCAAGTGCTAGAAGCTTACAAGCTAGCAGCCGAAGCAAAAAGCGAAAACACATGCTTAAAGGACGAACTGAAGAAGTTGAAGACGAAGATGTAGGATGAACAAGAGGCAAGGCACAAGGCTTTTGTTGAAGCTGAAGGAAGGTGCCCTCCGCGAGTCCATTGGAAATTTTCTAAGTAAGATTTCTTCATGTTGTATGCTTCTTTACAAAAATACTTCACTGTTTGTAATAAATTGTTTCTTCATAATTTTCTAGGTACTGCCGACATGCATGTCGATCGTACAAACAAGCTTCGAGTTGACTCGATGTCAGATGCTCTTACATTTGCGACCGAGTCCAGCAAGAAGATCCAAGATCTCCTGATGAAGACCAAAGGGGCTTTGTTGAGAATGTTCTCGATGATGTTCCCGAAGTTGGACCAAAACAAGACTCTTGGGGAAATGGCGGATACTTTCTTCATCGACTCCTCGGACGCCATTGAGGTATTGAAGTGACGGTATCGTCTTTATGGATCAGTCCTTACTTTCCAACTTTTGATGGGGCACGGACTTGGTTCTCAGCTGGAGAAGCTATCCGAAGCATTACCAGTGGATGCCAATAATTGTCTTGTCGACCTTGAGCCTTTCACGCAATCCTCGTTCTTGTGCGCCAATCGACTACTTAGATTGGTTGAAGAGGACAAGAAGAAAGCTGCATCTGGAGCTGCATTAAGTTCATCGGCACAGACATCGGCGCAGATTTAAATAAGCTTAGCCTGTTAATTTTTAGTTGTAAGCCCAAATACATTCGTCCTTTGCTTTGTAATGGATTAAGCTGACTTTGTTGTCAGTACTTAACTTTTCTCGTATCCTTTTGAATGAAACGCTTTACTGGCTCCCGATGGGAGTTTTTCTGCATTCGATGATTATCTGAAGATGTATGTTAAATATTTTGTTTTAGACTCCTCTGACTTCTTCCCGAATCGAAAGTTCTTTGAATTCTTCTGTTGTTGATGAATCGGAGCTTGTACGTCGCCTGCGCGATCAAATTTCCCGACTGAATAAAGATATAGCTGACCTTCATGCTATGGCAGCTGTGGTGAAGAAGAAGAGCGAAATTGCCGCTGCGGTCGAACAACATGCTTTAGATCGCCTTCGTGTGGCTACCGAGAGCTTAAGTTGTAAGCAGTCAGCCACCTCTTTTTGTTTCACTTGATACTTCTGTAAATGATCTTCTGCTAACTTGCTCCTTGTCTTCAAAAGTCGTTGCTTCCGATGAATCAGAAGAGAATAAGCGGATCCATGAGAAGATTGCATCAATGACCGACATTACTCACCCGGAGTGTGAACTGTGGTCAAATAGATCAAAGGCCGTAATCGTGGCAAAGTTCGAGTATCGAGCTGAGAAAGTTCATTATTACTTTGACAAGTACCATGCTCATCTAACCATGGTATGGAAAACCATGTTTGTGTTGGATCCAGCACCCGAAACTTTGTTTGCTTTATTCAATAGATTCAAGACTCCAATTAGAATTTGATCCTTGGTGCGCCAAGAACTTCTTGCTGGAGCTGAACTTGCACTTGCTTTAGTTTTATTATGTCATCCGACCATGGATTTAGAATCCATAGCTAATGCTAATGTGAGATTAGATCAATATTACCCCATAGCTAGGCATCCTGCTCATATTATTATTTCTAGAATTGAAGCAGGTACCGAAAGATATTTGAAGAATCAGAAAGATCAAGGGACATTGCCATGATAGAAATTTTAAGTATTCTTGTACGTAGTGATACTTTGTAAGGAACTTCTCCCTTTTATGATAACCTTGCGTTGCAAGGAGTAATATTGTATGTATTTGATGTTTTTTTAACATCATTATGAATCGTTGAACCGTAAGTCCAGCCGAAATATTTTGTCGAAGGCAACTGAGTGATCAGGTCAGTTTGCTCACTCGACGACCCCGTAGTAATCGCAATTTTTGCAGAGTCGCTTTGTATGTTTTGTAAGAGTGACACCCTTCGAATAAACGAGGGTTTTAGGCTCTTTTTATTGTGATTCGTAACACGGTGCACCGGTATGAGCCTTTTGTATGTTGTATTGTTTCCATCAACTGCAGCACTCGCGAATTTATTTGAGGCTTGGATGGAATTTATTTTTTGATAAATACTTATGGTTTCCGAGTATTGTCGGAAAAACCACGATATGTCGATAACCATAGCTCCGGATGGAAGTAGTAGTTAATATCGACATTGTAATAATTCTTTCCAGCCCCCGAGTATTTGCGGGTAAGCTATGATGCGGAGCTCCCGATGGTAGTAGTAGTCGATAAAAGAAGCCCGAACATTGCTCGAGTGAAGAGATAATAATGTAAGTTGAACCAGAAGTTTTATTCATAATATGTAACAGGCTAAGAAGCCTTAATGTAAAAAAGAAAATGTTCGAGTCCTACGCATAAAATCATCGCAAATGTGCGACGTTCCATGGGTTCCCAACATCTTTTCCCGAAGTAGGATTCTTGAGGCAATAAGCTCCTCCTGGTATGACTTCAGTGATGATGAACGGTCCTTCCCATGGAGATTCAAGTTTCAAGGATCTTTCTTGCTTCAGCCGTAGTACTAGGTCGCCAACGCTGAAGCTTCGAGTGCGAACTCTTCGACTGTGGTAATTCCGTATCGCCTGATGATATACTATTGTTCTTGCTAAGGCGATGTCTCGAGCCTCATCAAGAAGATTAACAGCATCTTGTAGTGCGTGAACAGAGGTTGCCTATGTATATGCGGCCACCCGAGGTGCTTCAAAGCGAACGTCATGTTGGAGATATGCCCAAGAGGCAATAATAAAAGTGGTTATTATATATCTTTATGTTTATGATAAATGTTTATATACCATGCTATAATTGTATTAACCGAAACATTGATACATGTGTGTTATGTAAACAACAATGAGTCCCTAGTAAGCCTCTTAACTAGCTTGTTGATTAATAGATGATTAGTTTCATAATCATGAACATTGGATGTTATTAATAACAAGGTTATATCATTGTATGAATGATGTAATGGACACACCCAATTAAGCGTAGCATAAGATCACGTCATTAAGTTATTTGCTATAAGCTTTCGATACATAGTTACCTAGTCCTTATGACCATGAGATCATGTAAATCACTTATACCGGAAAGGTACTGTGATTACATCAAATGCCACTGTGTAAATGGGTGGTTATAAAGGTGGGATTAAGTATCCAGAAAGTATGAGTTGAGGCATATGGATCAACAGTGGGATTTGTCCATCCCGATGATGGATAGATATACTCTGGGCCCTCCGGTGGAATGTCGTCTAATGTCTTGCAAGCATATGAATAAATTCATAAGAGACCACATACCACGGTACGAGTAAAGAGTACTTGTCAGGAGACGAGGTTGAACAAGGTATAGAATGATACCGATGATCAAACCTCGGACAAGTAAAATATCGCGTGACAAAAGGATTTGGTATCGTATGTGAATGGTTCATTCGATCACTAAGTCATCGTTGAATATGTGGGAGCCATTATGGATCTCCAGATCCCGCTATTGGTTATTGGTCGGAGAGAGATCTCAACCATGTCTACATAGTTCACGAACCGTAGGGTGACACACTTAAGGTTTGATGTTGTAATAGTAGAACTTGAATATGGAATGGAGTTCGAAGTATTGTTCGAAGTCCCGGATGGGATCCCGAACATCACGAGGAGTTCCGGAATGGTCCGGAGAATAAGATTCATATATAGGAAGTCATTTTATAAGTTTGAAAATGATCCGGTGCATTTATGGAAGGTTCTAGAAGGTTCTAGAAAAGTCCGGAAGAAATCACTTTGGAAGGCGGAGTCCCGGAGGGACTCCACCACCATGGCCGGCCAACCCTAGAGGGTGGAGTCCCGGGTGGACTCCACCAAAGGTGGCCGGCCACCCCTCCCAAGGAAAGGTGGGAATCCCACCTCAAGTGGGAATCCCACCTTGGGTAGGTTTCATGTCATATGGAAGGTTTTGGTTTGGGGTCTTATTCGAAGACTTGTAGACCAACTCTTGGGTGTTCCACCTATATAATGAGGAGCAAGGGGAGGGGGCCGGCTACACAAAAGCCATTGTGGCCGCACCCCTCATAGTGGCCGGCCACCTCCCCCTCTCCCAAACCCTAGCCGCCCCACCTCCTCCACCTCTCCCGCAATGCTTAGCGAAGCTCCGCAGGAGATCTCCATCGCCACCGCCACCACGCCGTCGTGCTGCCGGATTCAAGGACGAGCTACTACTTCCGCTGCCCGCTGGAACGGGGAGAAGGACGTCGTCTTCATCAACACCGAACGTGTGACCGAGTACGGAGGTGCTGCCCGATCGTGGCGCCGTGATCAAGATCTTCTACGCGCTTTTGCAAGCGGCAAGTGATCGTCTACCACAACAACAAGAGCCTCATCTTGTAGGCTTTAGAAATCTTCAAGGGTGAGTCTCGATGATCTCCTCGTTTCTCCCGTCTTCTAGATTGCATCTTGGCTTGGATTGCGTTCTTGCGGTAGGAAATTTTTTGTTTTCTATGCAACGAATCCCTACAGTGGTATCAGAGCCGTGTCTATGCATAGATGGTTGCACGAGTAGAACACAATGGTTTTGTGGGCGTTGATGCTTATGTTGTCTTTAGTTTGAGTACTTTGCATCTTTGTGGCATAGTGGGATGAAGCGGCTCGGGCTAACTTTACATGACCGCGTTCATGAGATTTGCTCCACGCTCGACATGCAACTTGTATTGCATAAGTGGCTTTGCGGGTGTCTGTCTCTCCTACTATAGTGAAGATTCAATTTACTCTTCTATTGACAACACTAGTATCACCGTTGTGGTTCATGTTCATAGGTAGATTGGATCTCACTCGAAAACCCTAAACCACATAAAATATGCAAACCACATTAGAGAACGTCTAACTTGTTTTTGCAGGGTTTGGTGATGTGATATGGCCATAATGTGATGATGACTATGTATGAGATGATCGTTATTGTATTGTGGCAACCGGCAGGAGCCTTATGGTTGTCTTTAAATTTCATGTTGAGTAGTATTTCAAAGTAGTTGTAATAGTTGCTACATGGAGGACAATCATGAAGACGACGCCATTGACCTTGGTGCTTCACCGACGATGATGGAGATCATGCCCGTTGATGATGAAGATCATGTTCGTGCTTTGGAGATGAAGATCAAAGGCGCAAAGACAAAAGGGCCATACCATATCACATATGAACTGCATGTGATGTTAACCCTTTATGCATCTTATTTTGCTTAGATCGCGACGGTAGCATTATAAGATGATCCCTCTCACTAAAATATCAAGATAATAAAGTGTTCATCCTTAGTAGCACCGTTGCCAAGACTTGTCGTTTCGAAGCATCTCGTGATGATCGGGTGTGATAGACTCAACAAGTGCATACAACGGGTGCAAGCCGATTTTGCACATGCGGATACTAAGGTGGCCTTGACGAGCCTAGCATGTACAGACATGGTCTCGGAACACGTGATACCGAAAGGTAGAGCATGAATCATATGATTGATATGATGAACACTTTGAGTGTTCGCCATTGAAATTACATCTTGTCTCGTGATGATCGGACTTGGTGTGATGGATTTGGTTCGTGTGATCACTAAGACAATGCGAGGGATATTGTTTTGTGTGGGGAACCCCGGAGGTCAGGGCTAGACAAACCCAGATATCACATCTGGCATAAGCCTAACCTAGATCTCTAGGGCCTACAGGGTGAGATTCAGTAACACAACAGTGACTCTACGACTGAAAAGAAATATATTACAACTCTTAGCGAGTTAAGATCCAAATTTATTACACGCAGAGGTCACCGACCACAATACAACAAGCAACGGAAAGCAAATTATGTTATCTAGATAACAAGACCGCAAAGGGCCTAAGAGGCCATAACATAAGGCGACGTCCCGGCCCATAAGTCTCGGTGCCGCCGCTCGAGGAACTCCGAACTACTCGTCGACGTCAAGGTAGAAGCCACCATCTGTTGGAAGGACTTCGTCTGAAACAAAGCATGCAAGGCTGAGTACAGGGACTCAGCAAGACTTAGTACAACCTGTTAGCAAAGCGGGTAGGCGAGGCTTTATGTGGAGCTTATTTTTGCGGAAAGCCAGTTTTCCTTTGTAAACAGGAGGGAGCAGAAGCTCGTCTATTCAGACCATTTTCAAAAGGGGTAAGAGAGCGATATCAACTCTAGCTCTAAGATCATCATGTTGAATCCACCGAATCTTCATCATTACCTGAACCTATCACCTAGGATCACCCCTCGACACCCCGAGAAGGGATCCTTATTCACACATTAACATCAAGTTTTACGATTAGGTTCAAGTTGTCTATGATCACGGAATCCATCACCAAGTCGTCCATAACCGTGGACACGGCTTTTCGAAAAGATTTACCCTGCGGGGGTGTACAACTTTACCCACACGCGCCGACCGACTCTTAATGCCACTATAGATTAACACACTTCCTTGGTGTCTTTGGCAGAGGGTGGTCGACCAAAACCTTTCCCTTACTTCGCCTATTCCATGAGTCAAACTAGCTGGGAGCTCCGTCATCGTAGGTAGCCACTCTCCGAGGCGGTCCCGGTCATTATGCGCGGGGATCCAGGTTCAATGCCTTCGGCATCCTTCACCCTAGCCACGCCCTGTATGATGCACTTTGAAAACCTTTTCCACCTTTCCCCCATGCGTATGGCAAATGGAACTCGCAAACTAATTGACTCATGGGTAAGCTAGGTAAGTTCGGGCCAAGGGGTTCCCATGGGCCCCGTGTGGCTGTACGCTCGATCTTGGTTCCGAAGGCGAGAACTCAGGTCCTAGTATCGGCGAGAATGAGTCAAATCACCACATCCCCATGTGGCGGCCCATCCAAGCCTTTAGCATGTTTATTAACAACAGCACTGATCTTACCACGTCATCCTGTCAAACTAGGTTCATTCGTAGCTCGATTCATCAACCGGATGGATCGGACTTCAACAACTAAGCATGGCTAAGCATAACACATATACGGCTCTAGCGATGCGAACAAGCTCGGACCTAGTTTTGCTTGGGAGCGGTGGATCGATAACTACGAGGCTACAAGAATGGAATTATGCACACATAGGATATCTATAACTGCCGATAAAACATATTTGAAGCGGATGCAATATGTAAGAACCAGAAGTAAAGCATTTCGAAACCATATATGAACCAGGTTAGGGCTTGCCTTGTCCCTCGTTGTTCTGGTGCTGCTCTTCGGGGGCGTTGATCTCAGGCTCGCGTTCGGTCCCTATCGGGAAGAACCAAACACCGGAAATGGAAGAGCACAATCAAGACAAGGTACAATGCAATGCACATACAACATGATGATATGTCATATTAAAGGGTTTGGGTAACCCTAGGTGCATCGATGGAAATTAAAGGGGTTCGGCTTCGAACCCCGACATATGAGAGGGGCAAATTAGGGTTTCTACTAAGGCTCATATTTAATTGGTTCAAAGATGTATGAAACATGGATAAACAATTAGGAAATGTTTTTCTGATCATTTTGATATATAATTTTATATTTTTCTGATTTAAAATGAATTACTTATGAATTTCCAAAATTTAATTCATTTTAAATCAATTTCAGAAAATTATATAAATAATAATAAAGTTGGACCCACATGTCATAATTTTATTCTTTTCTAAACATTTATGCAATTATTAAAATTCTGACTAGGGGACCCACATGTCATTATTTTTCTATTTACAGAAATTACAGAAATGAATTACTGGAAAATGGAAAAACAATTACTGCGTCACGCTGACGTCATGCTGACGTCAGCGCGACCTTGAGCTCGCAGGTGGCGCTGCAATCGGCCGATGGAGGCCGTAATCGAGCGGGCGCGCAGGGGGAAAAGGGGCGGGGCGACGCGCTGGGCAGCTTGGTGGCGGCGCCGCCTCGGATTGGTCGCCGGAGCTTCGCCGGAGACGAAGCTCGACGGTGGCCGGGGCAGGTGGTGCGGTGCGGCGGCGCTACAGGGCGAGAGAGGGCGAGCCGAGGGGACGAGGAGGAGCAGCAGCTCACCGTGAAGCTCGTGGAGGGGTCGGCGACGGCTGGGGAACCTCGCCGGCACCGGAATCGGGCGGAGGCCGGCCGGTTTCTGCGGGTTAGGGTTAGGGTTTTCTAGGGCGTCGGGGCCGCGGGGAGGGGAGAAGTGGGGCGCTAGGGCTTGGGGCGGCGGCGGGGCGCCTCTTATAGCCGCCGGCGGGCGGCGGGGTGCATCTGGGCCGCCGGCACCATCGGGTGGCCGGCGTGCTGCCGAGCACTCGCTTTGGTGCGCGGGGAGGACGACGGCAACTTTGCAAAACCCCCTGCGGGGGAAGTTGGGCTGGTGGGGCTTGTCGGGCTCGTTCGTTGGGCCGTGTGGGCTGCGCCATAGGGAGAAAATAGAGAGAAGGGAGTGGGCTGCGCCCGAGTTAGGGAGAGAGAGGGTTCTCTCCTTTTTTTCTTCTTTCTCTTTTCTCGATTTTTGTTTCTCTTTTCTAATTTCTATTTTCAAATCTGTTTGAATTTTGTTTGAAACTCAAATTTTCCAGGGAAGTAATAAACACACATGGACTTGTTTAATGAACAATGCCATGTTGTCCATTTTGAAAACTTGAGAGATTTTGAATAAGATTGAATTAGAGGGGTTTGCATAATTGAAAATGGAGATGCAAATTTTGTTCAAACTCAAACTACATGCATGAGATGCACATGAACACTCATTTATTTATAAACACAAGGTTGGGATGTTACAACTCTACCCCCCTTACAAGAATCTCGTCCTCGAGATTCCTAGATTTTAGAAAAGAAGGAAGGGTACTCAGATCGTAAACGATCTTCTCGTTCCCAGGTTGCTTCTTGCTCAGAATGATTAGACCACTGAACTTTCAGGAACTTGATGCTCTGACGTCGAGTTTTACGCTCGGCTTCATCAAGGATACGAACAGGATGTTCTCGATAGGTTAGATCCTCTTGAAGGTCAAGAGTCTCGTGATCAACACCACGGATAGGATCTTTGAAGCAACGCTTGAGTTGGGACACATGGAAGACATCATGAACTTCGGGAAAGTTGGAAGGTAACTCCAACTTGTAGGAAACATTACCACGCTTGGCAAGGACGCGGAAAGGACCAACATAGCGAGGTGCTAGTTTGCCTTTGATACCGAAGCGACGGACACCCTTGAGAGGAGTGACCCGAAGATAAGCTTGATCACCAATTTCATACTTCACTTCTTGATGATGGCGATCATAATAGCTCTTTTGACGTGACTGAGCAGTTTTCAGACGCTCGCGAATGATGCGAACTTGATCTTCTGCTTCATTAATTATATCTGGTCCAAAGAACTTTCTTTCTCCGGTTTCGGACCAGTTCAAAGGAGTTCTACACCTTCTGCCATACAAAGCTTCAAAAGGTGCCATGCCCAGGCTAGATTGGAAGCTGTTGTTATAAGTGAACTCGGCAAATGGAAGGCACTTTTCCCAATCTTTACCGAAGGATATAACACAGGCCCTGAGCATGTCTTCGAGAATTTGATTCACTCTTTCGGTTTGACCACCGGTTTGAGGATGATAGAGTCTGTGCTTGAAGGAAAGACGAGTTCCCATAGCTTGTTGAAAGCTAGCCCAGAACTTTGAGGTGAAAATACTTCCACGATCGAGACGATCTTCTTAGGAACACCATGAAGAGTGACTATTCGTGAGATGTATGAGATCTGCTAGTTGACTAGCTTTTATGTCTTCACGGATAGGAAGGAAATGAGCAACCTTGGATAGACGGTCAACCACTACCCATATAGCATCTTTTCCATTTTTGGTCTTGGGGAGACCGGTAATGAAATCCATGCCAATTTCATCCCATTTCCACTCCGGAATTGATAGAGGTTGGAGAGTGCCGGCAGGTCTTTGATGTTCAGCTTTTACGCGACGACAAACGTCGCATTCGGCAACAAACTTAGCGATCTCTTGCTTCATCCCGGACCACCGGAATCTTTGGCGGAGATCCCGATACATTTTGGTACTACCGGGATGGATGGAGAGGGGTGATTCATGAGCTTCTTTAAGGATTAGCTCTTTGAGATCCGATTTATCCGGCACGACTAGACGCTTACCGAAATAAACGGTACCTTGATCATCAATGGAAAAACATTTAGCAACTCCGCTAGCAATGTTCTTCTTGATCTCGGTAATGCCAGAATCTTGCTTCTGAGCCTTATTGATCTGGTCTTCAAGAGAGGGCTTCACCTCTAAATTAGCAAGGAATCCACTAGGAACAATCTCAAGATTGAGTTTTGCAAGTTCCTCATAGAGAGAAGGTTGCGCTTGCTTAACCATCAGATTGTTGCAATAGGACTTCCGACTTAGCGCATCAGCAACAACATTGGCTTTGCCGGGTTTATAGTTGAGACCCAAATCATAATCTTTTATGACTTCCAACCATCTTCTCTGTCTGTTATTCAGATCCGGTTGGGTGAAAAGATACTTCAGACTTTGATGATCTGAGTACAACTCGCAACGATTACCATAAAGGTAAGGTCGCCATTGCTTAAGAGCATGGATCACAGCTGCAAGCTCGAGATCATGAGTAGGATAATTTAGCTCATGTGGTTTCAACTGTCGAGAGGCATAGGCCACCACATGGCCATCTTGCATCAACACACATCCGAGCCCTTGGAGAGAGGCATCGCAATAGACAACAAAGTCTTTGCTTGTGTCCGGAAGGACGAGCACAGGAGCGATGAGTCGGCTTGGTTTTCAAAACACTGGAAACTCTCTTCAGCCTTTTCGACCATTCGAACTTCTTGTCTTTCTTGAGAAGATCGGTCATTGGCTTGGCAATCTTGGAGAAATTTTCAATGAATCGGCGGTAATAACCCGCCGGACCGAGAAAACTCCGAACCTCCTTAGCTGACTTAGGTGTCTTCCGATCAAGAACGGCTTGAACTTTATCTGGAATGACTGCAACACCTTTTTCAGAGATAACATGACCAAGGAATATGAGCTCTTTTAACCAGAACTCACATTTGGAGAATTTGGCGTAGAGACGGTGTTCACGAAGTTTGGTTAGCACCAGACGAAGATGTTCATCATGTTCATCTTCGGTTTTGGAGTAGATCAGAATATCGTCGATGTAGACCACGACGAACTTGTCAAGATACTCCATGAAAACAGAGTTCATGAGCCGCATAAAAGTGGCTGGAGCATTTGTAAGGCCAAAGGACATGACGGTGTACTCGTAAAGACCATAACGAGTTGTGAACGCTTGTTTTTGGAATGTCCTCCTTGCGGATTTTGATCTGATGGTACCACGATCTCAAATCCATCTTTGAGAAGAGCGTGGCACTCGGACAAGCGATCAAAAAGATCATTGATTATAGGAAGAGGGTATTTGTTCTTGATTGTCCACTGCGTTGAGCGGACGGTAATCAACAACCGGTCGCGGAACGTTGGTATCTCTCTTCTTGACAAAGAGGGCGAGGGCAACCCCGGGAGGAAGTGCTGGGTTGTATGAAGTTCTTCTCTTCTAACTCCTCTAACTGCTTCTTCGGTTCAACCAACTCTTCCGGAGGCATACGATATGGTCTCCGGGAAACAGGAGCGAGTTCGGGAACCAACTCAATGACAAAATCCACACTTCGATCGGGTGGCATGCCGGGTAACTCTTCAGGGAAGACATCTGGAAAGTCACGGACCACCCAGACATCAGAGATTTCTGGTTTAGGTAGGGCTTCAATGGCATACAACTCGGCTTCAGGGGTAAACCTTGCCGATGGAGATATTGCGGATGAAGCCCAGTACAGAACACTTTTGCCAGAAAGATTGGTCAGTACAATAGACCTAGCTGAGCAATCAATGACAGCCTTATGCTTTACTAGCCAATCCATGCCCAAGATGACATCAATGTCAGTTGACTTGAGGGCAATGAGAGAGGTGGGGAACCACACTGGCCCTATACTGATTATAACCTCAGGGGTAATCCAGATAGTTTGCCAATGAGAACCAGGAGTTGTGATCTCTAAAGGGGAGGGCATTGTCTCGAAGGGTATATCATGCTTTCTTGCAAACTCTTGAGATATGAATGTATGCGATGCTCCGGAATCAAACAGAACTGTAGCTAGGATTGAGTTTATATAGAGCGTACCCATTAGAACGCTTGGATCCTCTTCGACCTCATCGGCAGAGACATGGGTCGGACGAGCACGACCGGAGGGATATTTGTCATCCTTCTTGGGCTGAGAATATCCACGACCCGACGGACTTATGGGGGCACTCCTTAGAGTAGTGGCCAGGCTGACCACAAGAGTAGCAAGCACCACTAGGCACGAGTACCCATGGCGGGACGATAGCTTGAACCACCAGAGGGTGGCTTTGAGTTATTGCCAGAAGACCTTGGTGCATAGGGAGCACGAGGTACAACATTGTAAGGGATCCAGACTCGGCGCTTCTTGTTGTGAGAGGAAGACGCACGAGAATCACCTTCTTCACGCTTCTTGGATTTTTCCATTTCCTTTCTTCCGTTCTCCATCAGAAGAGCACGGTTATGCGGGTCTTGGAATGACTCGAAGGTGAAAGGAAGCATCTCATAGCGAAGCTCGGGGTTAAGTCCCTTTCGGAACGGATCTTGCTTGTCGGCATCATCAACCACATCACGTGGTGCATAGCGAGACAGCTGAGTGAACTCACGTCCATATGTCTCCACATCCGGCTTCCCCGAGTCGAAGTCCGAGGAATTCCCTCCTTTTGATGTCCATGACGAGTCTTGGGGATATAGGCTGCACGGAAAGCTGTGACAAACTCCTCCCAGGTAACATCATGTCCTGGCGCTTGAAGAGCCAGAAAACCTTCCCACCAAGAACCAGCTGCACCTTCTAACTGGTAGGTGGCGAAGTTCACGCGTTCACCTGGTGGAACATGAAGAGCGTTGAACTTGCGCTCGATGGTGCGAAGCCAATCATCAGCATCAAGAGGCTCCTTGGGGTGGGTGAAGACGAGGAGGTAGTGCACGGATGAAGTCCCCAAGTGTGACACGGTTGTCGGGATGACGTTCCGTGTTTTGAGCTACACGCTCCAGGAGTTGTTCATTCCTCGGGCGGTTGGTCTCAATGTTGTTAAGAACCTGCGCCATTGTGGGAGGTGGCGGCGGTTCTGTTCGAGCATTGTTTTGTCCACGTCGGTTACGACCACGACCACGACCAGCCATCCTGAAGAGAAAGACAAAGATCATGAGAAACAGATTCCTTAGAAAGAATTCAACGGAATGATAACATTCACTGAATGAAAGGAGCAAGATTCCGATCAACTGATATAGCTTTAGGAACACTGAGTTAAGCAACCAAGTACGGAGTACTTTTAGAGAAAACAACCCAAACCCGTAGATCCTATAAGTTTGGAAATAACAGGGTAGAGGTAAAACCTTTTTCAATCAAAACAAGGTAAGATGACTCAGCATTAGAGTGACAGCAGATAAGGAGTAAAAAGAATCCTATTCAGATGTTTTTGCAATTACTTTTAGGTTTCAAATAGTTTTCACAACTACTAGACTCAACATCGACCAGTTGAAAGGGTTTCCTATAGGCAGTCCTGCTCTGATACCAAAACCTGTGGGGAACCCCGGAGGTCAGGGCTAGACAAACCCAGATATCACATCTGGCATAAGCCTAACCTAGATCTCTAGGGCCTACAGGGTGAGAATCGGTAACACAACAGTGACTCTACGACTGAAAGCAAATATATTACAACTCTTAGCGAGTTAAGATCCAAATTTATTACACGCGAGAGGTCACGCGACCACAATACAACAAGCAACGGAAAGCAAATTATGTTATCTAGATAACAAGACTGCAAAGGGCCTAAGAGGCCATAACATAAGGCGACGTCCCAGCCCATAAGTCTCGGTGCCGCGCCGAGGAACTCCGAACTACTCGTCGACGTCAAGGTAGAAGCCACCATCTCGTTGGAAGGACTTCGTGCGAAACAAAGCATGCAAGGCTGAGTACGGGGACTCGGCAAGACTTAGTACAACCTCGTTAGCAAAGCGGGTAGGCGAGGCTTTATGTGGAGCTTATTTTTGCGGAAAGCCGGTTTTCCTTTGTAAACGGGAGGGAGCGAGAAGCTCGTCTATTCGGACCATTTTCAAAAGGGGTAAGAGAGCGATATCAACTCTAGCTCTAAGATCATCATGTTGAATCCACCGAATCTTCATCATTACCCGAACCTATCACCTAGGATCACCCCTCGACACCACGAGAAGGGATCCTTATTCACACATTAACATCAAGTTTTACGATTAGGTTCAAGTTGTCTATGATCACAGAATCCATCACCAAGTCGTCCATAACCGTGGACACGGCTTTTCGAAAAGATTTACCTGCGGGGGTGTACAACTTTACCCACACGCGCCGACCGACTCTTAATGCCACTATAGATTAACACACTTCCTTGGTGTGCTTGCGAGAGGTGGTCGACCAAAACCTTTCCCTTACTTCGCCTATTCCATGAGTCAAACTAGCCGGGAGCTCCGTCATCGTAGGTAGCCACTCTCCGAGGCGGTCCCGGTCATTATGCGCGGGGGATCCGGTTCAATGCCTTCGGCATCCTTCACCCTAGCCACGCCCTGTATGATGCACTTTGAAAACCTTTTCCACCTTTCCCCCATGCGTATGGCAAATGGAACTCGCAAACTAATTGACTCATGGGTAAGCTAGGTAAGTTCGGGCCAAGGGGTTCCCATGGGCCCCGTGTGGCTGTACGCTCAGTCTTGGTTCCGAAGGCGAGAACTCGGGTCCTAGTATCGGCGAGAATGAGTCAAATCACCACATCCCCATGTGGCGGCCCATCCAAGCCTTTAGCATGTTTATTAACAACAGACACGATCTTACCACGTCATCCTGTCAAACTAGGTTCATTCGTAGCTCGATTCATCAACCGGATGGATCGGACTTCAGCAACTAAGCATGGCTAAGCATAACACATATACGGCTCTAGCGATGCGAACAAGCTCGGACCTAGTTTTGTTGGGAGCGGTGGATCGGTAACTACGGGCTACAAGAATGGAATTATGCACACATAGGATATCTATAGCTGCCGATAAAACATATTTGAAGCGGATGCAATATGTAAGAACCAGAAGTAAAGCATTTCGAAACCATATATGAACCAGGTTAGGGCTTGCCTTGTCCCTCGTTGTTCGAGTGTCGCTCTTCGGGGCGTTGATCTCAGGCTCGCGTTCGGTCCCTATCGGGAAGAACCAAACACCGGAAATGGAAGAGCACAATCAAGACAAGGTACAATGCAATGCACATACAACATGATGATATGTCATATTAAAGGGTTTGGGTAACCCTAGGTGCATCGATGGAAATTAAAGGGGTTCGGCTTCGAACCCGAGCATATAAGAGGGGTCAAATTAGGGTTTCTACTAAGGCTCATATTTAATTGGTTCAAAGATGTATGAAACATGGATAAACAATTAGGAAATGTTTTTCTGATCATTTTGATATATAATTTTATATTTTTCTGATTTAAAATGAATTACTTATGAATTTCCAAAATTTAATTCATTTTAAATCAATTTCGAAAAATTATATAAATAATAAAAAAGTTGGACCCACATGTCATAATTTTATTCTTTTCTAAATTATTTATGAAATTAATAAAATTCTGACAAGGGACCCCACATGTCATATTATTTCTATTTACCGAAATTACAGAAATGAATTACTGGAAAAATGGAAAAACAATTACTGCGTCACGCTGACGTCATGCTGACGTCAGCGCGACCTTGAGCTCGCAGGTGGCGCTGCAATCGGCCGATGGAGGCCGTAATCGAGCGGGCGCGCAGGGGGAAAAGGGGCGGGGCGACGCGCTGGTCAGTTTGGTGGCGGCGCCGCCTCGGATTGGTCGCCGGAGCTTCGCCGGAGACGAAGCTCGACGGTGGCCGGGGCAGGTGGTGCGGTGCGGCGGCGCTACAGGGCGAGAGAGGGCGAGCCGAGGGGACGAGGAGGAGCAGCAGCTCACCGTGAAGCTCGTGGAGGGGTCGGCGACGGCTGGGGAACCTCGCCGGCGCCGGAATCGGGCGGAGGCCGGCCGGTTTCTACGGGTTAGGGTTAGGTCTTATAGGGCGTCGGGGGCAGCGGGGAGGGGAGAAGTGGGGCGCTAGGGCTTCCGGGGCGGTGGCGGCGTGCCTCTTATAGCCGCCGGCGGGCGGCGGGGTGCATCTGGGCCGCCGGCACCATCGGGTGGCCGGCGTGCTGCCAGGCACCTGCTTTGGTGCGCGGGGAGGACGACGGCAACTTTGCAAAAACCCCCCTGCGGGGGAAGTTGGGCTGGTGGGGCTTGCTGGGCTCGTTGCTGGGCCGTGTGGGCTGCGCCATAGGGAGAAAATAGAGAGAAGGGGAGTGGGCTGCGCCCAGGTTAGGGAGAGAGAGGGTTCTCTCCTTTTTTTCTTCTTTCTCTTTTTCTGATTTTTGTTTCTCTTTTCTAATTTCTATTTTCAAATCTGTTTGAATTTTGTTTGAAACTCAAATTTTCCAGGGAAGTAATAAACACACATGGACTTGTTTAATGAACAATGCCATGTTGTCCATTTTGAAAACTTGAGAGATTTTGAATAAGATTGAATTAGAGGGGTTTGCATAATTGAAAATGGAGATGCAAATTTTGTTCAAACTCAAACTACATGCATGAGATGCACATGAACACTCATTTATTTATAAACACAAGGTTGGGATGTTACATTTTGAGTGGGAGTTCACCTAGTTTTTAATTATGTTGAATTAAAATTTGAACTCAATTTGTCATAAACATTAGTCTAAACTATTGCAAATATATGTTGTAGATATGGCGTCCCCAATCAATTTTAACCAGTTCCTAGAGAAAGAAAAGCTTAAGAGCAACGGTAGCAACTTCACCGACTGGTTCCGTCATGTGAGGATCTTCCTCAATGGCGGAAATCCGCAATATGTGCTTGATGCACCGCTAGGTGACCCTCCTGCAGAAACTGAAACCGATGAAGTAAAGAATGTTTACGCGACTCGGAAAACTCGGTACTCTCAAGTTCGGTGTGCCATCCCGTGCGATCCGGAAGCCGATCTTCAAAAACGTTTTGAGCACCACGATCCACATGAGTTAATCAATGAGTTGAAAACTATCTTTGAAACTCATGCGGACGTGGAATGCTATGAAGCATCGAAACACTTCTTCAGTTGCATGATGGAAGAAGGTAGCTCCGTTAGTGAGCACATGCTCCCATGACCGGGCATGCGAAGAAACTCAGTGATTTGGGAATAGTGATTCCTAACCGACTGGGGATTAATCGTGTCCTTCAATCACTGCCACCTAGTTACAAGAACTTTGTGATGAACTACAATATGCAGAAGATGAACAAAGAGTTACCTGAACTCTTCTCCATGCTAAAATCTGCTGAGATTGAGATCAAGAAAGAGCACCAAGTGTTGATGGTCAACAAGACCACCAGTTTCAAGAAACAGGGCAAGTCTAAGGGAAAATTCAAGAAGGGTGGCAAGAAAGCTGCCACGCCTCCTGTGAAACCTAAGGCTGGCCCTAAGCACGATCGTTGAGTGTTATTATCGCAAGGAGAAGGGACACCGGAAGCGTAATTGCTCCAAGTATTTGGCGGATCCGAAGAGCGGCCTTGTCAAGAAGAAGAAAGAAGGTATATCTGATATACATGTTATAGATGTTTATCTTACTTGGTTCTCGCACTAGTACCGGGTATTTGATACTGGTTCGGTTGCTCATATTTGTAACTCGAAACAGGAACTAAAGAATAAACGAAGACTACTAAAGGATGAAGTGACGATGCGCGTTGGAAATGGATCCAAAGTCGATGTGATCGCTGTCGGCACACTTCCTCTACATCTACCTTCGGGATTAGTTTTAAGCCTCGATAATTGTTATTTTGTACCCGCGTTGAGAATGAACATTATATCTGGATCTTGTTTAATGCAAGACGGTTATTCATTCAAGTCTGAGAATAATAGTTGTTCTATTTTTATGAATAATATCTTTTATGGCCGAGCACCTGAAAAGAATGGCTTATTTCTATTAGATCTCGATAGTAGTGATACACATATACATAACATTGATGCTAAGCGAATTAAATTGAATGATAATTCTACTTATATGTGGCACTGTCGTCTTGGTCATATTGGAGTGAAACGCATGAAGAAACTCCATACCGATGGATTACTTGAATCACTTGACTTTGAGTCACTTGATAGATGCGAAGCATGTCTAATGGGAAAAATGACTAAGACTCCATTCTATGGTATTATGGAGCGAGCTACAGACTTATTGGAAATCATACATACCGATGTGTGCGGACCAATGAGTGTAGCATCGCGCGGTGGTTATCGTTATGTTCTAACCTTCACAGATGATCTAAGTAGATATGGGTATATCTATTTCATGAAACATAAATCCGAAACTTGTGAGAAGTTTAAGGAATTCCAAAGTGAAGTAGAAAATCAACGTAACAAGAAGATTAAATTTCTACGATCTGATCGCGGAGGTGAATATCTGAGTTATGAGTTTGGCATGCATTTAAAGAAATGCGGAATACTTTCACAATTGACACCGCCGGGAACACCTCAATGAAACGGTGTGTCCGAACGTCGTAATCGAACTCTCTTAGATATGGTTCGTTCTATGATGTCTCTTACTGATTTACCATTATCATTTTGGAGTTATGCATTAGAGACAGACCGCATTCACTTTAAATAGAGCACCATCAAAATCCGTTGAAACGACACCGTATGAATTATGGTTTAATAAGAAACCTAAGTCGTCGTTCCTAAAAGTTTGGGGTTGCGAAGCCTATGTAAAAAAGTTACAACCAGACAAGCTAGAACCCAAAGCGGAGAAATGCGTCTTCATAGGATACCCTAAGGAAACTATAGGGTATACTTTCTATCACGAATCCGAAGGCAAGATCTTTGTTGCTAAGAACGGAACCTTTCTTGAGAAAGAATTTCTCACTAAAGAAGTGATCTGGAAGAAAAGTAGAACTCGATGAGATTGATGAATCTTCACTCATTGATCGAGTAGCGCGATGACGGAAGATGTTCCTGTGCCGCCTACACCGTCAACAGAGGAAGCTAATGATGATGATCATGAAACTTCAAACGAGATAGCTACTGAACCTCGCAGATCGACAAGGGAACGTGCCACTCCTGATTGGTATGATCCTTGTCTAAATGTCATGATTGTGGACAACAATGATGAAGACCTGCGACGTATGAAGAAGCGATGATGAGCCTAGATTCCAACAAATGGCAAGAAGCCATGAAATCCGAAATGGGATCCATGTATGATAACAAAGTGTGGACTTTGGTAGACTTACCGATAGCCGCAAGGCTGTCGAGAATAAATGGATCTTCAAGAGAAAACAGATGCTGATGGCAATATTACTGTCTATAAAGCTCGACTTGTCGCAAAGGGTTTCAGACAAATTCAAGGTGTTGACTACGATGAGACTTTCTCACACGTAGCGAAGCTAAAATCTGTGAGGATTTTGTTAGCAATAGCTGCATTTTTCGATTATGAGATTTGGCGGATGGATGTCAAAACGGCGTTCCTTAATGGAGACATTGAGGAAGAGTTGTATATGGTACAACCCAAAGGTTTTGTCGATCCTAAAAATGCTGACAAAGTATGCAAACTTCAGCGTTCAATTTATGGACTAAAGCAAGCATCAAGAAGTTGGAACCGACGCTTTGATAAGGTGATCAAAGACTTCGGGTTTATACAGTGTCATGGAGAAGCCTGTATTTACAAGAAAGTGAGTGGGAGCTCTGTAGCATTCCTGATATTATATGTAGATGCCATATTAGTGATTGGGAATGATATAGAACTATTAAGCAGTGTAAAGGGTTATTTGAATAATAGTTTTTCAATGAAAGACCTTGGTGAAGCATCATATATATTAGGCATCAAGATTTATAGAGATAGATCAAGACGTCCAATAGGGCTATCACAAAGTACATACCTGGACAAGATTCTAAAGAAGTTTAGAATGGACGAAAGTAAGAAAGGATTCTTACCTATGTTACCAGGCAAGGTCTTGAGTAAGACTCAAGGTCCGGCTATGGCAGAAGAAAGAGAAAGGATGAGTCAGATCCCCTATGCCTCGGCGATAGGCTCTATCATGTATGCCATGCTATGTACTAGACCGGATATAGCACATGCTTGTTAGTTTGACTAGCGAGATATCAAAGTGATCCGGGAATGGAACACTTGGACAGCGATCAAGAATATCCTGAAGTACTTGAAAAGAACTAAGGATATGTTTCTTTGTTATGGAGGTGACCAAAAGCTCGTTGTAACAAGTTACACCGATGCAAGTTGGAACAACGATCCGATGACTCTAAGTCACGATCCGGGTACGTGTTTATATTGAATGGTGCTTGCAGTAAGCTGGGCAAGCTCGAAGCGGTGCACGGTGGCAAAGTCATCAACGAGAATCGGAGTATATAGCGGCTTCGGAGGCTTCATCGGAAGCGGTATGGATGAAGAGGTTCATTGTAGAGCTCGGTGTGGTTCCTAGTGCATTGGACCCATTAGTCATCTACTCGTGACAACATGGGTGCCATCGCCAATGCACAAGAACCAAGGTCACACAAGAGGTCGAAGCATATCAAGCTGCGTTATCATTCGATTCGCGAGTATATCGAAGATGGAGAAGTAAAGATTTGCAAAGTACACACCGATCCGAATGTAGCAGATCCGTTGACTAAAGCTCTCCCTAGGGCAAAGCATGACCAACACCAGAATGCCATGGGTGTTAGGTACCTTACAATGTAATCTAGATTATTGACTCTAGTGCAAGTGGGAGACTGTTGGAGATATGCCCAAGAGGCAATAATAAAAGTGGTTATTATATATCTTTATGTTTATGATAAATGTTTATATACCATGCTATAATTGTATTAACCAAAACATTGATACATGTGTGTTATGTAAACAACAATGAGTCCCTAGTAAGCCTCTTAACTAGCTTGTTGATTAATAGATGATTAGTTTCATAATCATGAACATTGGATGTTATTAATAACAAGGTTATATCATTGTATGAATGATGTAATGGACACACCCAATTAAGCGTAGCATAAGATCATGTCATTAAGTTATTTGCTATAAGCTTTCGATACATAGTTACCTAGTCCTTATGACCATGAGATCATGTAAATCACTTATACTCGGAAAGGTACTTTGATTACATCAAACGCCACTGCGTAAATGGGTGGTTATAAAGGTGGGATTAAGTATCCAGAAAGTATGAGTTGAGGCATATGGATCAACAGTGGGATTTGTCCATCCCGATGACGGATAGATATACTCTGGGCCCACTCGGTGGAATGTCGTCTAATGTCTTGCAAGCATATGAATAAATTCATAAGAGACCACATACCACGGTACGAGTAAAGAGTACTTGTCAGGAGACGAGGTTGAACAAGGTATAGAATGATACCGATGATCAAACCTCGGACAAGTAAAATATCGCGTGACAAAAGAAATAGGTATCGTATGTGAATGGTTCATTCGATCACTTAGTCATCGTTGAATATGTGGGAGCCATTATGGATCTCCATATCCCGCTATTGGTTATTGGTCGGAGAGAGATCTCAACCATGTCTACATAGTTCACGAACCGTAGGGTGACACACTTAAGGTTTGATGTTGTAATAGTAGAACTTGAATATGGAATGGAGTTCGAAGTATTGTTCGAAGTCCTGGATGGGATCCCGGATATCACGAGGAGTTCCGGAATGGTCCGGAGAATAAGATTCATATATAGGAAGTCATTTTATAAGTTTGAAAATGATCCGGTGCATTTATGGAAGGTTCTAGAAAAGTCCGGAAGAAATCACTTTGGAAGGCGGAGTCCCGGAGGGACTCCACCACCATGGTCGTGAAGGAGATATGCCCTAGAGGCAATAATAAAGTGGTTATTATTTATATCTTTATGTTTATGATAAATGTTTATATATCATGCTATAATTGTATTAACCGAAACATTAGTACATGTGTGATATGTAGACAACAAGAAGTCCCTAGTATGCCTCTTAAACTAGCTTGTTGATTAATGGATGATTAGTTTCATAATCATGAACATTGGATGTTATTAATAACAAGGTTATATCATTATATGAATGATGTAATGGACACACCCAATTAAGCGTAGCATAAGATCTCGTCATTAAGTTATTTGCTATAAGCTTTCGATACATAGTTACCTAGTCCTTATGACCATGAGATCATGTAAATCACTTATACCGGAAAGGTACTTTGATTACATCAAACGCCATCTGCGTAAATGGGTGGTTATAAAGGTGGGATTAAGTATCCGGAAAGTATGAGTTGAGGCATATGGATCAACGAGTGGGATTTGTCCATCCCGATGACGGATAGATATACTCCGGGCCCTCTCGGTGGAATGTCGTCTAATGTCTTGCAAGCATATGAATAAGTTCATAAGAGACCACATACCACGGTACGAGTAAAGAGTACTTGTCGGGAGACGAGGTTGAACAAGGTATAGAGTGATACCGATGATCAAACCTCGGACAAGTAAAATATCGCGTGACAAAGGGAATTGGTATCGTATGTGAATGGTTCATTCGATCACTGAAGTCATCGTTGAATATGTGGGAGCCATTATGGATCTCCGAGATCCCGCTATTGGTTATTGGTCGGAGTGAGTACTCAACCATGTCCGCATAGTTCACGAACCGTAGGGTGACACACTTAAAGTTGGATGTTGAAATGGTAGAACTTGAATATGGAATGGAGTTCGAATATTTGTTCGGAGTCCCGGATGAGATCCCGGACATCACGAGGAGTTCCGGAATAGTTCGGAGAATAAGATTCATATATAGGAAGTCATATTCCAAGTTTGGAAATGATCCGGTGCATTTATGGCAGGTTCTAGAAGGTTCTAGAAAAGTCCGGAAGAATGGCACTTTGGAAAGTGGAGTCCCGAAGAGACTCCACTTGCATGACCAGCCAACCCTAAAGGGGAGGAGTCCAAGGTGGACTCCCCTAGGGTGGCCGGCCAACCCACCTCAAGGAAAGGTGGGAGTCCCACCTTGGGTAGGACTCCCTCCTTGAGTAGGTTTCCCACATATGGGAGGTTTTAGTGTTGGGGTCTTATTCGAAGACTTGGACTAGAACTCTTGGGGCTTCCACCTATATAATGAGGGGCATAGAGAGGGGGCTGATCACTTCAAGCCTCAGCCTTGGCCGCACCCCTTAGAGGGCCGGCGCCCAACCCCCTCTCTCCCCAAACCCTAGCGGTCTCTCTCCTCCACCACATCCCGCACGCTTAAGCGAAGCTCCGCCGGACTTCTCCACCACCACCGACACCACGCCGTCGTGCTGTCGGATTCAAGAGGAGCTACTACTTCCGCTGCCCACTGGAACGGGGAGGTGGACATCGTCTTCATCAACAACCAAACGTGTGACCGAGTACGGAGGTGCTGCCCGTTCGTGGCGCCGGAAGCGATCGTGATCAAGATCTTCTACGCGCTTTTGCAAGCGGCAAGTGATCGTCTACCGCAGCAATAAGAGCCTACTCTTATAGGCTTTGGAATCTCTTCAAGGGTTAGTCTTGATCATCCCCTCGTTGCTACCGTCTTCTAAATTGCATCTTGGCTTGGATTGCGTGTTCGCGATAGGAATTTTTTTGTTTTCTATGCAATGTTATCCTACAGTGGTATCAGAGCCGTGTCTATGCATAGATGGTTGCACGAGTAGAACACAATGGTTTGTGGGTGTTGATGCTTATGTTATCTTTAGTTTGAGTACTTTGCATCTTTGTGGCATAGTGGGATGAAGCGGCTCGGGCTAACTTTACATGACCGCGTTCATGAGATTTGCTCCACGCTCGACATGCAACTTGTATTGCATAAGTGGCTTTGTGGGTGTCTGTTTCTCCTACTATAGTGAAGATTCAATTTACTCTTCTATTGACAACACTAGTATCACCGTTGTGGTTCATGTTCGTAGGTAGATTAGATCTCTCTCGAAAACCCTAAACCACGTAAAATATGCAAACCAAATTAGAGACGTCTAACTTGTTTTTGCAGGGTTTGGTGATGTGATATAACCATAATGTGATGATGAATATGTATGAGATGATCATTATTGTATTGTGGCAACCGGCAGGAGCCTTATGGTTGTCTTTAAATTTCATGTTGAGTAGTATTTCAAAGTAGTTGTAATAGTTGCTACATGAGGTGAACAACCATGAAGACGGCGCCATGAACCTTGACGCTACGCCGACGATGATGGAGATCATGCCCGTTGATGATGGAGATCATGTCCGTGCTTTGAAGATGAAGATCGAAGGCACAAAGACTAAAGGGCCATATCATATCACATATGAATTGCATGTGATGTTAATCCTTTATGCATCTTATTTTGCTTAGATCGCGACGGTAGCATTATAAGATGATCCCTCACATTAATATCAAGATAATAAAGTGTTCTCCCCTCGTATGCACCGTTGCAACAGTTCGTCGTTTCGAAGCATCTCGTGATGATCGGATGTGATAGACTCAACGTTCACAAACAACGGGTGTAAGCCATGTTGCACACGCGGAATACTTGGGTTTGCTTGACGAGCCTAGCATGTACAGACATGGCCTCGGGACAACGGAAACCGAAAGGTTGAACACGAATCATATGGATGATATGATCAACATGTTGATGTTCACCATTGAAGCTACATCATCTCACGTGATGTTCGGTTTTGGTGTAGTGGATTTGGATCGTGTACCACTTAACAACTATGAGGGATGTTGTATTAAGTGGGAGTTCATTAGTAATTAGATTAAAACATGAACTAATTATCATGAACATAGTCTGAGTAGTATTTTGAATTAATTTTGTAGTATTGGCATCCGTATTCTACCATGCACTAGTCTTGTAATTGAGATAGAAATACTGATAAAATCTGACAAGAAACTTTACGGACTGGTACCGTATTGTTAAAGAATCAAAAAATGATTAAGTCCTATTGCAAACTTTTAGTAAACCTCACATTGTTGATTCAAAGAGCTATGGTTTCAATTAGTACCTAAAGTTATCTTGTCTCCGTGAAACTTGAAGTTCAAATCTGTTTGAAAAGTAAGGAGCTGAAAATTTAGTTTTCAGAAATAATCAAGGTATGAGATATATGTGATATCTAAGACCTTATTGCAAGATGATAGAATATAATTTGGTGAGACTACATAAACTCATAAGTTTTATGGGAATGTAGGAAGGTTGAAGACGCAAGGCGTCCCAATCCTCCAACTATTGGGGCACTAACGATATTCGCATATCCATGAAGTGATCGTCCTTAGTATGCACCGTTGCTAAGACTCGTCGTTTCGTAGCATCACGTGATGATCGGGTGTTATAGATTCTACGTGTGCATACAACGGGTGCAAGCCAGATTTGCACATGCGAATACTGAGGTTAAACTTTATGATCCTAGCATGTACAGACATGGTCTCAGAAAAGTCGTCATGATATGATGGATAAAATTATGAGTGAAATTGTTCATCATATTAAAAGTTACTAATAGTGAAATCTGAAACACTTGTCATATGATGATCAACTTCAAAGTAAGAACCTCAAGGTTATTGGTATTTGACCAACAAACCTAGAAGTTATTGAAGGTGAAGTATTTTCTGAATAATGAGGAAAGCTAAAAGAGAAACTACAAAAGATATTTTGGCGAGAAGAAAAGAGAAGACTAGAAAGTCTAGCTCGGGTGTATATACATGATATACATGTTATGGTTGTATTCCTAGTTTGGTCACACAATGAAATTCTTGGGTATTAGTACCATATTGGTTGGTATGAAATGTCATACAAAACAACGCAATACAAGAATACAATGGCCTAAGTGACAGACAAGGAATATGATAGGAATGCACTTCTGGAACAAAAATAAAGTGTAATTATGTTCGTCGTTGGCATCCTATCTAGCCCTTAGAATTTATAATAAAGAACTTAATAATTGTTATTTTGCTCTGGTCAAATGAAAACAATGAGTTGTTCAAATTATGACATTACTAAATGTACGATGGATAAGTTATTATAAATCTTAATGGTGAAACACACATACATAATACTGACGCTAAAATGCCATAAGGCAAACGATTTGAATTCCACTTATTTGTGGAACCGCAATTTAGGTCATATTAGAAAGGAACGCATGAAGGAACTCCATGCAAATGGATTTTTGGAGTCATTCGATTTTTGAATCGTTTGGCGCTTGCAAATCTTTTCTAAAGAGAATGACTGAAATACCGTTCATAGGCCAAGAGTTGAACGGGCAACTAACTTAGTGGAAAAATACATGATGATGTATGTGGTTCATCGTGCATAGGTTGTGCGGGAGATTCTTCTACTTCATGAAAACTTCCAACAATGAATTGAGTATATATATGTGGATATATTCGATAAGGAAGAAGTTTGAAACATTTGAATGGATTCAAATAAATTTCAGCATGAAGTGGAAATCATCGTAATAGAAAAGTCAAATATCTATGATTGGATCATAGTGGAAATATTTGAATTACGAGTTTTAGCGAACATCTAAGAGAGTTATGAAATTGTTCTACAACTCACGTTTCTTGGAGTATCATAGTGATGATGGAGTATCCGAGAGATGTATCCAAACCTTGTTGGGTCAATGATGAGATAAAATATTGATGCTATTATATTTTTGTGGATTATGCTTTAGTGACTACCGCTTTTACACTAAATAGAGCATCATCATGATCCGTTGAAATGACACCATACGAGTTATGGCATGGGTATGAACCCTAATAGTCCTTTCTTAAAATTTTGGAATGCATAGCATAAAGTAAATAAGTTTACAACCAAAATCGGATGAATGTCTTTGTTGGTTATCCCACAGAATTGATTGGGAATTCTTTCCACTATGGAGACAAAGACAAAAGTGTTTGTCGATGTTTCTTACTTATTTCCAAGAAATTCTTTTTAGCGAAGTATTTGAGTGGGAGGACAATAAAACTTGATAAGGTTTATGAACTCTGAGCATAATGATCGGAGTAGCGCAGCATCGGAATTGGTTCGGAAGCGGCCACGACGATCATGGCTCCCATGTCTACAAAATGTTATAGTCATGGAGATCGAAGTACTTATTGAACCTTGTAGGTATGGTTTACTTTGTGATCAAATAAATGATTTGTGAACAAAGGATTGTTTTTGAACAATGATAAACCAACTACATACAAAGAAGTTATGATGGGCCCTGACTCCGTTAAAATGGCTATACGCCATGAAATCCAAGATAGATGAATACTTTTTGAAAGTAAATGGATCTATGATATTGATAGACTTGGATGAAATATCCTTGAAGAAGCTCGATTTGTTGAAAAGTTGTTTACAACAAAGTTCAAAGAGTTGACTACGATAAGATTATATCTTCCGTAGCAATGCTTATAGTCTATGTGGATTATTCTAGTAATCACTACATATTTCTTTTATGAGATATGCTACTAGGATGGCATAATACACTACTTAACAGAAGTGTGTATTAAAGGTGTATACAAGATACAACCAATTGATTTGCTAGTCCGTAAAATACTAGATAGGTATACGAACTTCAATTGGATGAAGTGAGTATCACGGAGTTGGAATCTTCACCGGATGAAATAGTCAAAGAGTTTTTGATTTCATCGAGAGACGATGAAGAGACTTGCATTTGCAAGAAATTAAGTGGGAGCGCTGAGACATATTTATAATACTTATGTAGATGACATATAGTTGGTTATAAATGATGTAATTATATACTTGATTAAAAGGTTTCATTGAAGAAATTAACTTCAATGAAAGGATATAGACAGAAACAAATTTTGTGTCAAGATCTATAAAAATAGATTAAAACACATAATATGTTTAAGTCAAAGTACATAGAATAGATATTGAAATAGTTCAATATAGAAAATATTCTTGTCATGTTAAGTTTTAACAAGACTTGAGTGTATCTGACACTCAATGAGTAAAAACACATGAGTGATTATAGATCACGAATAATATGTACACAATCAGATGTCATGTGCTATAAAGTGTTATAAGCATATACCAGAATGATTCATATGATGATCATTGGACGACAGTAATAGTATCCTTGAGTACTTTAGAAGAAACCAAGGATATATATATAGTTTTGTATGGGAAATGACAAACAAATCGCTGTAAGATGTTGCACCGATATTTGTTTTGTCACATATGAAAATAAAATTTCAATCTCAAATTAGACTAAGTGTTGTTTAAAAGGTAGCACGATGAGCTAGAAGTTGTCTATGCTAGATTTAGAAGAGTTCTAAATATTGTGACGGATTCTACAAACGAAGGCAGAGTATGTCATTGTTTTGACAATGACTGAGGATGTTAAGTCAAGAAGTTCTTTGAGAACTTGATGTAGTTCCGACAGAATCAGAACTTTGAAGCTATATTGTGTGTGACAATATTAGTGACATATTTCAGACCGCGGAATTAAGGTTTCACCAGAAGACCAAACATATTTAATGCCAACTCATTTGGAAAATGAGTGATGCGTTAAGACGCAAATGAATTGCAAAATACATACGTTTCTGAGCGTGTCAGATCCGTTGACTAAAACCTCTCCCGTAAGCAAAACATGATAAAGCACCGGAAGGCCAAGGTGTTATATCTTTACAAATGTAAACTAGATTATTGACTCTAGTGCAAGTGGGAGACTGAAGGAGATATGCCCTAGAGGCAATAATAAAGTGGTTATTATTTATATCTTTATGTTTATGATAAATGTTTATATATCATGCTATAATTGTATTAACCGAAACATTAGTACATGTGTGATATGTAGACAACAAGAAGTCCCTAGTATGCCTCTTAAACTAGCTTGTTGATTAATGGATGATTAGTTTCATAATCATGAACGTTGGATGTTATTAATAACAAGGTTATATCATTATATGAATGATGTAATGGACACACCCAATTAAGCGTAGCATAAGATCTCGTCATTAAGTTATTTGCTATAAGCTTTTGATACATAGTTACCTAGTCCTTATGACCATGAGATCATGTAAATCACTTATACCGGAAAGGTACTTTGATTACATCAAACGCCACTCTGCGTAAATGGGTGGTTATAAAGGTGGGATTAAGTATCCGGAAAGTATGAGTTGAGGCATATGGATCAACGGTGGGATTTGTCCATCCCGATGACGGATAGATATACTCCGGGCCCTCTCGGTGGAATGTCGTCTAATGTCTTGCAAGCATATGAATAAGTTCATAAGAGACCACATACCACGGTACGAGTAAAGAGTACTTGTCGGGAGACGAGGTTGAACAAGGTATAGAGTGATACCGATGATCAAACCTCGGACAAGTAAAATATCGCGTGACAAAGGGAATTGGTATCGTATGTGAATGGTTCATTCGATCACCGAAGTCATCGTTGAATATGTGGGAGCCATTATGGATCTCCGGATCCCGCTATTGGTTATTGGTCGGAGTGAGTACTCAACCATGTCCGCATAGTTCACGAACCGTAGGGTGACACACTTAAAGTTGGATGTTGAAATGTTAGAACTTGAATATGGAATGGAGTTCGAATATTTTTCGGAGTCCGGATGAGATCCCGGACATCACGAGGAGTTCCGGAATAGTCCGGAGAATAAGATTCATATATAGGAAGTCATATTCCAAGTTTGGAAATGATCCGGTGCATTTATGGCAGGTTCTAGAAGGTTCTAGAAAAGTCCGGAAGAATGGCACTTTGGAAAGTGGAGTCCCGAAGAGACTCCACTTGCATGACCAGCCAACCCTAAAGGGGAGGAGTCCAAGGTGGACTCCCCTAGGGTGGCCGGCCAACCCACCTCAAGGAAAGGTGGGAGTCCCACCTTGGGTAGGACTCCCTCCTTGAGTAGGTTTCCCACATATGGGAGGTTTTAGTGTTGGGGTCTTATTCGAAGACTTGGACTAGAACTCTTGGGGCTTCCACCTATATAATGAGGGGCATAGAGAGGGGCTGATCACTTCAAGCCTCAGCCTTGGCCGCACCCCTTAGAGGGCCGGCGCCCAACCCCCCTCTCTCCCCAAACCCTAGCGGTCTCTCTCCTCCACCACATCCCGCACGCTTAAGCGAAGCTCCGCCGGATTTCTCCACCACCACCGACACCACGCCGTCGTGCTGTCGGATTCAAGAGGAGCTACTACTTCCGCTGCCCGCTGGAACGGGGAGGTGGACATCGTCTTCATCAACAAGCAAACGTGTGACCGAGTACGGAGGTGCTGCCCGTTCGTGGCGCCGAAAGCGATCGTGATCAAGATCTTCTACGCGCTTTTGCAAGCGGCAAGTGATCGTCTACCGCAGCAATAAGAGCCTACTCTTATAGGCTTTGGAATCTCTTCAAGGGTTAGTCTTGATCATCCCCTCGTTGCTACCGTCTTCTAGATTGCATCTTGGCTTGGATTGCGTGTTCGCGATAGGAAATTTTTTGTTTTCTATGCAACGTTATCCTACAGGCCGGCCAACCCTAGAGGGTGGAGTCCCAGGTGGACTCCACCAAAGGTGGCCGGCCACCCCCTCCCAAGGAAAGGTGGGAATCCCACCTCAAGTGGGAATCCCACCTTGGGTAGGTTTCATGTCATATGGAAGGTTTTGGTTTGGGGTCTTATTCGAAGACTTGTAGACCAACTCTTGGGTGTTCCACCTATATAATGAGGAGCAAGGGGAGGGGGCCGGCTACACAAAAGCCATTGTGGCTGCACCCCTCATAGTGGCCGGCCACCTCCCCCTCTCCCAAACCCTAGCCGCCCCACCTCCTCCACCTCTCCCGCAACGCTTAGCGAAGCTCCACCGGAGATGTCCATCACCACCGCCACCACGCCGTCGTGCTACCGGATTCAAGGAGGAGCTACTACTTCCGCTGCCCGCTGGAATGGGGAGAAGGACGTCGTCTTCATCAACACCGAACGTGTGACCGAGTACGGAGGTGCTGCCCGATCGTGGCGCCGTGATCAAGATCTTCTACGCGCTTTTGCAAGCGGCAAGTGATCGTCTACCGCAGCAACAAGAGCCTCATCTTGTAGGCTTTGGAAATCTTCAAGGGTGAGTCTCGATGATCTCCTCGTTGCTCCCGTCTTCTAGATTGCATCTTGGCTTGGATTGCGTTCTGACGGTAGGACAATTTTTGTTTTCTATGCAACGAATCCCTACACGTCAGTAGGTAGAACTGCTTCGGCTCCGTAGACAAGGAAGAACAGAGTATATTGCGTAGACCTATTTGGTGTAGTTCGCAAAGTCCAGAGTACTGATGGTAACTCTTCGACCCAAGCTCCAACTGCACCCGTAAGGCGCTTTTTAATGCCATCACATATTTGGCCATTGATCCTTTACACTTGCCCGTTGGTCCGAGGATGTGCAACCGAAGAAAATTTGAGCTTGATACCATTTCTGTTGCAGAAGTGATGGAATTCCTTAGAATCAAAGTTAGTTCCGTTGTCTGTAATGATGCTAGGAGGCACACCAAAACGACAAGTTATTCCTTTGAAGAATTTGACAGTAGTTTTGGATGTCTGATTAGTGACTGGTATGGCCTCGATCCATTTGGTGAATTTATCAACTGCAACCAATAGATGATTGTGACCACCAGGCGATGATTTTGGCAGCGGACCAACTTGATCAAGTCCCCATTGTGCAAAGGGCCAAGCCAAAGGTATTGTCATTAGGTCCGTGGCAGGTGCATGTGGGTTTGGTGCAAAACGTTGACAAGGATCTCACTTCCGAACTAAGTCTCTTGCATCGGCTGCTGCTGTTGGCCAATAAAATCCAGCTCTGAAAGCTTTGGCCACAAGTGCTCTACTGCTTGCATGATGACCACAGGTCCCTTCGTGTATTTCTCGCAACAGAGTCTTTCCATCGTTGATGGCGATGCACCGTTGGAAGATGCCAGAGATGCTTCGCTTATAAAGGTCACCATCCACTATGACAAATGCCTTAGATCGGCGTACGATGCGTTTAGCTTCCGTTGGATCGTCTGGAAATCGCTGCTCCATTAAATATGCCAGAAAAGGTTCGATGCATAAAGGGTCAAGAAGAAGAACTTGTTGTTTAGATTTTTCAGTAATATCTTTGGCAGCTTCCAGAAGCATAGCCCCCGGGTCAATAGCCGATACTTCTGGAGGTGCTGAAGTTTTTACTTTAATGGAGCTTTGAGTAATTACTTCATAGAAGACTCCATCTAGAATAGATGATCAGGTAGAGACGATATTAGCCAAAGCATCGGCTTCCTCGTTGCTTGCTCTGCCGATGTGTTTTAGCTCGCAGCCTTCAAACTTAGCTTCCATCGATTGATACAACTGATGATAAGCAATCATGTTGTCGCTGATAGCGTCGCATAAATTCATCGACTGCTGAACCACGAGATTTGAATCTCCATAAATATCCAGACGAGTAGCTCCACATGCTTTGGCCATACGCATCCCGTGTAATAATGCTTCGTATTCTACATCATTATTTGTTGGTAATGAGAAATTCATCCTTAGAACATATCTCATTTTGTCTCCTTGCGGCGAGATTAGCACTACTCCGGCCCCTGCACCTGTGCTTCGCTTAGATCCATCGAAATACATCGTCCACGAACCCGACATGTCGGGTGCTGCCGGGATTTGCGACTGGATCGAATCAACCAAGAAATCGGGAAGGACCTGAGACTTGATTGCTGTTCGGTTAACATAAGAAATATCGTGCGGTGCTAGCTCGATAGCCCATTGAGATACTCTGCATGTAGCCTTTGGGTTGGTAAGTATGTTCTTCAATGGGGCTTCAGTGACAATGATGATCGGATGCTCTGCGAAGTAATGTCGTAATTTGCGCGTTGTCCTCCATACGGCATATGCCAGCTTCTGGTGATGAGGATATCGTTGTTTTGCCGGTGTAAGTACCTCACTAAGGTAGTAAACACGCCATGGACTTTCCCTTCTTCTGCGCGTTCGACGACAAGCACAGTGTTGACGACTTGAATAGTTGCAGCTATGTAAAGCAACATTGGCTCCCTGTCTTGTGGACTCACGAGGACCGGAGAAGTCGACAAAACCTTCGTCAAGCTATCGAAAGAATCTTGTGCCTCTGTTGTCCACTCAAATTTTTCAGATTTCTTCATCATCTGGTAGAATGGCAAGGCCTTTTCTCCCAGTTTTGCAATAAATCTACTAAGGGATGCCAATCGTCCAGCCAATTGCTGCACCTGTTGTAGACTCCTGGGTGGCTCCATGTCAAGAACAGCTTTAATTTTCAAAGAATTAGCTTCTATCCCTCTGGCTGAAATAAAGTACCCGAGTACTTGGCCTCCTGGTACTCCGAAGAAGCATTTCTTCGGATTCAGCTTGATTTTGTATCTGTCAAGATTGTTGAAAGTTTCTCTGAAATCATCGATGAGAGTATCCGCATTTCTGGTTTTGACGATGATGTCGTCGATGTAAACCTCAATATTTCGGCCAATCTTCTCTCCAAGGTAGGCTTGCATGCACCGCTGATAGGTTGCGCCCGCATTTTTTAATCCGAAGGTCATGACGTTGTAGCAGTAAACACCATCCGGAGTTATGAATGCAGTTAACTCATGGTCTTCTTTTTTGAGCTTGATCTGATTATATCCTGAGTAAGCATCGAGAAAGGAGAGGCGATCGCAGCCTGCTGTGGAGTCGACTATTTGATTGATGCGAGGCAACGGGAAATGATCCTTTGGGCAATTCTTATTGAGGCTTGTGTAATCGATACACATACGAAGAACTGTTGTATCTTTCTTTGGCACCATGACTGGATTAGCTACCCACACGGCTTCCTTGAGCTCCCGAATAAAACCAGCCTTGCGGAGCCGATTAACTTCTTCGCCAATAACTTTTCTTTCTGGTTCTGAGAAACGACGTAACGTCTGCTGTACAGGTTTGGCTTTCGGGTCAACATTGAGGACGTGCTTAGCGAGTTCCCTGGGAATACCTGGCATGTCGGATGGTTCCCATGCAAATATTTCCCGGCACTCACGGAGGAACTCGATGAGAGCGCTTTCCTATGCGGCAGCAAGATCCACCGACGTGTTGACTGTTTTCTTCGGATCAGAGGGATGCACTTGATGCTTCTTGGCTTCCTTGGCAACATCAAACTCATCGGATTTTGTGTTCCAATTGTCGGCAGGTGGCTGTGTATGATGAGTGACGATGTCAAGTGCATTAAGTTCTTCCCTGACACCAAACTTTGAAGCGATCTTTTGGAAATCTCTATCGCAGTTATCAGAACAAGAAAAAATCCCGTGAATAGTTGTCCCATTATTGCCTGGCATCTTCAGCTTCAAATACGCGTAATGAGGTACCGTCATGAACTTGGCGAACGCTGGCCTGCCGAGGATGGCTGGTACTGTGATTCCCAATTGACTACCTCGAATTCGATTTTCTCCTTCCTGAAATTGCTAGGTGTGCTGAAGACTATATCCAATGAAATTTTGCCAAGGGGATAAGCGGGTCGGGTTGGGATGATGCCATGGAAGCCAGTATTAGATTCTATTAGCATATCGACCGATAATTCCATTGCCTTCATTGTGCTTGCAAATAAAAGGTTTAGACCACTTCATCCATCCATGAACACTTTGATCATGTCGTATCCTCTAATCTGTGCTTCAAGAACTAAGGTAGCGTGACCGATCCTTGGAACGGCTATCGGGTGATCTGCTCTGCTGAACAGGATGTTTTGATCTGACCAGTCGATATAATCGGGTACTTCTGCCATAGCCACTTCTGCGAATTTTATTTATCGTGAAAACTTCTTGGCCTCTCTCTCTTCGAAAATCTAGTCTTATGAATCATGTTCACTTGCCCTCGAGATTCAGGGTAAACTTCGGTTGGTATGTAGATATCTTCTTCTGGCACATATTGATGTCGCTGAGAGTAACTGTAAGCTACCGCCCTTTCTTCTGCCGAACGAGCTTTTGCCTCTGAATCATACCTTAGCTCGTCACACAACTTCTGAATGTCGAGGAACTGCCGACATTCTTTGAGTAAATGAGTGGCCTTCTCAATGTTATCCTTTGGGTCGACATAAGAGTGCAAATAACATGGCGCGACAAGCTGTTCCACGGCTGATAAATAAGGTGTACGGCTGCGGTTCTTGCTTGATTGCGTGCTATAACATCCTTTTTCACACTGACGAAGGCGACTTGCGGCTCGTTCTTCTTCCTCACGGCGTAGATCCCTTCACCTCTTCCGTTGCTCCTCTCTGCTACCGAAAATCCTTCGGCTGCTCTCGTTGCTATTCCCAAGCAAGCCTACCGAAGTTGTCGGTGGAACAATGGTTTTTGGAGCCGAAGTCCTTAGGCTTGATGCGGTTGAACTTGGAAGTCGAAGAAATCCTCTGGAATCGATGATGAAGTGGACACCACCGAAGGTTGCATCCATACTGCCGCGCAACTCTGAAGAGATCGGACGCGAGGCCTCAGCTCGTGGTGTGAACTCGAAGGAACCGCAACAAACTAAGTTTCTTGGACTTGAAGGTGTTGGTGAAGCCAGCACGAACGTTGTTGATGTGACCGGAGCTGCCGATGACATGCCTTGTACCGATAGGGTCCCCACAGACGGCGTCAATTGACGAGGGTCCTCCTCGGCAATGCCCACCTTTTGGGGCTTAGGGTTTACGGAATCCTGCAGGCTGACACGAGACAACGGATACCAAACAAACGGGGAGAGAGATTTACCCAGGTTCGGGGCCCTCGATGAGGTAAAACCCTTACTTCCTGTTTGTCTCATCTTGATTATCGAAATTATCGGGTAACAATGGGGTAGCCGAAGGCTAAGACTATGATCTCATCGAGAGGCTAAGATTTCTAATGACCTAGCTCTAGACTTGCGTTGGTTCTGGCTGCGGTGATTGTGTGTCCCTTGGCAGACCCTCTCCTAGCCCTTATATTGCAGGCCAGGTCTCGACAGTTCTGTCCGGGTTCGACTAGGTTACAAAGAGTTCTACATCTAAACTTTCCTTGTTTCTTCATCTTCTTGCCTTGTTCGTCAAGAATCTTTCTTTCGAACCGACATAACAGCCCACCTTGGTTGGTGGATGATCTTCATGGGCCCCTGGTTGGGTCGTAGGAGGTAGCGTAATATTGGTTACCCGAAGGGTAATGCCCACATCACCATGGCTATAACACTTTGTAGACATGGGAGCCATGAGCGTCGTGGCCGCTTCCGGAACCATTTTTGACGCTATCCTACTCTGCTCATTATGCTCAGGTTCATCAACCTTATCGAGTTCCATTGTCCTCCCACTCAAATATTTCGTGAGAAACAATTTCTCGGAAATAAGAAACATCGACAAACACTTTTGTCTTTGACTTCATAGTGGAAAGAATTCCCAATTTATTCTCTAGGATAACCAACAAAGACATTCATCCCATTTTGGTTGTAAACTCATTTACTTATGCTATGCATACCAAAATTTAAGAAAGAACTATTAGGGTTTATACCCATGCTATAACTCGTATGGTGTCATTTCAACGGATTATGATGACGCTCTATTTAGTGTAAAAGCGGTAGTCACAAAAGCATAATCCACAAAAATATAATGGCATCATTTTATTTTATCTCATGATTAATCCAACAAAGTTTGGATACATCTCTCGAATACTCTATCATCACTATGATATTCCGAGAAACGTGAGTTGCAGAACAATTTCGTAACTCGATCTCTTAGATGTTCGCTAAAACTCATAATACAAATATTTCCACCATGATACAATCATAGATATTTGACTTTTCCATTACGATGATTTCCACTTCGTGCTGAAATTTATTGAATCTATTCAAATGTTTCAAACTTCTTCCTCATCGAATAAATATATCCATATATATACACTCAATTCATTGTTGGAAGTTTTCATGAAGTAGAAGAATCTTCCGCACACAAATATGCCCAATGAACCATATACATAATCATGTATGTTTCCACTAAGCTAGTTGTCCGTTCAACTCTTGGCCTATAAACGGTGTTTCAGTCATTCTCTTTAAGAAAAGATATGCAAGTGTCAAACGATTCAAAAATTGAACGAATCCAAAAATCCATTTGCACGTAGTTCCTTCATGCGTTCCTTTCTAACATGACTTAAACGGCGGTTCCACAAATAAGTGAAATTATTATCATTGGCCTTATGGCATTTTAGCGTCAGTGTTATGCATGTGTGTTTCACCATTAAGATTTATAATAACTTATCCATCGTACATGGAGTATGTTCATAATTTGAACAACTCATTGCTTTTATTTGACCAGAGAAAAATAACAATTATGAAGTTCTTTATTATAAATCTGAAGGACTAGGTACAATGCCAATGACGAACATAATAACACTTTATTTTGTTCTAGACGTGCATTATTACCACATTCCTTGTCAGTCACTTAGGCCATTGTATTCTTGTATTGCGTTATGTTGTATTACATCTCATACCAACCAATATGGTACAAATACCCCAAGAATTTCATTGTGTGACCAATCAAAGAACACATTCATAACATGTATATCATCTATATACACCTGAGCTAGACTTTCTAGTCTTTTCTTTCTTTCTGCCAAAGTATTTTGTAGTTTCTCTTTCGGTTTTCCTCTTATTTCAGAAAACACTCAACATCAATAACTTCTGGGCTTGTTGGCCAAATACCATTAACCTTGAGGTTCGTACTTTGAAGTTGATCATCACATGACAAGTGTTCTGGATTTCACTATTCGTAACCTAGCTTTTAATGGGATGAACAATTTCACTCATAATTTTATCCATCAAATCCTGACAACTTCATGATTAAGCTACGCTCTACCTTTCGGTATTCGGCGTTCCGAGACCATGTATGTACATGCTAGACTCATCAAGTTTAACCTCAGTATTCGCATGTGCAAATCTGGCTTGCACCCGTTATATGCACACGTAGAATCTATAACACCCGATCATCACGTGATGCTTCGAAACGACGAGTCTTAGCAACGGTGCATACTAAGGACGACCACTCTATGGATATGCGAATATCGTCAGTGCCCAACTAGTTGGAGGATCGGGATGCCTAGCGTCTTCTACCTTCGTACATTCCCATAAAACTTATGAGTTTATGTAGTCTCACTAATTTATATTCTATCATCTTGCAATAAGGTCTTAGATATCACATATATCTCACACCTTGCTTATTTCTGAAAACAAACTTTCCAGCTCCTTACTTTTCAAACGGATTTGAACATCAAGTTTCATGGAGACAAGATAATTTTGGATACTATTTGAAACCATTGCATTTTGAATCAGCAGTTTGAGATTTACCAAAAGTTTGCAATATGACTTCAATCATTACTTGATTGTTTAACAATATAGTACCAGTCCGTAAAGTTACTTGTCAGATTTAACATTGTTTCTATCTCAGTTACAAGACTAGCGCTTGGTAGATTACAGATGCCAATACTACAAAATTAATTCAAAATACAATTCATACTATGTTCAGGATAATTAGTTCAAGTTTTAATCTAATTCCTAATGAACTCCCACTTAATTCAACATCCCAAGTTGTTTAGTGGCACACGATGGAAATTCACTACACCAAGTCTGATCATCACGTCAGATGATGTAGTTTCAATGGTGAACATCAATATGTTGATCATATCATCTATATGACTCGTGTTCAACCTTTCGATTTCCTATGTTCCGAGGCCATGTATGTACATGCTAGGCTCATCAAGCAAACCCAAGTATTTTCGCGTGTGCAACATGGCTTACACCTGTTGTATGTGAACGTAGAATCTATCACATCCGATCATCACGAGATGCTTCAAAACGACAAACTTTTGCAACAGTGTATACGAGGGGAGAACACTTTATTATCTTTATATTAATGTGAGGGATCATCTTATAATGCTACCGTCGCGATCTAAGCAAAATAAGATGCATAAAAAGGTAAACATCACATGCATGGATAATGTGATATGATATAGTCTTTTCTTCTCGTGCCTCTAATCTCCATCTCCATAGAACACGAGCATGATCTCCATCATCACCAGCATTGCGCCAAGGTCCATGGCGCCGCTTCATGGTTGTCCACCATCCATAGCAACCATTACAACTACTAACTCATATTAATGAAATAAAGCTATTACATGGTGATTGACACGAAGGTCATGAAACAATAAATATGAGATAAAAGGCCAAAACAAAATATGTGACTATCTCGATTAAATTCGAAGATCTACACATATATGGCCTAATATTCAACTTGTTCCTCTAGAACATGTTTGTTATGTACCTAAATAAATTTTACTATCAAGTAAAATTAACTAAATGCATGATCATACATGCAGGAAAAATGAGTGACATCAATAAAAAAGAATTCCAAGAACTGCAACTTGATGTAGTAACCATCTATCATGGGCCATGGATATGAAAATAAATTTAACTGGACGTAACCTTGCTCCCACGATTATCACACCCCCCGAAAATGCTCCAGAAATACCCCAAGTGGCAAAGTATGCGCCATTACATTTCATAAGGCACCACCTCCATCCCGATTTAAAAAATGAATATTTGATGGAGGATTCACTAGCTTTATGGAACTCCCTCAAGGAGAGATATGACCAACAAAGAGCGGTTATGTTGCCGGAAGCCGAGAGAGAATGGTCTCTCATAAGGTTTCAGGACTTTAAGTCCGTTGCGGCATATAATTCTGCCGTGCATAAAGTTAACTCCAAACTGAGATTTTGCAATAAGCAAGTTTCAGATGAAGATTTAATAGAGAAGACCTTATGCACTTTCCATCCCTCGATGAGGATATTGCAACAGCAATATCGTCAACACAAATACACGAAGTATTCGGAGCTTATATACACATTACTTCAGGCCGAGAAGCATGATGAACTTCTCATAAAAAATCACAATGTTCGCCCAACGGGTGCCATGCCGATCCCAGAAGCACATGCTAATGCTTATTTTACTAATAAATTAGGAAACCGTAAAGGGAACTTCCGAAAATTCAAGGGAAAGTGGAAAAATAATGGTCAAAAAACTAATTATACACTATATAAAAGCTAAACACTTTTATGTCTCCCTAGCGACTTGGACACTGTAGAAGCGTTAATTTCGTGCATTTTGCTGTGACCGTTTATTGACACGTGTTCTTACTTGGCCAATTTTACACTATATAAAAGCTAAACACTTTTATGTCTCCCTAGCGACTTGGACACTGTAGAAGCGTTAATTTCGTGCATTTTACTGTGACCGTTTATTGACACGTGTTCTTACTTGGCCAATTTTGTTACGGCAGATTTTCTACTTCATTTTCTTGGGCGAGCAGACTTACCGGCTACCGGCTAAGGCCCTCCATTTATTCATATGGAATGAGACTCTTTCGGTGATTGTGTTACGATCTATTGCGGTGGAATTAGATCCAGGCTAACGTGGCTCTATCGCGAGAGACGTGGCAGTTTTTAGTTAGGCCACGGGTCGAGAGATGTGTCTACGATTTCCTCGACGTTTCCCTTCCTCAGCTCCCGCAGGGCAGGTTCAGAAGAAAAGAAGACCCGCAGCAGAGTGTAATCCTAGGTTTCCAGCGCTCTTCCCATACCTTCATTCCCGTCGCCCCGCCCAATCCCTTTGCCATGCCGCAGCATGACGCCAAGCTATGCCAGCCGCAGCGTGGCCGGCGGAAGACCTGGCGTCCGCCACCAAGGGCCACCGCGCGTCGGTAGCGGCCAAGGCAGACGCGATGAGCATCTACTAGCATGATCGGGGATGGAGGAGGAGAAGGAGGCCGAGGGGACGGCAAGCACGAGCACGGTGGCAGAGTGGAGGCCATCCTGATGTACACTGGCGCTGCGACTGTTGCGAGGTCTCTGGCACTGACAGGCGTACTGCTGTACGCCCAATCGCCCATGGGGTGCCGTGCTGCCTACCTCAGGCAGTGTGCCTGCAGTCCAGGTTCCCTTCCCTGAGATCCCACCGTTTCCAAGCCAACTTACACCCCAAATCAACTTGCTTACTAGGATTTCATGGACCTTAGTCTTGCATCAAAAATTACGAGCCATCCATAACAAATCCAGTGATATGTCTTGATATGGCTGAGGCAAAATAAGCTGATTGTACGTTGCTGCAATTGCATCTACGATGCCCAATAATATCATTATAAGTCACTCTAATGTTTTCATGGTTGCGCATGATTTACCAGCCACATGGACTGTTGGCCATTTTAGGTGCAAGACTCACCTGTTTTTTTTTACTCCCAGACCTGCTCATCTGCCTTTGGATGCAACAGATAGCTGTCCATGTATATCTGACGGATGTATCAGTTTGTAATCTCTCACATAATAGCTTCCTTCGGCAATGTTCCGATATTCTCTTTCAAATTGTCACTTACCATTTCTGGCACATCATTTTGCTTTGTACGAAAAATAAGAATTGAAATTTTTTACAGCCTTTTAATTGTAGTAAACACACAGTGCAAAGTACACATCGATTTTATTGACCTTTGGTGGTAAATGATTTTGTTCTGTAAGATAAAATAGATCTGTGATTAGGATAATGTCGCTAAAAGTGAAATGAATCAGACAGAAGGAAAAAATCGATTGTGCATTTCCTGTAATGTGATAATAGGCTATGGTAAATCTTAGCGGGTGATGCATAAACAGAACTTAACCATAGTTTATATATAATTGCTAGGTTCATCTCGAGTGGAGTGTATGCCATCGGAGTTCTCTTTAGACTCTGTTGACAATCTAAAATTGCAACATGACACCTGAATACTACCGCGGACAGAAACTATGAAGGTCAAAGAAATGCAAATACTCATTTTGAGTTTCAGAACGGATTTTTTTTAAACAGTAACAATTTGATGATCCAATAGAATAAGTTCAAGTTTGAGTATTGCTCCCTTCGTAACTGTATAAAAAATCGATATTGTTGGTTACATCTAATCAACTAAATGCATAGGTATTATTAGCTTGCAAATGGGGGCACAAGACATGCACAAAAATCAATCTTAATTAACTATGTTCTTGCTCTTTTTTATTAGATGCTACTGGATGACCATGTTAGATTTTAGATGTTATTCTATAATGCATTCTTGCATTGACATATGGGTCTCTGAACTCTTCTAGCACTGTATGGTACCATCCTCTTCAGTGCTCTGTTATGCCCACCCACTGATGTATTTGTTGTATGTTCTATATTTCTGCTTATCACTTAGTAGCAAAGCTTCAGGACGTCAGCCATCTTGGTAGTTACTATAAGATAGATATGTACAATATAATACAGATATTTTTTTCAATGTAAGAGCTTCTTTTTATGAAGTTAGTTAGATGATATAAGATAACTTGAAATTTGTTGTGCCATTTGGTTCCAGGATGTACTATGATGATTACGACTACATACTATATGTTTATGTTAAATTTGTTGGGAAGACAAGATACAGGCGTCTGTAGGCTACCTATTTGAGTCCCATTCGTTTGGTGAAGAAAGTAGCTCATGGTACAATCTACATTTATGTCATGTTTTCTTTTTAACAATGTTTTTTTTCACATATTAGCCCGGCTGCCATTTGGTTTCTGTGCATTTCAGAGATGCAGGATGTACTATGGTGAGTACCACTAAATACTTTATGTTTATGTTAACTTTGTTGGAAATATAAGATACAAGCTTTGGCTATCAAATACTATATGTTATTCCTTCTCAAATTGGGGAAATGTGACCTACCTGCTTTATTGTCCATTGTTAAACATTTCACATTGCTTCAGGGTATTAGTATATGAGAGTCCTTTTTAAGATTGCGAGATTTGAGATTTGCCAAAATTGGTATCTTCTATATCTTCATCACTGTTTGTTTAATTTGTAGTCCGCCAGTGTGGTGCTGCAGTAGCAGTGTTCATGTTGTACTCTTGGCATGTTTTTGCTAAGCAACAGTAGTTGCAAATTAGAGGTATTATTAATTTCGTAAAATTACTTCTGTTATAGCCATCTTCCATGTCAACCATAGTTAGTGCTGATCTGCTATAGTTCTTTCTTCTATGTGACAGGTTGGGTACTTGGATTTTTGTGCATATGTTAAACAATGGTCTCAAGCTGCAGCCAGATATAGGTGACCCAACTTTATTTTATGAGATTTCCCTTCTGTACAATACAATGATTTTTTTTCGAAAAGGACATTACAATGATTCTTTTTTCAAGAAAGACATTACAATGCTGCTATCGATATTATCTGGTCTTAGGCTGTTTTCATACGCAATGTACAGTCAATCACGGTGTTTTGAAAGCAAAGTAAATATATCTCAGCTCCAGTAATGTCTAATTGGTGGTGTCATCTTTATTTCAGGTGGATTCCTATTGCACATCACAATTACTGCTAACTCATGTTTGAAATTTTGCTGCAATTTTTTTTGGAAGTGAGCACACTACCGAGTAAATTACCCTCGCCATTCCTTCCTGGTTTGCTTCATTTGTGCATCTGTATTTCCGTACCGAAGTTAGGTACTTGCATGTAGGTTAGAGCAGCAATCCAGACTGTATTATGGGAAGATGTCTCGCATCCAAGTCACCAGTGGAAAATCATAGATCACTTGGATTTCGTCTTTGTCGATTGTGAGGTATCCTACTTAGCACTTACCCTGCTACCGACTGCAATCAATACCTAGCTGACAAATTTAGTTACTGCTTTTAAATGAGAATTCCATTGTGTCAAAGAATATAGTCTCCTTTTCTTGCTAAGCTCATTATAATCCATTTTGATGTATGGCAGCCTCTTTTCTTATTTTTATCATGTTTACCTGCGCAAATAACATGGCCAAATTAGCTCTTATTACTTCCTCCGTTTTAACGTCGTGGGAAAAGTTAGTCTTTCAGTAATATTTGTAAAAAAAGTTAAAGCACCTTTGCGAATATGTGCTTACCTCCTCCCCGAACTACAATACTAAGTTAAACAAGCAGTTTTATACAAGTAAAGCAACCACTAGAAAGTAGCACGCTACACTCTTGCACATACATGCTTTACCATTTTCATTAAGCCGGTAGGTATATTTGATTGAAAATATATATTCCGTTACTGAAGTCCATATGAAATATTTCCCTGTGTTTTAAGGTTTTGTTCGTTTTGTACTGTATACGATTTCTTATTGTGAAGTACATCTGCCTTCCTCATGAAACAAAATCCGACCTTGATCAATAAATGTTACAGGGAAACACAATGGATCTAAAAATTGGACAGATATTTATACCGCTGACGAAGACAAAATAAAAATCGCTGAATTTATGCTTTTTCAGTTCCCATGGTGTAACACTTACAGGCAAAGATGAGATGCTCCTTGTGAGTAGTACTATGGGTCAAATGGATTACGTTTCGTTTGACATAGCAGCCATTGTCGGTGTTTTCGTAACCGACGTGACACCCAGCTATCTAGAAGTTGCGAACATAACGTCATTGGCAACTGAACCAAGAAGTTGCTCTGTACCAACTCCGATTTTGCCAGCAAATGGTGAGCGACATGTACTCACTGATCCAACCAATGATCCTTCAAAGGCAACAAAAGATGCTGGAAATAGGCATGCCCAGCAAAGACATCATGGGGACTGCTCACTCAGGTCTAAGCGAGGTAAATGCTGTACACATGAACTGTGGTGAGCTATACCTGATCCTACACCAATAAGTTATCTCACATATTGAAATTTTCTGCATACAAGGAAACTAGCTCGAGAACTGACGACAAGCAGAGCAGGAATTCAGACGCAGTTGCTGGATCAGCTAAAAACGGGTACTGTCCATCTTTATACCGAGTACATGCTTGCAACACTGTCTTAATGCATGATCATTATCTACCGTGCCAGAAGGAAAAAAAAATCCAAAGAATTGCTTTTGGCTGTAACTTTCTGATTTACATCTACATTTTTTATTGGCATATATTAGCTATGACTCTTGCTCGCGTTTTGACTCAGGTTTCTACTACTTTTATGCCTGCTCATAGGGATAGTGCAAATTGTGTGTCTGCATTTTCCATTTATCCTAGCAGAATCTGCTTATTGTTTGTTCTCTTTTGTTTTTGTTTATGTGGAGTTGTATGCCATGAGATTGGTTCGTTGTTGCCTCCAACTGAAGACCATGCAGCTCGCCTCGGATCTTGTTCCCCGCGGCGCCCTTCCTACCAACCAAGAATGTCTTCTCCGACAAAAAGCCAGAGCTTGAAGTCCCCTCTGCCGATTCTGCACTGATGTTGACCTCCCCGCGCCATCCTTCGCACGAGCCAAGACCACTGTCGCACTTCCACCGCCAAACAAAGAGAGGTCATCATCCTCTCCTCCGAGGAGGACAACAATGCAGGTGTAGCATGCATCCTAAACATGGAGCAATTTTCTTATTATCCTCACTTATATTGCCAACTTTATTTGACTTCTACCAAATGACTTTTTTAGCTTCTACCAAATGTATATACTTGCTATAATGTATTTCTCGATTGTCACCCTTCCAACCTGCCACTCTTCAAATCATCAAACACACACACACTCTGAAGCAACTAGCACAAACTCTCGATGCTAAGTAGGTGCTACCATGGGCGCGGCGTGCCGCCGCGCCTATGTATCCTAGTGGTCAATTTAAGGGGAAAGGTCATTTCAAGAGAAATGATCAAAATGACAACTCTCAAACCTGTCAAAGGTGTGGATGTGCGAATCATCGTACAAACAAATGTCGTATTCCCAAGCACCTAGTGGATCTATACATGAAGTACGGAGGAAAAGGGAAGCGAGTTCATGGAAATAAGGCTGAAGCTCACTTCAATGCTATTGAAGATAACCCTCAAGCTAGTACTTCTCAAAGTGCTATTGAAGAATTCAAGCCAAAGGGTGATATCATCCTCGATGAAGACATGCTTGTGGACTACACCCAAGATGTTTTTGGAGACCTCAATTGATCTCCTAAACAATTGATGTCACTTAGCTATTCAAATACTACGATGTGTTATATATTGTATAACAACAAGTAGAATAAAGTCTTTCAGACTACATGTATTGTATTATGTGAATCAGACATAATATTGTAATGTATTTATTTTGAATTTTTAATATAAATACTATGTATGTAATTATATGAATATATGAATAAAATAAATTTATTCTAAAATATTCTCTTTCTATTTTTAGAAATCTAGCGGGAAAAATCCGATGGAAGAAGAATTATGTTTAGTGGATAGTGCTACCACTAACATAATTTTAAGGGAAACAAAATACTTCCAAACTCTTACTAAGAGAAAGGAAGATGTTATGACTATAACTGGGAGTAACAAAGCAATAATTTGTTCAGGAAGAGCCACATTCACACTCCCTATGTGACAAGGTATCGACTTGTCAATTCCTACAAGTTGTAGACTAGGGTTTTGTTGGAAGTAGAGGGCAAGTAGATCTCGAGGGTTTCAGCCGGAAAAGTACTCGACTGCTTATGAAAACTAGGGTTGTTTGAACAATGATTCGATCCTCTCTTTGTCCCTCGACTCCCCCTTATATAGGAGGTGGAGCCGAGGGTTTCGTATTACACAAGTTTGCAGATTCCGGGAGTCTCTCTGAGTCCAACCCGTAAAGTTACAAATCTCTTTATTCCTAATACAACTATCTTTCCTTAACAACTAATTGGGCTTCCGATCTTCATATTCTTCGACTTCATGGGCCTTCAATGAACCCCGGGTACCATCTTCGGCAGGCCCATTGGGGATGCCTATGTCACTATGGGTACTATTATTGTAATTCAGAATGCACTCTTGTATCCTGAATCAACATGTACCCTTATAAGTTTCAAAGATATTCGATCAAATGATTTCCATCTTAAAACTGTTAAGATGGATAAGAAAGAATATTTTCTTTTAACAAAAAACGATGGATATGAGGAACAAACTCTTGAAAAGTTCCCTTCATTTTCTTCCGGATTATACTTTACATACATTAAACCCGTACCTTATGTTGCGTACAAAATAATTTTTCAAAATCTTGATAAATTCAAGACTTGGCACGATCGCCTTGGTCATCCTGGAATACGTATGATGAGAAAAATTATAGGCAATTATGTTGGTCATAATTTACCAATTAAAAGATTTCCCAAGTCATCAGATTTTGTATGCACCGCATGTGCTACCAGGAAATTAATTATTAGGCCATCCTACCTCAAAGTTAAAAATGAGTCACTTAATTTTCCTGAAAGAATTCAAGGAGATATATGTGGTCCAATACAACCTTTATCTGGACCATTTAGGTACTTTATGGTGCTAATTGATCCATCTACTAGATGGTCACATGTGTGTTTATTATCAACACGTAACCATGCCTTGGCCAAATTAATAGCTCAAATTATCAAATTAAGAGCAAATCATCCTGAACACAGGATTAAAACAATAAGAATGGACAATGCGGCTGAATTCAGTTCACGCGCATTCAATGATTATTGTATGGCCTTAGGAATTCATCTAGAACATTATGTACCTTATGTTCATACGCAAAATGGACTGGCTGAATCTTTAATCAAAAGAGTAAAATTAATTGCTAGATCATTATTCCAGAATAGCAATTTACCAACCTCTTGTTGGGGACATGCGGCTTTACACGCCGCATATCTGATGCAAATCAGACCAACTGCATATCATGAAACTTTCCCATTTCAAATAGTACGAGGCAATAAGCCAAGTATTTCCCACCTGCGAAAATTCGGTTGCGCTGTATACGTACCGATATCACCACCGCAACGTACCTCCATGCCCCCCTGATGACCCACAAGTATAGGGGGTGTATCGTAGTATCTTCGATAAGTAAGAATGTCGATCCCAACGAGGAGCAGAAGGTGTTGACAAGCAGTTTCGATGAAGGATTCACTGTAAATGCTCACGGACAAGTATTCGGG
>NC_061510.1:127228888-127251898 GCF_022539505.1 Lolium rigidum
GATGCCTACGCACGCTTCTATTCTTGTAGACAGTGTTGGGCCTCCAAGTGCAGAGGTTTGTAGAACAGCAGCAAGTTTCCCTTAAGTGGATCACCTAAGGTTTATCGAACTCAGGGAGGTAGAGGTCAAAGGTATCCCTCTCAAGCAACCCTGCAATTAAGATACAAGAAATCTCGTGTGTCCCCAACACACCCAATACACTTGTCAGATGTATAGGTACACTAGTTCGGCGAAGAGAAAGTAAAATGCAAGTGATATGGATGAATATGAGTGGTAATAACAATCTGAAATAAATATGGCAGTGATTCGATGTTTGGAAACAAGGCCTAGGGATCATACTTTCACTAGTGGTCACTCTCAACAATGATATCATAAAGGAATATAAATATAAGCACTTCACTATGCTACTCGGAACTACTCTCCGGTTGGATAACGAGCACTAATTCACCGCGTAGGGCTCAAAAGTAAACCTTAAAGATGTATTCTCAAGTACTAATGAACACCCCACTCCGTCACTTTGAGCATTCGTAGGAGGTACTAACACACCACAATTTCATAGAGACATCCAACTCAAATCATAATTCAGTGAACAAGTATTCTGTGAAATATAGCCTAACATACCCACACGGTGCACACACCGTCACCTTTACACACGTGGGACAAGGAGTCTCCGGAGATCACATAAGTAAAATCCACTTGAATAGCATAACGATATCTAAATTACAAAGCTCATGGTCACATAAAGATCACACCATGGGAGAGAGAGAGATAAACCAGATAGAACCCTCAGCCCCGGGGGAGAACTACTCACTCCTCATCATGAGAGTCAGCAACGGCGATGGAGATGGCGGTGGAGTCGATGGAGATGGCTCCGGGGGCAATTCCCCGTCCAGGCAGGGTGCCAGAATAGAGACTTTTGTGCCCCGGATCTTGTCTGCGACGGCGGTGCAGCAACGAAACTTTTCGTGGGCGAAGGCTGGTATATTTAGGGTTTTTGCGTCGGGAGCTTTATGTAGGCGGAAGGGCGAGGCCGGTGGAGGCCTGGTGGCCCCAGACCACCCCTAGGCGCGGGCCAGGTCCAGGCCGCGCCTAGGGTAGGTCTGGCCACCCTGTGACCCTCCTCCGTCTCTGCTCTGGACTCCGTCTTCGCTCCGGGAAAAATAGTAACTTTGGGTTTTGTTTCGTCCAATTTTGTGAGTACTTCCTGTACAACTTTTCTAAAATACAAAAACAGCAGAAAACAGGGAACTGGCACTATGGCATCTTATCGATAGGTTAGTTCCGGAAAATACATAAAAGTGTCACGAAGTGTAAACAAAACATATAGCATTTCATGCAAAACAAGCTTGGAACATCAAAATTTATAGATACATTTGCAACGTATCAGGCATCTCCACTGGAGCGACCTAAACAGTCATACCGCATTAGAACTAGTCTGCGCGGATAGGAGGGACGGGTGCGCATGCTCCAGCAGCGCATCCTAAACGGACCGACCGGTTATGGCGTGACCCATTCGTTCATCAAATTTCGCGATCGGATGCGTCTGCGTGAACATCGTGTATGTCCTTGTGTGTCCTCCTGTGTGGGTCGAGGGTCTGCGTGGCAGTAACCCAATGGCCTTTTTCCTCTAGCCATCAATGGAGGTAGACTAACTCCAAAATTGTTTTTGCCGCCTGACGCCTGCGCTAGTCGCCTCCCTTCATCATTGTGGGCGTTTCTGACTCCGCGCCATCATCCAATGCTTTGCCTTTTTAACAGGCCATCTGCAACCATTTTGTTCCACGCTCTCATCTTCTTCTATTCCCCACCACCACATGCATCGCGACAGTCGTGGCTAGCGGTATAGGATCGAGGCGAAGGCGTCTAGGATGGATGATGATTGCAAGTACACATGTATATTGTATCTAGTTTCGAAAGTAAGAGTATCGAACCACGTGGAGCTATTTTGTTAAGGTCTTTATGCTCCTCGTCACTATGTCTCAAAGGACACTTATAAGCTTCCCTTGATTCCAAGTAAGAGTATTTAAAGATGAAACCAACAGTGGGAGGTACCACCGTTGTATTTGATATAGGAGGTGTTGAGTCTCGAGCTCTGGTTGTTTAGTACAACTTCACATGTACTAACCAGTAAGCCTCAGAGTCTTTCTCAAGTAAGAGTATTTAAAGAAAGCTTGTTTGGTGTGTAAAGTAATACTGGAAATTAAATCAAACAGAAAGACAATCGCGATGTAAAATAGCAATGAAACTTTAGTAAGGCAAAATGTTCTCCGGAAATCTAGGATCTACCTCTAGCATTGTATTACTCATGATTAGCATAAATCTATGTCTTTCTTCATAACATGTGTGGGGAGTTCCATAAAAATATGATCACAAAAAGGCATCTATTATTTCATCCCAAATAACCACTATGAGGAACTGAGGATCGTAAGCAAGCCACTATGATCGCTCATAATTAACGAGTTTCCCATGGATATTGATGTGAGATTTGTGAATCCCTCATTATCCTCCTTGACCACATGAATAGTATGTTGATACATTATGTCACATAGCACCGTATGTATCACCACATGTCCAAAGCTAATTTTCTAGTCCTAAAGGCAAATATTACATGGACGACTTCATATAATATCTAGAGAGAAAATTAACACATAATCATGAATCAAAGTTATAGATAATCTTTATTTTATATCATAATATTGCTAGGATTTCTCAATGTCTCGAAGAACAAAGTAAATTACTCACTCATGGAAGCAATCAACAACATCATCATAGGCATATGGATCGAATACAAATGTATGGATGAATACAAGTTCAAATCCACAATAGCAATTGGAATTACAACGAGATGGAAATGGAATGAGATGGTAATGGTGATGGTGATGAAAATGCAACGGGTGATGATGATGATGATGATAATAATAATGACTTGGCCTCCAATGATCCGTGTAGCTGCAAGGATGATGCCCTCTGCAAGTTTCCCCTCCAGATCCCTTTTGGAGATGAGATTTATGCGATTTCTGGTGGCTCTGAATGTTCGGTCTCAGATCCATCTTTGCGTGATGAAAGTGTTTGACGAAGCGGAGATGGTGCCACATGGTACAAATGCATGCTACGGGCCCCGCCCGTAACAACAGTCGTTAAACCTACTGGAGTAGCCCCCTGAGATGCTCTTTCACCCAAGAATGTGAAAAATCATTTAAATAACTTTTATCACTTCAAAATATCATACTTATATCCATTGTGATAGCTCCAAATAATATGTTCATGAATACCTTCATAATTTGTGATCTTATGAGAACAAGCATAAAAGGTGTGTGCTAGCGCAGTATAATACCAAAATCATATAACTTCTCATGAAAAACATAAGGTAAATTATATGCTTCAAAAATGCACTCATCAACCGCCACCGGGGCGTGGCTAAGGCCAAGGTTGTCGAGGAAGACGTGGGGGAGAGGCCAGAGTCAGCCACCGTCGTCCCCGTTGCCGAGTCCATCGCCATCGACCTCTCCGGGTTTGACTTCGGTGTCACCATCCACTTGGAAATTGACTAGAACAAGTTGCACCTCGCCTGAAGTTTGCGTCGATCGTCGATGGGCAAGAGCCTCACGAGCTCGTACCGCGGGTGGCCGGCGGCTCGACTGGCATGTGGTCCGTGGAGGTGATGTTCAACTGAGTAGGCCAAATGTACCTTCACAGCGGCTGGTGGTATTTCCCCTGCGCACACGCCATCGAAGTCAAGCACTTTGTCGTCTTCAAGTACGATGGACACAACATGCCCACCGTCAAGGTCTTCGACGAGATCATGTGTTGTCGCCACTACCACTCCAACGAGGATAACTAGGAGAGAGCAAGATGAATACGCTGGGGTTTTCTACTATGTTTTTATTAATTTCTAGTTCGTTGTATCAATTTGCTTCAAGCAAATTATGCCCAAACTAATAGAATTGAACTATTTATATGACTGTGTAGGTCGTGCGGCTAGAGATATCCTAAGGAACGGTCAGGAGATCAAAGTCACGTCTCTACTCCCAGGTCAGCTCTGAAGGCGGTGGACTCTGGTCTTCAGTTATCTTCAATCTAACAAGCTGGCACAGATGCAAGGGATAACTTGTCACCTGCAGACCGTTCCCGCAGTCCTCGTCCCAATGACCTAGGCGGAGAAAGAAGCCCGGGCAGTTTCAGCAGGTGTGCGCAGGCAATGGAGATCAGCGTTACGCCGCGCTTTTCACTTGAAGCGGCAGCGGCAGGCAGCGAGTCTTCTCTCGCCTGGCTTATCTCCCCTGGACTGCCCGCTGCCGCAGAGGCCGCCCTCTGCTTTGCTTGCTTTTATCATGTGTGCGTGTGCCTCAGGAAACGGGAAAAAGCCATGGAGGGACGAGAAGGAAGAACGACTATTTGGGAACATGGGCGGCCGACCTTCGCGAACGCCGGCTCCGCGCGTGGAGAGCCCGGCCGGGCGAGCACCGCCGACGGGATCGTTTTGCTCGCTCCGGCCATGCATAAGGTTGATTTTATACACGCTGTTTGCATGCGTTGAATACTAGCCTAGCTTATACCCAGTTTTTTTTTTTTTTTTGAAAATGTGTTGTGTATTAATAAGAAAACATTGTTTAAATTACAATCATCCAAGACCGCTTTCGACACGCAGGTCGGCACCGCACCTTGTAACACTCCACGACACAACACATTACGACTAAGTTGGCATAAACCATGAGCAACGTTATTACAATTTCTGCTAACTTTAGAGATAACAATTTGTCGATCTGGTGGTCTCAACGAGTTGAATTCCTTCGCTATGAAACACACCTCAGATCGGTCGCTACTATCCTCTCCAAAGGACTCCACAACTGAAGCACAATCTGTCTCAATGATAAGATTTGAAGTACAATTTGCAATTCCCAATCTCAGACCTTCAAGGCATGCAATAGCTTCTCCCATTGCCGCTGATTGGCAGTGAGTGATAACATCCCAAACTGATAGTAGAATGTTACCCATGTGGTCCCGTAGAACCACACCCCAGGCACCATTCCTTTCTTCCTTTAAAAAACTTGCATCGACATTGCATTTTATCCATCCATCAGGTGGTTTTTCCCAGATTTTTCCCTGCACTTGCATCGCATTTTGGACCTTGTCATCAATGATTTGCTTCTGGTCTATTTTCCCTTTTCCTTTTCTATCCACTACAAGCTCTCCTTTCTTTAACTTCTGCAAGGTAGCTAAATAACTTCCTAGCTTATACCCAGTTTTTCTTTGTGGTACAAAGAAATTGAGAAAAATACAAGTACTCATAAATCGGATACAACTATCGATTAGACGAAGTATGAGTACAGTGAAGACCGACTACACCTACGTAGAAGACAAAGTACAAATGTAATAACCAAAATATAAAATTACACTAACAAAGTACAGCTTCCTGAAAAACATATATAACCAAAGGTAAAGTACAAAATACAACTCAATGAAAACATGAGTACATGCCACAGTAAAATCAAGTACGGAGTAGACAAGTACAATCTTAGTAGTTTTGGAAGTTCTTCAACGCAGTCTCTTGGAGGTGCTCATAGGGGTAGGGTGTGCGTGTGTGCGTTCATAGGGGTGAGTGTGTGCGCGTATGTATGAGCGTCTTTGATTGTACTGTGTTTCGCAAGAAAAAAAAAAGTACAACAAAAAAAAAAGGTTTGTCACGAAACCAATTAACATGGGCTCGAAGCGGGGAACTGAAAATAGCTAATTTGAAAAACCGGTTCTCAAGATATTTTGGTTTTAAAAAAAATAGATTCAAACATAAAAGAGAAAAAAACAGCATCTCCCACGCTCCTGTGTAATTCTTCCCATCCCCATTCCCATAAAATAAACTAAAACCAAAGTATACACCTCGCTGAAAATCTGAGTACCAGGTGCTCCAGAAAAATCCCTTGCATATAATCTGACTATGTCTGCTTCTCTTTCGAGCTTAATACAAAACGTGAGATTGTGGGTATTCAAAAAAAAATCTATGTACACGTACTTACATATAAATCCGAGTACATTTGTCTCAGTTTTATGAGTAAAGTATCTCAAAACCCGACAACATATGTTATAGTTTTAAAGATCTCAAGCGAGGAGCTGAACAACAAAATTCGATTTACTACCTGATCATCGGAGACTGGAGAAAACGGAGTCATGACTGTAGAGCATGTGTGTGTATGCCGGCCGGCAGCGTAAAGGTTTGCACTCGCATGCGATTGTTTCTCTTTTGGCTGGTGGAGGCGGACAGCGCCTTTTTCTCCACCTCTCGCCGGTGAGGGGCGATGATCTTGGGCTTCTCCCGCGGTACGAGGGCGCCCGGGGCAGCAGCCTTGGGTTCGACGGTGGAGGTGACCCTCTTCTTCGTCGGAGAGGATCGGCCTGCGGTTGGTGGTGGTGGATCTTTTGATCTATCACCGCGTTCCGGCGGCGAGATGGAGGAGCTTGGAAGCCGGCGATGGTGTCGCCGGTGGAGGGTTGGAGTGGCCAGCCCAGGATGGTCGCCGACGTGGGGGTCCGACCTGAATAAAGGCGGCGGTCCTAGGGCCTCTCTTGCGTGAAGAGGAGGACCTACCGGAGGCCTGGACTCGTGATCTGGCCGGAGTGTTGAGTTCCGGAAGGCTCCGCCGGTGAATGTAACAATGCTTTTGCCTGGAGTTTGCTGGATCGGAGGTATTCGGTCGTGCGCACCCATGTTTTTATTCCGACCGATTGGTTCTGGAGGGAGCGGCGCGAAGCTCTTTTTCTGTGTTGACATCAAGTGACTATGGATCCATGATGAAAGTCGGAAGAAGAGAATTTCATGAAGGCCGGAGGGGAGGACTAGCTAAGGGAGGTTCAAGTCTCCGCGCTGTTGAGGGACTTGCTTGGTGTTCCGGGCTTCACAACAGCGGTATGAAAGTGGGGCCGACAACACAGGTGAAGTACAGAGTCCTACCTTTCAGGGTGAAAACCCAAGGTCTGGCCTTAATTGGTTGTGCCTGGCAATGACCTTGGTGGAGGCATTGTTTTGAGAGCGGGGACTATCTTCAGGGTGAAAACCTAAGATCTTTGATCGGGCGACGATGGTGTTTGAGCACTGTTTCCTTCCTGGAGGCGTCGTTTTTGGAGAGTCTGTAATTCAGGTGTTATCTTGGCGGTGGATGTATTGCTGTTGTTAGGCCCGAGATACTGTAGCGGGACTTTTATTTCTTAGTTTTCTTTTCTTATTTTTTGGCTGTGTGCATCCGTAGTGCCATTAGGGTGGTGCGTTGTTGCAGAGGCTGGGTGTAATTGGTATCTTCTTGATATTAATATATTCCCTTTATCGAAAAAATACAGGGCAAAACAAGAAAATCGGAAAATACCAGAGAAAAAATATATCAGAGCCAGGTTTCGATCCTGGGACCTGGTGCTAAATTATAGTTGTCTGAAGTCTCCCCCCCCCCCCCGGGCGGCGACCCCTAAACCCTAGCCGCCACCGCCTCCCTCCCCCGGCGCCCCCAGCTACCTCCCCCAGCGCCCTGATACGTCTCCGACGTATCGATAATTTCTTATGTTCCATGCCATATTATTGATGATACCTACATGTTTTATGCACACTTTATATCATATTCGTGCATTTTCTGGAACTAACCTATTAACAAGATGCCGAAGAGCCAGCTTGTCGTTTTCTGCTGTTTTTGGTTTCGAAATCCTAGTAACGAAATATTCTCGGAATTGGACGAAATCAAAACCCGGGGTCCTATTTTGCCACGAAGCTTCCAGAAGACCGAAAGGGATACGAAGTGGGGCGACGAGGCGCCGCCACCATAGGGCCGCGCGGCCAGAGGGGGGCTCGCGCCGCCCTATGGTGTGGGCCCCTCGTCAGCCCTCCGACTCTGCCCTTCCGCCTACTTATAGCCTCCGTCGCGAAACCCCTGAGACGAAGAACCACGATACGGAAAACCTTCCAGAGACGCCGCCGCCACCAATCCCATATCGGGGGATTCTGGAGATCTCCTCCGGCACCCTGCCGGAGAGGGGATTCATCTCCCGGAGGACTCTTCACCGCCATGGTCGCCTCCGGAGTGATGAGTGAGTAGTTCACCCCTGGACTATGGGTCCATAGCAGTAGCTAGATGGTTGTCTTCTCCTCATTGTGCTTCATTGTTGGATCTTGTGAGCTGCCTAACATGATCAAGATCATCTATCCGTAATGCTATATGTTGTGTTTGTCGGGATCCGATGGATAGAGAATACCATGTTATGTTAATTATCAAGTTATTACCTATGTGTTGTTTATGATCTTGCATGCTCTCCGTTATTAGTAGAGGCTCTGGCCAAGTTGATGCTAGTAACTCCAAGAGGGAGTATTTATGCTCGATAGTGGGTTCATGTCTCCGTGAATGCTGGGAGTGACGAAACCCCTAAGGTTATGGATGTGCTTGTTGCCACTAGGGATAAAACATTGATGCTATGTCCGAGGATGTAGTTATTGATTACATTACGCGCAATACTTAATGCAATTGTCTGTTGTTAGCAACTTAATACTGGAGGGGTTCGGATGATAACCTGAAGGTGGACTTTTTAGGCATAGATGCAGTTGGATGGCGGTCTATGTACTTTATCGTAATGCCCAATTAAATCTCACTATATTTATCATGTCATGTATGTGCATTGTTATGCCCTCTCTATTTGTCAATTGCCCGACTGTAATTTGTTCACCCAACATGCTTTTATCTTATGGGAGAGACACCTCTAGTGAACTGTGGACCCCGGTCCATTCTTCTAATACTTGAAATACAAATCTGCTGCAATACTTGTTCTTTACTTGTTTTCTTGCAAACAATCATCTTCCACACAATACGGTTAATCCTTTGTTACAGCAAGCCGGTGAGATTGGCAACCTCACTTGTTTCGTTGGGGCAAAGTACTTTGGTTGTGTTGTGCAGGTTCCACGTTGGCACCGGAATCCCCGGTGTTGCGCCGCACTACATCCCGCCGTCATCAACCTTCAACGTGCTTCTTGGCTCCTCCTGGTTCGATAAACCTTGGTTTCTTTCTGAAGGAAAACTTGCTGCTGTGCGCATCATACCTTCCTCTTGGAGTTCCCAACGAACGTGTGAAATACACGCCATCAAGCATATTTTCTAGGCGCCGTTGCCGGGAGATCAAGACACGCTGCAAGGGGAGTCTCCACTTCTCAATCTCTTTACTTTGTTTTTGTCTTGCTTTATTTTATTTACTACTTTGTTTGCTGCACTTATATCAAAACACAAAAAAATTAGTTGCTAGCTTTACTTTATTTACTGTCTTGTTTTCTATATCAAAAACACAAAAAAATTAGTTACTTGCATTTACTTTATCTAGTTTGTTTTATTTACTACTGCTAAAATGGCCACCCCTGAAAATACTAAGTTGTGTGACTTCACTAGCACAAATAATAATGATTTCTTATGCACACCTATTGCTCCACCTGCTACTACAGCAGAATTCTTTGAAATAAAACCTGCTTTACTGAATCTTGTTATGCGAGAGCAATTTTCTGGTGTTAGTTCTGATGATGCTGCTGCCCATCTCAATAATTTTGTTTAATTGTGTGAAATGCAAAAGTATAAAGATGTAGATGGTGACATTATAAAATTAAAATTGTTTCCTTTCTCATTAAGAGGAAGAGCTAAAGATTGGTTGCTATCTCTGCCTAAGAATAGTATTGATTCCTGGACTAAATGCAAGGATGCTTTTATTAGTAGATATTATCCCCCTGCTAAAATTATATCTTTGAGGAGTAGCATAATGAATTTTAAACAATTGGATAATGAACATGTTGCTCAAGCTTGGGAAAGAATGAAATCTTTGGTTAAAAATTGCCCAACACATGGATCGACTACTTGGATGATCATCCAAACCTTCTATGCAGGACTAAATTTTTCTTCGCGGAATTTATTGGATTCAGCTGCTGGAGGTACCTTTATGTCCATCACTCTTGGTGAAGCAACAAAGCTCCTTGATAATATGGTGGTTAATTACTCCGAATGGCACACGGAAAGAGCTCCACAAGGTAAGAAGGTAAATTCGTTGAAGAATCCTCTTCCTTGAATGATAAGATTGATGTTATTATGTCTATGCTTGTGAATGGTAGGACTAATGTTGATCCTAATAATGTTCCGTTAGCTTCATTGGTTGCTCAAAATTCTAGGCCATATCCTGCTAATGGTAATTCTTATGGTAGATATGTTTCACCTAATGAGGAAAAGATGTTAGAAATTGAAAGATCCACCAAGAGCTTTATGCAATCACAATATGAGCAAAATAAATTGTTTACTAAAACTATGAATGAACAATCTACCTTGTTGAAGAATATAGGAAATCAACTTGAAAATCTGAATATGGAGATTTCTGGGTTGCAAACTGAACTTGCAAATGCTGAAACCCGAATCTCATACATGTCTGCTTCACAATCTTCTTTAATTAATAAAATGGCTGCTAAACCTGAGGATATTGAAAATAAAATTGTTACTACAGCAAATGCCATCCAAGTTAGAATTAATGAGAATATATAAAATTAATGGCTGAACTGCGTGCTAGGTGGGATAGAGAAGAAAATGAAAAACTAGCTAAAGAGAAAAATGTAGCTAAAGTTTGGACTATTACCACCACTAGCAATGCTAATGATTCACATGTTGCTGCACCTCCTACTATCAATAATAAAATAATTGGTGTTGGCAATGTTTCTACTCCTAGTGCAAAGCGCGCAAAATTACCTGAAACTGCTAAAACTGCTGAAACTGCCTGTGATAAAACTGCTGAAATTTTTTCCAACCTTGGGGATGATAATCACATTGCTTTAGATTGTAATGATTTAGATTTTGATGATTGCCACATCTCTGAAGTTATAAAGTTCTTACAAAAACTTGCTAAAAGTCCCAATGCTAGCGCTGTAAACTTAACTTTCACAAAACATATTACAAATGCTCTCATAAAAGCTAGAGAAGAGAAACTAAAACTTGAAACTTCTATTCCTAGAAAGTTAGAGGATGGTTGGGAGCCCATCATTAAAATGAGAGTCAAAGATTTTGATTGTAATGCTTTATGTGATCTTGGTGCAAGTATTTCGTTATGCCTAAGAAAGTTTATGATATGCTTGACTTGCCACCATTGAAAAACTGTTATCCGGATGTTAATCTCGTTGATAATGCTAAAAAGAAACCTTTGGGGAAAGTTGATAATGTTCATATTATGGTTAACAATAACCTTGTCCCCGTTGATTTTGTTGTCTTGGATATTGAATGCAATGCATCTTGCCCCATTATATTGGGAAGACCTTTTCTTCGAACCGTTGGTGCTACTATTGATATGAAGAAAGGTAATATTAAATATCAATTTCCTCTCAAGAAAGGTATGGAACACTTCCCTAGAAAGAGAATGAAGTTACCTTATGATTCTATTATTAGAAAAAATTATGATGTTGATGCTTCATCTCTTGATGTTACTTGATATACACTTTCGCGCCTAGCTGAAAGGCGTTAAAGAAAAGCGCTTATGGGAGACAACCCATGTTTTTACTACAGTATTTTTGTTTTATATTTGAGTCTTGGAAGTTGTTTACTACTGTAGCAACCTCTCCTTATCTTAGTTTTATGTTTTGTTGTGCCAAGTAAAGTCTTTGATAGTAAAGTAAATACTAGATTTGGATTACTGCGCAGAAACAGATTTCTTTGCTGTCACGAATCTGGGTCTAATTCTCTGTAGGTAACTGAGAAAATTAAGCCAATTTACGTGAGTGATCCTCAGATATGTACGCAACTTTCATTCAATTTGGGAATTTTCATTTGAGCAAGTCTGGTGCCCTAATAAAATCCATTTTTACGGACTGTTCTGTTTTGACAGATTCTGCCTTTTATTTCGCATTGCCTCTTTTGCTATGTTGGATAAATTTCTTTGATCCATTAATGTCCAGTAGCTTTATGCAATGTACAGAAGTGTTAAGAATGATTGTGTCACCTCTGAACATGTTAATTTTTATTATGCACTAACCCTCTAATGAGTTGTTTCGAGTTTGGTGTGGAGGAAGTTTTCAAGGATCAAGAGAGGAGTATGATACAATATGATCAAGGAGAGTGAAAGATCTAAGCTTGGGGATGCCCCGGTGGTTCAACCCTGCATATTCTAAGAAGACTCAAGCGTCTAAGCTTGGGGATGCCCAAGGCATCCCCTTCTTCATCGACAACATTATCAGGTTCCTCCCCTGAAACTATATTTTTATTCCGTCACATCTTATGCAATTTGCTTGGAGCGTCGGTTTGTTTTTGTTTGTTTTGTTTGAATAAAATGGATCCTAGCATTCACTTTGTGGGAGAGAGACACGCTCCGCTGTAGCATATGGACAAGTATGTCCTTAGGCTCTACTCATAGTATTCATGGCGAAGTTTCTTCTTCGTTAAATTGTTATATGGTTGGAATTGGAAAATACTACATGTAGTAATTCTAAAATGTCTTGGATAATTTGATACTTGGCAATTGTTGTGCTCATGTTTAAGCTCTTGCATCATATACTTTGCACCCATTAATGAAGAAACACTTAGAGCTTGCTAATTTGGTTTGCATATTTGGTTTCTCTAGAGTCTAGATAATATCTAGTATTGAGTTTTGAACAACAAGGAAGACGGTGTAGAGTCTTATAATGTTTACAATATGTCTTTTATGTGAGTTTTGCTGTACCGTTCATCCTTGTGTTTGTTTCAAATAACCTTGCTAGCCTAAACCTTGTATCGAGAGGGAATACTTCTCATGCATCCAAAATCCTTGAGCCAACCACTATGCCATTTGTGTCCACCATACCTACCTACTACATGGTATTTATCCGCCATTCCAAAGTAAATTGCTTGAGTGCTACCTTTAAAATTCCATCATTCACCTTTGCAATATATAGCTCATGGGACAAATAGCTTAAAAACTATTGTGGTATTGAATATGTACTTATGCACTTTATCTCTTATTAAGTTGCTTGTTGTGCGATAACCATGCTTCAGGGGACGCCATCAACTATTCTTTGTTGAATATCATGTGAGTTGCTATGCATGTCCGTCTTGTCCGAAGTAAGAGAGATCTACCACCTTAATGGTTGGAGCATGCATATTGTTAGAGAAGAACATTGGGCCGCTAACTAAAGCCATGATTCATGGTGGAAGTTTTAGTTTTGGACATATATCCTCAATCTCATATGAGAATAATAATTGTTGCCACATGCTTATGCATTAAAGAGGAGTCCATTATCTGTTTTCCATGTTGTCCGGTATGGATGTCTAAGTTGAGAATAATCAAAAGCGAGAAATCCAAAATGCGAGCTTTCTCCTTAGACCTTTGTACGGGCGGCATGGAGGTACCCCATTGTGACACTTGGTTAAAACATGTGTATTGTGATGATCCGGTAGTCCAAGCTAATTAGGACAAGGTGCGGGCACTATTAGTATACTATGCATGAGACTTGCAACTTGTAAGATATAATTTACATAACTCATATGCTTTATTACTACCGTTGACAAAATTGTTTCATGTTTTCAAAATAAAAGCTCTAGCACAAATATAGCAATCGATGCTTTCCTCTTTGAAGGACCATTCTTTTTACTTTTATGTTGAGTCAGTTCACCTATCTCTCTCCATCTCAAGAAGCAAACACTTGTGTGAACTGTGCATTGATTCCTACATACTTGCATATTGCACTTGTTATATTACTCTATGTTGACAATTATCCATGAGATATACATGTTATAAGTTGAAAGCAACCGCTGAAACTTAATCTTCCTTTGTGTTGCTTCAATACCTTTACTTTGATTTATTGCTTTATGAGTTAACTCTTATGCAAGATTTATTGATGCTTGTCTTGAAGTACTATTCATGAAAAGTCTTTGCTTTATGATTCACTTGTTTACTCATGTCATTACCATTGTTTTGATCGCTGCATTCATTACATATGTTTACAAATAGTATGATCAAGGTTATGATGGCATGTCACTTCAGAAATTATCTTTGTTACCGTTTTACTGCTCGGGACGAGCGGAACTAAGCTTGGGGATGCCGATACGTCTCCGACGTATCGATAATTTCTTATGTTCCATGCCATATTATTGATGATACCTACATGTTTTATGCACACTTTATGTCATATTCGTGCATTTTCCGGAACTAACCTATTAACAAGATGCCGAAGAGCCGATTCGTTGTTCTCGCTGTTTTTGGTTTCAGAAATCCTAGTAACGAAATATTCTCGGAATTGGACGAAATCAAAACCCAGGGTCCTATTTTGCCACGAAGCTTCCAGAAGACCGAAAGGGGTACGAAGTGGGGCGACGAGGCGCCGCCACCATAGGGCCGCGCGGCCAGAGGGGGGCCCGCGCCGCCCTATGGTGTGGGCCCCTCGTCAGCCCTCCGACTCTGCCCTTCCGCCTACTTATAGCCTCCGTCGCGAAACCCCTGAGACGAGGAACCACGATACGGAAAACCTTCCAGAGACGCCGCCGCCGCCAATCCCATCTCGGGGGATTCTGGAGATCTCCTCCGGCACCCTGCCGGAGAGGGGATTCATCTCCCGGGAGGACTCTTCACCGCCATGGTCGCCTCCGGAGTGATGAGTGAGTAGTTCACCCCTGGACTATGGGTCCATAGCAGTAGCTAGATGGTTGTCTTCTCCTCATTGTGCTTCATTGTTGGATCTTGTGAGCTGCCTAACATGATCAAGATCATCTATCCGTAATGCTATATGTTGTGTTTGTCGGGATCCGATGGATAGAGAATACCATGTTATGTTAATTATCAAGTTATTACCTATGTGTTGTTTATGATCTTGCATGCTCTCCGTTATTAGTAGAGGCTCCGGCCAAGTTGATGCTAGTAACTCCAAGAGGGAGTATTTATGCTCGATAGTGGGTTCATGTCTCCGTGAATGCGGGGAGTGACGAAACCCCTAAGGTTATGGATGTGTCTGTTGCCACTAGGGATAAAACATTGATGCTATGTCCGAGGATGTAGTTATTGATTACATTACGCGCAATACTTAATGCAATTGTACTGTTGTTAGCAACTTAATACTGGAGGGGTTCGGATGATAACTCTGAAGGTGGACTTTTTAGGCATAGATGCGAGTTGGATGGCGGTCTATGTACTTTGTCGTAATGCCCAATTAAATCTCACTATATTTATCATGTCATGTATGTGCATTGTTATGCCCTCTCTATTTGTCAATTGCCCAACTGTAATTTGTTCACCCAACATGCTTTTATCTTATGGGAGAGACACCTCTAGTGAACTGTGGACCCCGGTCCATTCTTGTAATACTGAAATACAAATCTGCTGCAATACTTCTTCTTTACTGTTTTCTTGCAAACAATCATCTTCCACACAATACGGTTAATCCTTTGTTACAGCAAGCCGGTGAGATTGGCAACCTCACTGTTTCGTTGGGGCAAAGTACTTTGGTTGTGTTGTGCAGGTTCCACGTTGGCGCCGGAATCCCCGGTGTTGCGCCGCACTACATCCCGCCGCCATCAACCTTCAACGTGCTTCTTGGCTCCTCCTGGTTCGATAAACCTTGGTTTCTTTCTGAGGGAAAACTTGCTGCTGTGCGCATCATACCTTCCTCTTGGGGTTCCCAACGAACGTGTGAAATACACGCCATCACGCCCCCAGGCCCGAGCGCCTCCTCCCTCCTCGCCGCCGCCGGGAGGCTCCGCTGGGCAAAGCCCAGTTGGGGACGGCGGCGGCGGGGCGTCTCCCCCCCCCCCCTGGGCGGCGACCCCTGGTTGACGACGACGGCGCTCCTCCTCGTCCGGATCCGGCAGCGCGGAGCAGCGGGATCCCGGCGGCCGGCGGCTCGACGACGACGGAGATGAGGGGCTCGACCCCCGCTTTGGGGTGGTGTCCCTGCTGCTGGAGACGACGGCGCCGGGCTCGCTCGGGCCTGGTCGGCCGAGTCCTCGGCAGCAGCGTGGCGGCGGCTGGCTGCGTCCTAGCACCATGGTGGTGCTGGTGACCGGCCAGGCGACGGCGGCAGGCTGGACCTCCACCATCCAGTCCGTCCGGTGGTCGTGGTGGCACGGCGGTCTCACGTGGCCGTGGTGATGCCGGTGGTAGCCGACATCCCTCTCCTTCTTCGGTGTTCCTCGCTTCTCGGTGGCGGTGGCTCAAGACGACGGCTTTCATCCTCGTTCTCCTTCTCTAGTCCAGCTCTGGCGATCGAGGTCATGGTGTTTGGGCGGGGTGAAAACCCTGCTCGGCGGCGACCGATGCTGGCCACGGCGACGCTTGCGGGCGCCGTTCCCTTCTTGGAGGCGTGGTCATGGCCCTCACCGAGCCTCCTCTCCCCTCGGATGCCGGGGGAAACCCTAAGCCCGGTTCACCGACTAGGCGGCAGCGGCGCCACGGCGTCGTTATCTTCTTGAAGATGTCGTCTTGGCCATCTTGAGGGAGGCCGGTGCAGCTTTTGGAGTCTGGGGACGATGTGTTGTAATGTCGGCGTTGGCCACCGGCCGAGGCTTGGGCTCCTGGGGCGCTATGTACGACATGGTGGACGCAGCTTGGTCGGCGTCTTTCTCTAGTCTGTCGGGACCCTGCCTTCTTCTCGCCGTCTCTTCAAAGCGCATGGGAGGAGGTACGTTGGTCCTGGCAGCCTCGGAGTGGAGGTCGGGCTTTGGCGGTATCCTGCTTGGTTCGTGACGCGGCCCGGAGGCTTTGTGCTCCTTCTCCTCGCCACTTGTGGCTGGATGTTGGGCAGAGCGGGTCGTTTATCATCGAGTATGTAGAGGCTGTGTTGTTTGCCGCTCGGCAATGTATCGTGGTGTTGGTGTTGAGTGGTAGCTTTCCTGACGTTGTATCGTTGTGTGTGTGTGTGGAGTTTTGTAGCCTTCTTGGCGTGGTTTCGACCATCTTGGCCTTTCTTCTATATGATTGATACACCTTCCAGGGTGTATTCTCGAAAAAAAAAATTACAGCTTCTTGTCTCAGTTTTATGAGTAAAGTATCTCAAAACCCGACAACATATGTTATAGTTTTAAAGATCTCAAGCGAGGAGCTGAACAACAAAATTCGATTTACAACCTGATCATCGGAGACTGGAGAAAACGGAGTCATGACTGTAGAGCATGTGTGTGTATGCCGGCCGGCAGCGTAAAGGTTTGCACTCGCATGCGATTGTTTCTCTTTGTACGTGATACAGGGCAAAACAAGAAAATCGGAAAATACCAGAGAAAAAATATATCAGAGCCAGGTTTCGATCCTGGGACCTGTGGGTTATGGGCCCACCACGCTTCCGCTGCGCCACTCTGATTTCCGGTGTTGAATTACAGTTAGTAATCCAAATATTCAAAGGGTGTGGAGATCAAAGTCACGTGTATTTTGTCACAGGTCAGTTTGAACAGAAGAAAAGGAAAACTTCTGGCTGGGGAGACCATTCGCACAGTCATCGCCCCTAGGACCTAGGTGGAGAAGAAGTGCGCTAGCTAAAGAATGGAGCCCTGGCGTGAAGAACGATAGGAATAGGACCATCTCATCCCGCGATTAGACGATCAGCTCCCATATTAAGGACCAGTCTATAGCGCCACGGTATATACACCCGCATTATGGGTCCGATCTTCCTTCTTGGTTTTCTTTTGGCGAAAAAATCGTCAATCTATTAATAAACATCAATTTATTAATAGACTGGCAAAATTTTCTTAACCAGCTTTTTTTTTACAAGTTACAAGCACAAAAAGGGCTCCGTTGATTCACATGGTTTTTTTTTTTTTGAAACTGATTCACATGGTTTTGAGAACGCATGAATAGGAAAACATAGAATTGGAAAGACTTGTCTGTTTTAATCCTTTTTAATTTAATAAAAAGGTTTGTTTCAATCCTACAAGATTAGAAAACTACATTGTTTTAGATCAATGAGTGTTTGATTGCACAGAGAATCAAAGAAATTGTAAAAAGAGGTCCTATGTGCGAATTCCAAACGATTGTAACCTTGTGAATCAAACGACATTTGTAAAAAGGAATTCTAAGAATTGTAATCCTCCAAAAGTCATATAGCATTCTTTTTAATCAAAGGAGCCCTAAATTTTGATCCTTTGAAGAAAAAGGTAGTTCACCACCCAAAAAAGGGGAAAAAAAGGTAAGTCACCGTTGGAATTAAAGTTTGGTAAATGGAGCCTCCTCTTCGTTCCCCTTGGAGCATCTCCAACAGAAGGAGAAAAACTGAACCCCAAAAAAGTGTTTTTAGGAGAGGAGAGAGAAGGTTATAAGATTTTAGGGATTGTGACCATACCAAACGGGGAAAACGGAATCCCTAAAATTTTTATGTTGTCTATTAATTATGAGTTTTCAACTCAAAGTTAACTACGAATTAAGAACAAGTCATATATAATTAGAACATGTGCATACAAATCCATAGAAAGTCTCATAGTTCATACAAAATCCATAGCAAAGTTCATAGTGCATCAAATCCATAGCAAAGTTCATAGTGCATGCAAACCCATAGCACAGATCATAACTAGAACAAACCAATAGCGTAGATCATAGTGCTCTAGCTTCTCCACACTATCCAATCGAACCGACGTTGAAACGCAGAACAAAATGTGCCACCTATTCATGATTGATGGTAAATATCTAGCTTCTACACCTGTGTCAAACTTATTGAAGCGCTCATGGATTGGCCTCCACAACATTCCGTGTGTTTGCTACCTTCATTCCGTGATTCAAGGATGATTTGGTCATTCCATGCAAAGTACAAGGCATTGTCTCATCCTCCTCCCATTTGGTTTCTATTTTCTTCCACTTCAAATTTCAAATTATATTTGACATGAACATATCGGCACAAATCCTTCTACCTTTCACAAAGAAAGAGGCAAAACTTACCTTATGTGCGTCATGGGGATGAGTAGGGAAGGACGTTGTCGCTGTTGGGTTGACGCTCAGGGAGGCCAAGGATGTCGGTGTGGGTGTTGTTGAACTGTTGCTCGCATGGTCGGGGTGGGGGGGGGGGGGGGTTGAGGCGGCAATGGCGCTGACGGTTGGCGGCTAGGGCGAGAGGGACCGTTGCTCGGGAAAGTTTTGAACGTGGCAGTTGCATTCCCGCGCGCTGGCTTTTTAGCTGTTGAGGGTGACTAAATATGGGCTATATCAAGGGAGGCAGAAGTCTTTTTTCTCCCTCCCAATTAAATATTGGGATTTAGAACCGTTTTGCGACTGTGCTAGAGTATGTATTAATTTTGTTGTTTTTTACGGTGGTCGCAGTTTTCAGAAATTGTGTCACTTTGGTTCTTGTGTTAGCTTAAAAGCCTTGTTTATTTATAACTTTTTATTTGTGAATTACTTATAATTGTATTCAAAGTGTATTTCAGATAGTGAAGGTGTTTATCCGGGATCCCGATAACGCAATAAGCTACTCTATCGTTCATAAAAGCAAGTGATAAGTTTTTACAATAAAGACCAGTTAAATTAAAGTACCTTGACGTTTTTTTTTTGCGAAAAAAAGTACCATGACGTTTAATTCAACTCTTTATGTTGATTGAAAAGGTAAAGCAGTCGATAAGCAGCTTAGCTAGCTTGCTAAGTGACATAAGCAAACTGCAACTGCAATTCGATGTTGAGTTTTGCAATGACCATATTACCGAAACGTGTACTATCTTCTTTTTTGTGCGCAGAGACGCCGAACGTGCTGAGTTGCTTTTCGGGCTGGTCCACCTGGTGCGCAGATGCCGAACCCAAAGAAGAACGGCGCCGTGTCGGAGCTCGGAGTCGGAGGTGCTCCAGGTGCCCAGGTGCAGGAGGAGACGGGGCACGTAGTTGTCGCGGCGGCCGTCGACGCTGACGGCAAGGTCGTGCACGGCAGGGACGACCACGAGACAGGCGACAGAGCGTAGCTGTCGATACCGCTGCCACCGCCCGAGAGCAGAGCACCCGGTACTGCCGGAGGATGGCCGTGGAGGTGGTCTGATGGGGCGCGTTTGGTAGGCTGGTCACTCTTTGGCTGGTATGTGCCCTGCAGTTTGTGTGCGTTTGGTTTTATGGGTTCCTCTGTGTTGTCGCACCGCACGGTTTTTAAAGCACCTTCGGAACAGGCTCGGAAGAAACGTCCAGTTTGACGGTTTTTTTAGGGAAATACCTTGGGACAACGAAAATCGACAACGCCGTTCGCGCGGGCGCTCCGCCTCGGCATGGCGGGAAAAGACGAAATCCGAGCGGCGTTGCGTGGAAAAGGTAGGGGTAACCTCCCTCTTTGGTTACCCTCTCCATTAGCCCCCTCCCAAAATTTGCCATTCCCCAATTTTCGCACCGGCCGCGGCTGCGGCGACCCAGATCTGTCCGCACGCATCTCCCTTCGGTCTCTGGTGCCGGACCAGGGTCGTTGTTTCCAGCCGCAGTGGAGCCTGCGCACATCTTCTCGGACTTCCGGTCATCTCCATCATCTACCATGACAGAGGTAAGGGGAAACTCCCCTGCTCTACTGTAGTGTTAGATTCATGTCCGATAAGACCGTTCGTAATGCATAGATCTTTTTTTTTAGAAACACATTACAAATGCAGACGCTCACATACACGTGCATACACTCATCCCTATGAACGCACACACGCATACCCTACCCCTATGAGCACCTCCGGAAGACTGAGCCGGCGGATCGGATCTTGAAATTGACGAAGTCACCACAGGCGCCTCGCTGTCGACGGGAACGCCGCCTCCCACTGAATGAATATTTCGCCTTTATGAGACACACAGATGTCAAACCTAGGGTTTGAACTCTGGTGGGATGAGGATACAACCATCCTCCTAACCACCCAACCTTAGGTTGGTTCTCGTAATGCATAGATCTTGTTTGAGTAGACCGACCAGCTTCAGCTTGTGCATCACGTCGCAACACTCATCATTTGCATACAAGTCCAGATCCTGATTGTGCACAAGAGAGCATTTAGGCATGTTGTGTTTCCTCCTGTCAGTTACGGTCGTATGTTACAACGAGATCAGGAGAGGATGGCCAACCTAAACTACATCTACAAGTGGAATAATGTAGAGTCTACCCAGATGCTTTGGATGAGAAGAGCCCCTTCTATGCACTTGTGAAAACGTTCAGGTCTAGAGGACTACTGGTTGATAGCATCAACACCTCAGTCGAAGAACAACGCAATGTTTCTTCATGTCATAACCAGAGGTTCAAAGTCATCCATAGCAGCAGGCGATCCACGGAGACTATCTCTCGGTACTTCTAGCATGTGTTGTACGCAATTGGGGGAGCTCAGAGTTGGAATGATCAAGCCAGCATCAACGAACACACCACCGTAGGGTTTTGCCACATCTCTCTGCTTGCGCAGCCATCGTAGCTTACTCCATCCCACACGGGTGTGCACCGGCGAATGGGAGAGCAGGTGTCCGGAACCACTCTCCTCTTTGTGATCATGTACGGGAGAGGACGAATTAATTTTTTGGGAAGCGCTCTGCGCGACTGCTCAACCTCTTCATTATAGATCATCTTTCGTTCAAGTTGGGTGGTCCTTCCTACCATCGTCTTCAACACCGTCTATTTCAACCCGTCTTCACCAACGTTGGCATCAACAACGTTACCGTTGCGAGAACGACTGCTACACCTCCACCAGATCGATCGGTACGTGCGACATATCCCAATCCGTTTAGCGATGGTTGTTGTACCATATGCACTGCTACTATTTATGTTGATCAATGTATCTAGCATGTTCGAGTTTCACATGGCGGTAGTTGTTATAGTCATGTTTTATATTCTGGAATTAATCGTGAAAATTATGTCTAATTATCCAACAATTCATTATTATCTACATCAAAAACAATTGTTCCAAATTTTGAATTTTCCAAAAGATGACCTACATGTAGCTCGGGAGCCATTTGGCCACTCTCCCAAATTTACATGCATTTTTTAGGGCATCTCCAGCGGGGCGACGCATTTCGGACGCCCAAAAGTGGTCGTGGGCGTCCGTTTGCGTCGCCCCGCGGACATATTTTGTACGAGTGTCCGTTTGCGTATGGGTGTGCGTCCACCGGGCGACCCATTTTTAGATTTGCATCGCATATAAAAATATAGAAATTAATACATTTTAATGCATAAAAACTATACATCGCTCCAGCCTCGCGCTCGCGGCGTCGTCTTTGAGCGTCTCAAAAGACTCGACGATAGCCCTCTGCTCCGCCGCCCTCTCCTCTGGCGTAGGCGCATCAGGGTCATCGGAATACCAAGATATCTCGGAGTTGGAGTCCTCTGCGGCTGTCAGCCGCCAGCCTGCGCTGTTCCAGCTTGGCGTCGACCGTCGCATGGGCTGCCCGCTCCTCTGCTTCCTTCTCTGCTTCAGCCAGGGCCGCGGCGTCCCTGACCGGGTGGAGGAGGTCGGTGCTGTCTTCGGAGTCGAACTCCTCGTCGGAGCTTGATGCCGGGGGAGGTGGAGTGGGAGGTGAAGGTGGAGGTGGAGGCGCGGCAGCCTGGGCCGCGTCCGGCGCTGCTCATGGTGGATCTGCTAGGGCTGAGTGGAAGCGGCGCTACGGCAGCGGTGGCTAGGGTTTTGTGGGGAGGAGATGAGATGCTCGCGTCCCTGTTTATATAGGTCGGAGGCAGGGCGACGGCCGCGCCATGCGGGACATCGCCATTACTACGTGCGTGGAGGTAGGCGACGGCCGCGCGCCGCGCGAGGCATCGCCATTAACGCGGTCGCAAACTGGCGAAGCGACGCCTCGGCGCCAGTACTAGCGGAGAAGACGGATCGACGCTGCGTCACTGCCTGGTGGCCAGACAAAACGTCCGCTAGACGCGAGCGGACACTTTCTGCGTTCGCGGAGACGCATCACAGGCGCATATTTGGGCCAGATTTGCGTCTCCACGGACGGTCCGGTCACTTTGCGTCGCCCCACTGGAGGTGGTGCCAGACGCATTTCTGATCACGGCGGACGAAAACGGTCGTTGCGCCGCGCCGCTGAGTTGCCCTTACAATGCTTGTCCAATGAAATCGGCGGTTGATCATTGAGGCCTGGTACCAACCACACTGGAACCACGTGGGCCCG
>NC_061510.1:127251998-127266566 GCF_022539505.1 Lolium rigidum
CGGTCTGCACTTAATTGATACGTCTCCGACGTATCGATAATTTCTTATGTTCTATGCCATATTATTGATGATACCTACATGTTTTATGCACACTTTATGTCATATTCGTGCATTTTCTGGAACTAACCTATTAACAAGATGCCGAAGTGCCAGCTCCCGTTTCTAGCTGTTTTTGGTTTCGTAAATCCTAGTAACGAAATATTCTCGGAATTGGACGAAACGAAGACCCAGGGGCCTATTTTTCCACGGAGCTTCCGGAAGACCGAAGAACATACGAAGTGGGGCCACGAGGTGGCGACACCACAAGGCGGCGCGGCCAAGGGGGCCCGCGCTGCCCTATGGTGTGGCCCCTCGTCGGCGCCCCGACTCGCCCTTCCGCCTACTTAAAGACTCCGGTCGTGAAACCTCCGATGCGAAAAACCACGATACGGAAAACCTTACCGAGACGCCGCCGCCGCCGATCCCATCTCGGGGGATTCCGGGAGATCTCCTCCGCACCCCGCCGGAGAGGGATTCATCTCCCGGAGGACTCTACACCGCCATGGTCGCCTCCGGAGTGATGAGTGAGTAGTTCACCCTCGGACTATGGGTCCATAGCAGTAGCTAGATGGTTGTCTTCTCCTCATTGTGCTTCATTGTTGGATCTTGTGAGCTGCCTAACATGATCAAGATCATCTATCCGTAATACTCTATGTTGTGTTTGTCGGGATCCGATGGATAGAGAATACCATGTCATGTTAATTATCAAGTTATTACATATGTGTTGTTTATGATCTTGCATGCTCTCCGTTACTAGTAGAGGCTCTAGCCAAGTTTTTACTCTTAACTCCAAGAGGGAGTATTTATGCTCGATAGTGGGTTCATGCCCGCATTGACACCGGACGAGCGCTGATAAAGTTCTAAGGTTGTGTTGTGCTGTTGCCACTAGGGATAAAACATTGGCGCTATGTCCGAGGATGTAGTTGTTGATTACATTACGCACCATACTTAATGCAATTGTCCGTTGTTAGCAACTTAATACCGGAGGGGGTTTGGACGATAACCCGAAGGTGGACTTTTTAGGCATAGATGCGCTTGGATGGCGGTCTATGTACTTTGTCGTAATGCCCAATTAAATCTCACTATACTTATCATGTCATGTATGTGCATTGTTATGCCCTCTCTATTTGTCAATTGCCCGACCGTAATTTGTTCACCCAACATGCTTTTATCTTATGGGAGAGACACCTCTAGTGAACCGTGGACCCCGGTCCATTCTTTTAATACCGAAATACAAATCTGCTCGCAATACTTGTTTTACTCGTTTTCTCTGCAAACAATCATCTTCCACACAATACGGTTAATCCTTTGTTACAGCAAGCCGGTGAGATTGACAACCTCACTCGTTTCGTTGGGGCAAAGTACTTTGGTTGTGTTGTGCAGGTTCCACGTTGGCGCCGGAATCTCTGGTGTTGCGCCGCACTACATCCCGCCGCCATCAACCTTCAACGTGCTTCTTGACTCCTACTGGTTCGATTAAACCTTGGTTTCTTACTGAGGGAAACTTGCCGCTGTGCGCATCACACTTTCCTCTTGGGGTTCCCAACGGACGTGTCAACTACACGCATCAAGCAAATTTCTGCGCCGTTGCCGGGGAGATCAAGACACGCTGCAAGGGGAGTCTCCACTTCTCAATCTCTTTACTTTGTTTTTGTCTTGCTTTATTTTATTTACTACTTTGTTTGCTGCATTATATCAAAACACAAAAAAATTAGTTGCTAGTTTTACTTTATTTACTATCTTGTTTGCCATATCAAAAACACAAAAAAATTAGTTTACTTGCATTTACTTTATCTAGTTTGCTTTATTTACTACTGCTAAAATGGCCAACCCTGAAAATACTAAGTTGTGTGACTTCACTAGCACAAATAATAATGATTTCCTATGCACACCTATTGCTCCACCTACTACTACTACAGCGGAATTCTTTGAAATTAAACCTGCTTTACTAAATCTTGTTATGCGAGAGCAATTTTCTGGTGTTAGTTCTGATGATGCTGCTGCCCATCTCAATAATTTTGTTGAACTATGTGAAATGCAAAAGTATAAAGATGTAGACGGTGACATTATAAAATTAAAATTGTTCCCTTTCTCATTAAGAGGAAGAGCTAAAGATTGGTTGCTATCTCTGCCTAAGAATAGTATTGATTCATGGACTAAATGCAAGGATGCTTTTATTGGTAGATATTATCCCCCTGCTAAAATTATATCTTTGAGGAGTAGCATAATGAATTTTAAACAATTGGATAATGAACATGTTGCTCAAGCTTGGGAAAGAATGAAATCTCCGGTTAAAAATTGCCCAACCCATGGACTGACTACTTGGATGATCATCCAAACCTTCTATGCAGGACTAAATTTTTCTTCGCGGAATTTATTGGATTCAACTGCTGGAGGTACCTTTATGTCCATCACTCTTGGTGAAGCAACAGCTTCTTGATAATATGATGGTTAATTACTCTGAATGGCACACGGAAAGAGCTCCACAAGGTAAGAAGGTAAATTCTGTTGAAGAATCCTCTTCCTTGAATGATAAGGTTGATGCTATTATGTCTATGCTTGCGAATGATAGGACTAATGTTGATCCTAATAATGTTCCATTAGCTTCATTGGTTGCCCAAGAAGAACATGTTGATGTAAACTTCATTAAAAATAATAATTTCAACAACAATGCTTATCGGAACAATTCTAGTAATAACTATAGGCCATAACCTTATAATAATGGTAACGGTTATGCTAATTCTTATGGGAATTCTTACAACAATAATAGGAATACACCCCTGGACTTGAAGCTATGCTTAAAGAATTTATTAGTACACAAACTGCCTTTAACAAATCTGTTGAGGAAAAGCTCAATAAAATTGATATTCTTGTTTCTAGAGTTGATAGTCTTGCCTCGATGTTGATCTTTTGAAATCGAAAGTTATGCCTAATAGGGATATTGAAAATAAAATTGTTACTACAGCAAATGCCATCCAAGTTAGAATTAATGAGAATATAATATTAATGGCTGAACTGCGTGCTAGGTGGGATAGAGAAGAAAATGAAAAACTAGCTAAAAAGGAAAATGTAGCTAAAGTTTGGACTATTACCACCACTAGCAATGCTAATGATTCATATGTTGCTGCACCTCCTACTATCCATGATAAAATAATTGGTGTTGGCAATGCTTCTACTCCTAGTGCAAAGCGCGCAAAATTACCCGAAACTGCTAAAACTCACTAAACTCGCTTGTGATAAACCGCTGAAATTTTTTCCAACCTTGGGGATGATAATCCCATTGCTTTAGATTGTAATGATTTAGATTTTGATGATTGCCATATCTCTGAAGTTATAAAGTTCTTACAAAAACTTGCTAAAAGTCCCAATGCTAGTGCTATAAATTTGGCTTTCACAAAACATATTACAAATGCTCTCATAAAAGCTAGAGAAGAGAAACTAAAACTTGAAACTTCTATTCCTAGAAAGCTAGAGGATGGTTGGGAGCCCATCATTAAAATGAGAGTCAAAGATTTTGATTGTAATGCTTTATGTGATCTTGGTGCAAGTATTTCGTTATGCCTAAGAAAGTCTATGATATGCTTGACTTGCCACCATTGAAGAATTGTTATTTGGATGTTAATCTCGTCGATAATGCTAAAAAGAAACCTTTGGGGAAGGTTGATAATGTTCATATTATGGTTAACAATAACCTTGTCCCCGTTGATTTTGTTGTCTTGGATATTGAATGCAATGCATCTTGCCCCATTATATTGGGAAGACCTTTTCTTTGAACCGTTGGTGCTACTATTGATATGAAGGAAGGTAATATTAAATATCAATTTCCTCTCAAGAAAGGTATGGAACACTTCCCTAGAAAGAGAATGAAGGTACCTTATGATTCTATTATTAGAACAAATTATGATGTTGATGCTTCATCTCTTGATGTTACTTGAGTTACACTTTCGCGCCTAGCCGAAAGGCGTTAAAGAAAAGCGCTTATGGGAGACAACCCATGTTTTTACTCCAAGTATTTTTGTTTTATATTTGTGTCTTGGAAGTTGTTTACTACTGTAGCAACCTCTCCTTATCTTAGTTTTATGTTTTGTTGTGCCAAGTAAAGTCTTTGATAGTAAAGTAAGTACTAGATTTGGATTACTGCGCAGTTCTGCATTTCTTTGTCGTCACGAATCTGGGTCTATCTCCTCGTAGGTAGCTCAGAAAATTAATCCAATTTACGAGCATGATACTCAGATATGTACGCAACTTTCATTCAATTTGAGCATTTTCGTTTGAGCAAGTCTCGGTGGCCTAATAAAATCCATCTTTACGGACTGTTCTGTTTTGACAGATTCTGTCTTTTTATTTCGCATTGCCTCTTTTGCTATGTTGGATGAATTTCTTTGATCCACTAATGTCCAAGTAGCTTTATGCAATGTCCAGAAGTTTTAAGAATGATTGTGTCACCTCTGAACATGTGAATTTTTATTATGCACTAACCCTCTAATGAGTTGTTTCGAGTTTGGTGTGGAGGAAGTTTTCAAGGATCAAGAGAGGAGTATGATGCAATATGATCAAGGAGAGTGAAAGCTCTAAGCTTGGGGATGCCCCGGTGGTTCACCCCTGCATATTCTAAGAAGACTCAAGCGTCTAAGCTTGGGGATGCCCAAGGCATCCCCTTCTTCATCGACAACATTATCGTGTTCCTCCCCTGAAACTATATTTTTATTCCGTCACATCTTATGTACTTTGCTTGGAGCGTCGCGTTTGTTTTTGTTTTTGTTTTGTTTGAATAAAATGGATCCTAGCATTCACTTTACGGGAGAGAGACACGCTCCGCTGTAGCATATGGACAAATATGTCCTTAGGCTCTACTCATAGTATTCATGGCGAAGTTTCATCTTCGTTAAATTGTTATATGGTTGGAATTGGAAAATGCTACATGTAGTAACTCTAAAATGTCTTGGACAATTTGATACTTGGCAATTGTTGTGCTCATGTTTAAGCTCTTGCATCATATACTTTGCACCCATTAATGAAGAAATACTTAGAGCTTGCTAATTTGGTTTGCATATTTGGTTTCTCTAGAGTCTAGATAACATCTAGTATTGAGTTTTGAACAACAAGGAAGACGGTATGGAGTCTTATAATGTTTACCATATGTCTTTTATGTGAGTTTTGTTGTACCATTCATCCTTGTGTTTGTTTCAAATAACCTTGCTAGCCTAAACCTTGTATCGAGAGGGAATACTTCTCATGCATCCAAAATACTTGAGCCAACCACTATGCCATTTGTGTCCACCATACCTACCTACTACATGGTATTTATCCGCCATTCCAAAGTAAATTGCTTGCTACCTTTAAAATTCCATCATTCACCTTTGCAATATATAGCTCATGGGACAAATAGCTTAAAAACTATTGTGGTATTGAATATGTACTTATGCACTTTATCTCTTATTAAGTTGCTTGTTGTGCGATAACCATGTTTCTGGGGACGCCATCAACTATTCTTTGTTGAATATCATGTGAGTTGCTATGCATGTCCGTCTTGTCTGAAGCAAGAGAGATCTACCACCTTCATGGTTGGAGCATGCATATTGTTAGAGAAGAGCTTTGGGCCGCTAACTAAAGCCATGATTCATGGTGGAAGTTTCAGTTTGGACATATATCCTCAATCTCATATGAGAATAATAATTGTTGCCACATGCTTATGCATTAAAGAGGAGTCCATTATCTGTTGTCCATGTTGTCCCGGTATGGATGTCTAAGTTGAGAATAATCAAAAGCGAGAAATCCAAAATGCGAGCTTTCTCCTTAGACCTTTGTACAGGCGACATGGAGGTACCCCATTGTGACACTTGGTCAAAACATGTGCATTGCAAAGATCCTGTAGTCCAAGTTAATTAGGACAAGGTGCGGGCACTATTAGTATACTATGCATGAGACTTGCAACTTGTAAGATATAATTTTCATAACTCATATGCTTTATTACTACCGTTGACAAAATTGTTTCATGTTTTCAAAATAAAAGCTCTAGCACAAATATAGCAATCGATGCTTTCCTCTTTGAAGGACCATTCTCTTTACTTTTATGTTGAGTCAGTTCACCTATCTCTCTCCACCTCAAGAAGCAAACACTTGTGTGAACTGTGCATTGATTCCTACATACTTGCATATTGTACTTGTTGTATTACTCTATGTTGACAATTATCCATGAGATATACATGTTACAAGTTGAAAGCAACAGCTGAAACTTAATCTTCCTTTGTGTTGCTTCAATACCTTTACTTTGATTTATTGCTTTATGAGTTAACTCTTATGCAAGACTTATTAATGCTTGTCTTGAAGTTCTATTCATGAAAAGTCTTTGCTTTATGATTCACTTGTTTACTCATGTCATTACCATTGTTTTGATCGCTGCATCCACTACATATGTTTACAAATAGTATGATCAAGGTTATGATGGCATATCACTTCAGAAATTATCTTTGTTATCGTTTTACCTGCTCGGGACGAGCGTAACTAAGCTTGGGGATGCTTGATACGTCTCCGACGTATCGATAATTTCTTATGTTCTATGCCATATTATTGATGATACCTACATGTTTTATGCACACTTTATGTCATATTCGTGCATTTTCCGGAACTAACCTATTAACAAGATGCCGAAGTGCCAGTCCTCGTTTTCTCGCTGTTTTTGGTTTCGAAATCCTAGTAACGAAATATTCTCGAATTGGACGAAACGAAGACCCAGGGGCCTATTTTTCCACGGAGCTTCCAGAAGACCGAAGAACATATGAAGTGGGGCCACGAGGTGGCGACACCACAAGGCGGCGCGGCCAAGGGGGGGCCCGCGCCGCCCTATTGTGTGGCCCCCTCATCAGGCCCCCGACTCTGCCCTTCCGCCTACTTAAAGCCTCCGTCGCGAAACCCCTGATGCGAAAAACCACGATACGGAAAACCTTACTGAGACGCCGCCGCCGCCGATCCCATCTCGGGGGATTCGGAGATCTCCTCCGGCACCCCGCCGGAGAGGGGATTCATCTCCCGGAGGACTCTACACCGCCATGGTCGCCTCCGGAGTGATGAGTGAGTAGTTCACCCCTGGACTATGGGTCCATAGCAGTAGCTAGATGGTTGTCTTCTCCTCATTGTGCTTCATTGTTGGATCTTGTGAGCTGCCTAACATGATCAAGATCATCTATCCGTAATACTCTATGTTGTGTTTGTCGGGATCCGATGGATAGAGAATACCATGTCATGTTAATTATCAAGTTATTACATATGTGTTGTTTATGATCTTGCATGCTCTCCGTTACTAGTAGAGGCTCTGGCCAAGTTTTTACTCTTAACTCCAAGAGGGAGTATTTATGCTCGATAGTGGGTTCATGCCTGCATTGACACCTGGGACGATGACAGAAAGTTCTAAGGTTGTGTTGTGCTGTTGCCACTAGGGATAAAACATTGGCGCTATGTCCGAGGGTGTAGTTGTTGATTACATTACGCACCATACTTAATGCAATTGTCTGTTGTTAGCAACTTAATACTCGGAGGGGGTTCGGACGATAACTCGAAGGTGGACTTTTTAGGCATAGATGCAGTTGGATGGCGGTCTATGTACTTTGTCGTAATGCCCAATTAAATCTCACTATACTTATCATGTCATGTATGTGCATTGTTATGCCCTCTCTATTTGTCAATTGCCCGACCGTAATTTGTTCACCCAACATGCTTTTATCTTATGGGAGAGACACCTCTAGTGAACTGTGGACCCCGGTCCATTCTTTTAATACTGAAATACAAATCTGCTGCAATACTTTTTTTACTGTTTTCTCTGCAAACAATCATCTTCCACACAATACGGTCAATCCTTTGTTACAGCAAGCCGGTGAGATTGACAACCTCACTGTTTCGTTGGGGCAAAGTACTTTGGTTGTGTTGTGCAGGTTCCACGTTGGCGCCGGAATCTCTGGTGTTGCGCCGCACTACATCCCGCCGCCATCAACCTTCAACGTGCTTCTTGACTCCTACTGGTTCGATTAAACCTTGGTTTCTTACTGAGGGAAACTTGCCGCTGTGCGCATCACACCTTCCTCTTGGGGTTCCCAACGGACGTGTCAACTACACGCATCAATAATCAGCCGGTCATATTCCTTATGATCAGTGGTCATGACCTCAATAAGGTGCTCCGCAGCCTTCCGCGCCTTCCTCTCTTCCTCCAGCTCCGTCATCAGTACGGCGTTGGAGTTCGAGGAGTCCTCCACGACCTCTGCCAGCCTAGCCTCGGCTGCGGCCTTGGCGTCCTTCAGCTCTTGCTCATGTTGGAGCCGGGCCTCGCATAGCCTGCTCCTTAAGCTCTTGGAAGCTAGTTTTCCGGGCGTCAAGGGCCTCCTCGCTGCTGCCGGATAAGCTGCTCTTTTCGTCTACACAACGGAAGGAAGAGTATCGCAAAGCGATAGTTGATGGATAAGAAAACAACGGATTAACCAGAAAAGAAAAAACGATACCCTGAAGAGCGGTGATTTGGGCCTGGAGCGTCTCGATGGTAGCTTCCGGGACAGCTAGTAAGCAAGAGATGCTGGTAAGAAATAAGACTTTCCGATACAAAAGATGCCAGATGCGAAAAAAGGAAAACTAACCTTGACATTGGCTGTGAGCCTCCGCAAGGTCCCGATGCTCCCACAAGAGCTCCTCAAAGAGCTTCTTCCGGGCGTCCGCGGTGCTCTGTTCAAAGGAGACAAGTGTGAGAAATAAAGTTTAGCGCTAAGAACAAAGTTCTTAACCCGAAACTCGGGGACTGGCAATGCCGGTTTGCGCGTTTCTAAGTAAAGTTTAGCGCTAAGAACAAGTTCTTAACCCGAAACTCGGGGACTGGCAATGCCGGTTTCGCGCGTTTCTAAGTAAAGTTTAGCGCTAAGAACAAAGTTCTTAACCCCAAACACGGGGACTGGGAGAATGGATATGATTCAGCAAGGGAGAAACCGGCATAACATTGAAAGTTCAGGAAAAGATATGAGAAAACCAGAAGAAGAGAAATCAACGTAAGTCAAAGAGATGAAACAGTCCTTGAAGAACTTACCACAAGTTGTTCGTGGCGTCAAACCACGCACTGTCCAGCTCCTTGACGGCCCGGTGTAGCCGCATGAAGTGCTCCTCCGAGCTTCGCTCACCGGCAGGGTCTGGCATTGGTAGCCGGTCCTTGCCCAAGCCGCGGGTCGCCTTGGACATGTCCGCGGCGTTCCACTGCTCCGCGTAAGGCAGCAGGTGCCCCAGCTCTCGGCCGTTGCGCTTGAACGAAGTAATCCGGCCTAGCAGGCCGGAAGGTTTCTCCGAGACCGCGGCGGCGGCAGGCCCGACATGCAGCACCAAGGACCGCGAGCCGCTGAGCGCCTCCACGGCCTTTCCGCGCGACTCCCCCGGCTTGAGGCGCTTAATGGTCTTGGGGGCTGCCGGCGGCGGCATCGGCGTAGTTGCGAGGGGTCCCTGGCTCGGCGGAGGTGTTGGCGTCGCCTCAGGGACAGGAGTTTCCGGCGGAGGATTTGGCGTGGCGTCAGGCGCCACAGCTTCTGGTGATAACGTGGAGGATGCCGGCGCGGAAGTTTCCGGCACGGCCTTGGAGGGGGAAGAGCGCGAACTCTTCTTCTTCTTCTTTTCTTTTTGGACGGAAGGAACCAAAGGTTCCGACCGCCCGGCAGCTTCTTCATCAGCGCCGATGTTACTGGCGCCGGTATCTTGGGTCTCTGGAGGGGAGGTAAGGTCCTCCTCCGCGCGGTGGTCAGGAGATTTGGGGGCCGCGCGCCCCGAACTTGTAGTGCCCCCCGGAGGGGAGGCAGAAATGTTGCCGGCACCAGATGGTGTCGGGCTTGAGCGAGGAGGAGGAGTTGAGGCCCCAGCGGAGCCGGCAGAGTCCTCAGACCTGGGCCCAAGCTTGAGCGCAGGGCTGAAAAAGAGAAAAAGAGAGAATTGGAAAAAGTAACCGGAAAAGAACTAGGCACAACGAAACGAGAAAAGCGAAGAAACAGGTTTTACCCGGAGGAAGTGGGCATCTGTTTGCCCTTGTAACGCCTTGTGCCTACTTGCTTTCCCCCAACGACTTCCGTCCGGAGGCGTTTGGTAGGAGGAGCATGGCTGGAGCCGGAGCTTTGTTCTTCTGGCCGTGGGCCATGAGTTTGTCCACAAACTCATTGCCGGCCTCGGCATCCAGCGGGGCCACGTGCTCGTGAATCTGCGGATTGGTACCGGTTGAGGAGGGATCTACAGAGGATCAAGAACGGTAAAATATGAGAGATCAAACAGAGAAGCTACCTCAAACATAGTCAGGTCGTCGGACGAACCAGCGGGCTCCGACGGGGACTCCGCCAAGGCGCGAGGCTGCGGTCTTGCCCATCTTCAGATCCTTCCGTAAGATGACGGGGTCGGGGTCGAACTTGTCCAAACCTCGCCTCGGGCAGGGCCTCGTCTGGCCGATAAGATGCCGGGGAAACGGTCCTTGGCCCGAAAGAACAAGAAAGATAAAAAGGAGGTTAGCGACAATGTAAAAGTTAGCCGGTAGGCCGACCCGAGTTGTGTAATTTCTTACTTCTTGGGTCGGGGGATTAGTGGAACTAAGAGGCCGAAGTCCCCATTCCCGGCCCTCCGACATGGCGGTCTGGCAAATCTGACCGGCCTTGAGGACAACGTCCTTCTTGCTAAGGGAATCCCGGTGATCTTTGTAGGATCACCAGGACCGTACATCTCGCTCATCTTGTGCATGCGGCGCTTGAGCGGAAGCACCCGGCGCGAAATAAACGCGCGGATGATATCATCGGAGCAGATGTTGGTGTCCTTCATCAGTTGCCTCATGAAGCGTATAATCCGGTTGGTCTCAATATGAGAGTCCTTCGGATTGTAGCTCCAGTTGGCCCTCGTAGGTGGCGCCAGGTTGAAGGGCGGCAAGTTGATAAGGTCCGGGGAGCCCTTGTTCTTCACATAGAAAAAGGTCCCTTGCCATAGCCGGCATGACTCGAGACCGGAGAACTTAAAAAAGGGGCTCCCTTGACGGGAACCAATGATGCAAGACCCGCATTGAACGGGGGGTTTGGGTTTGGGAATATCCTTGCCCTGAACGGAATTGATCCGAAGAGCAAAGAAGCGGGCGAACGTCTCACGAGTGGGACGAATGCCGATGTAAGCCTCCATGAAGGTGGCGTAGCAAGAGAGGTAGAAAATGGCATTGCCAGGAAGGTGATGAGGTTGAAGTTCGTAGAAATCAAGGAAACGCCGAAAGAAATCGGAGGCAGGAAGGCCGAAGCCGCGCTCAAAGTGAGCGAGGAAGACAACTCGTTCACCGGGTTCGGGCACCGGTTTGATTTCGTCGTGAGGAAGCCGGCAGGACACTCCTTCCGGAATCCTCCTAGACCGGTATAACCAGTCAATCTCGAACTTAGTGACGTTGGAGCCCATCCAGGCCCCACGAGTGATACCGGATGAATCCATACCGGAACCTTCGCTAGAGCTACCGGATGCACGATTGCTACCGGAGGCACGGTTGCTACCGGAGGCACGATTGCTACCGGACTCAAGCATCCATCCGAGCAAGATCAGCGGTAAGCCCGTCCGAAGATCTCGCTACACCGGCCGGCGTAGGAAGAGGCAGTAAGAAGAAGTAGAGGAGGACTCCGTACTAGACATGGAATTCGGCAAGGAGAAACAAGAATCCCACAATATACCCCCGCGTGAAGATCTACGAAAGAGAGAAAAAGCAAGAAAAAGAAGAAGTAAATACACTACCGAGTCGAGATCTAGAAAGCAAGCAAAAGAGGAGTGAATCCAGATTAGGCCTAACCTGAGGCAGCGGAGTAGTTGAGGAAGAGGTTCGCCAGAGGAACAATGAGACAAGGGCCGGCGAGGTAGTCCGTCGGCGGCGAGGTGAGAAGAAGCTCGAAGAAGCACCAATGCCGCGGCGGGGGCAGAGGCGCTGCAGAAGTTCTTTGCGCGACGAAGTCCGGCGGCGTCCGGCGAAGCAGTATCGAAGGTTCGCCGGGCGGCGGAGCTCAGGCGGCGGAACGGAGCGGCGGAGGCGCAGAGAGCGAGAAGTACTTGTGCGCGAGGAACTGGAGAATGCGAGGAAAGGAAGAAGGAGAAGCGATTCCCCCTTATAAAGGAAGAGGGAGAGGTGGGCTGAAAACCGCTGGGCCGCGTCGGTTCGCCTCGCGGCCCGCGACGGTTTGCACCACGGGCCGCAACGTGGCCAAGAGGTACACGCGAAAAAAGGGGAGGCCACACGAAGGCGCACACGGGATCCAAAACGGCTAGTGGGATCCGCAGCGGTGCATTAAATGGGCGCGCGGGAGTCGAAGCGAAGTGACCCCTGACACTGGCATGTCAGTTACAGTGCGCATGTGACTGATAGACGCGGGGCCCGAGATATTCTCGACGCCGCCGAGGAAGCGTTTAATGATTAAGATGCCGGAGGGTAAGACACCGGATAATGCCTTAAGGAGAAGAGATAGCGATGATCTGGGCAAAGATGCCGGATCCAAGCCTAAGGCCGGATAGATTGAACCGGTATCCTAAAAAGAAAGAACCTGGCATGGTCTGTTGGATAGGATCCGCCAGACTATACCAAATTCGGGACTAATGTTGGGGGATGACCCCTGCATGCCAAAGGCATGCCAAACCGGATGGTTTGAGCCATCAAGATACCGGCTTAATGTTCGTACCGGAACTTAAAGATAAGAACTTAGCTAAGTGGAGCTAAGCCGGTATCCCCAAGAGGGGTATGCCTGAACCGTGTAAGAAGATACCGGGCCACCTGAAGGACGAGCAGTGTCGGGCAGACTGGTCAAAGATTCTCTCCAGAGCTAGAAGACAAAGATGAGCTAAGCAAAGTAACTTTAGACGAAGGGCCGACGATAAAGAGAGGGATGACGGTCAAAGAAGCCGGAGGACGCCAAGCATCCCTGATTAAAGAGGACTCCGGTGTCTTCTATGATTAAAGTAGCTTTGTAAAGTAGTTTGTCTAGTCAAAGATGCCATTAGGGTTTCTTGTCCTGTAAGCCACCTCTCCCCTATATAAGGAGAGGGGGCAGCCCCTCTTACGGGCACGCACGAAGAGAGCTAGGTCTAGAAGAACTTGTACTGAGAAACTTGTAACTTGTTGAGATCTATAAAGAAGATGATTTAGAGCGAGTTCTTCCTTATGTCTTTCTTCTTCAACCTCTAGCCTTGGCTAAGTTCTTGAGGAAACCATCCGAAAGTTCATCCCATCTAATCACAAACCCTCCCCCGAATCCTCTTGCGTCCATTCGGCCCCAACTTAAGCCATCCTATGGCATCTGTCTGTTCACCACGACGACAATACATCCAAAGGGGGTTCTTGCGAGCCTGCAGAGGCTGCACCCTGATCCTGAGGAAGTGGGCAGTAATTTGAACACCCGACAGTTCTTTACCGCGGGTGTTCTGATGTTCGCGGATGCGCTTCATCAGGGCATCCGTCGCTGTTTTCTCCTCCTCGGAAGCTTCGGCGTCCCACGACCGACGCCGAAGGATTTTCGCGACTCCATCAAAAGGAGCGATGTTGTACTCCCGTGAGTCAACACTTTCCTCCCGAATATATAACCACCTCCGGCGCCACCCCTGAACGGAGTAGGGGAATTTGACGTCGAAGTAGTCAACGTTGGGTCGGACGCGGATAACAACGCCGCCCACGTTGTAGGCGACATTGCGAGAGCTGTTGCGCCGGAGGAAAAAGATGCTTTTCCACATTTCCCAATGAGGATGGGTCCCGAGAAAGCATTCACAAAGAGTGATGAAAATGGAGATGTGGAGGATAGAGTTGGGGGTCAGCTGGTGCAGCTGAATCCCATAGACAAAGAGAAGACCACGAAGAAACTCATGGATTGGGGTAGAAAGGCCCGCGAATGAGGTGGTCGACAAGTGTTACCCGATATCCGATGCGCGGCGTCGGGAAGCTTTCATCGCCGGGAAGGATCGGACCGTCCTCTTCCTCATCAGCCCCGGCCGTCTTGAGGATGTTCAGATCTTGGTTGGAGATTTTGGATCTCTCCCAACCGGAAATCTCTGTCGGCATCAACGCGAGCGCTGGAGAAAGTGGAGAAGAGCACAGGCGCAGAGGCCTAGTAGCAGCACTGGAGGTTTTGGAAAGAGAGAGGAAAGGAGCGCGGCACAGTGAAGGGGATTATTGGAGAAGAAGAAGGTTATTTATAGCGAGCCACCGAACCGCCGCGCCGTTGGATGAAGGAAGCATGGATCCAAGTGCTTCACACGTGTCTCCATGGGTAAAATAGTCTTTACTCGTGAAGTAACTAGATAGGCGCTACAGACACGCGTGCCGCAGAAAGCGGAGGACGTGTGTCCCCCACTTGTGTAATGTGTCAACCAGCGCTCGAATTTTGGACCCACATGTCAGTGACACGACAACTCCCGCGCCTTCCCAATACATCGGTCGTGGCCATCATCAGCACTGATATCACCATAAGTAAAATATCGACTGGTCCACTTTGAAAAATAGCGATAGGGAAAATGTCGAGAATATAAAGATAATAA
>NC_061510.1:127266666-127287293 GCF_022539505.1 Lolium rigidum
CGTTGCTATCGGCTCGTTACGCATTGGCAAAGGGGACGAATCGGCAAGATCGATATGAGAGGAAATCGGCTAAGATAAGCTAAAAGGAATCGGCAAAATCAAATTGGGGAAAGTTCTTCATTGATAGATTTCTTACATAAGGAGCTGATTTCTCCCAAAAGGAAGCACTAGGGGATACATGGCCCCATCTACTGCTACTGGTCCTATGCTAGATGTCCTATCTACGGGCCGTCGCTACCTTCGCCGTCGCCGTCGTCACCGCCGTCGGCGCTACTCCCGGCAGGCTCGTCGTCGCTCCAATGGCCGCCGACCGGGCCCTCGTTGTCCTCGTCTTCTTCGTCGGCATCGTCATCGTCACCGTCGGTCGCCGAGGTTTCCCGGCCAAGGGCAGAACCGCTTGGCCGGGGGCTCGTCGGAGGAGGTGTCGTCCTTCTCCTCCTCCTCTTCTTCCTCCTCCTCCTCCTCCTCGGGAGAGGAGAAGTCGCAGGAAAAGCGATCGTCGTCGCTCTCCTCCTCCGTTGTCCCATCGGCGAGGAAGTGGAGGTCGCTTTCCCCGTCGGTCAAGGACTTGTCGTCCTCTGACCAAAGGGAGAAGTCATGGCTAGACTCCTCCCCGGCCGCAATGGCGCGACGGGTGTTGGCTGCGTGGACCTCCGCCGTGTTGGGCTCCGGCGTCGGCTCGCGAGACGAAGAGGACTGGGCGGAAAGGTCCGATGAAGCAGAGGAGGAAGAGGACATGGTGGCACAGGAGGGCTTTTGGGGTGCTAATGCGAAGAAGATGCAGGAATAAACCGTGCGGAGCGGTTAAATAAAAGGGGATATAGTGGAAATTCAATGCCACGAGCAGCTTCCGAGGAAGTGGTGCCTAAAAAAAAACTGCTAGGTCACGCGGAGAAGTTGAGAAGGCAGGGCATCATGATGACGGATACTGCAACAGTTCTGCCACGACATGACCCGGCGAAAGAATAGCATAATGATTTTGGAAATGTCATTTCCAAAACCAGGGGGGCATGTGTTATCACCAGAATTTGACCAAGTCAGAGGTGGGCCGCGATCGGGATGGACTTGAAGAATATATATATCGAAGGAGTACGTGAACCGGCCTTTTATACCGAGTTGGGCTTAATTGCCTGTGTATCTGTAAAATATTAGATCGCATCTTAGTTTAGAAGTTAGAATCTTACTCGTGCACGGTTTGGTGCACGCCCCACATTAGAAAGTCCGCTGGACTATAAATATGTATCTAGGGTTTATGGAATAAACAAAAACCAACGTTCAACCACAAACAAATCTCGGCCCATCGCCAACTCCTTCGTTTCGAGGGTTTCTACCGGTAAGCATCATGCTGCCTAGATCGCATCTTGCGATCTAGGCAGCACAAGCCTGCCTACGTTGTTCATGCGTTGCTCGTACTGAAGCCTTTTTGATGGCGAGCGACGTAGTTATCTTAGACATGTTAGGGTTAGCATTGTTCTTCTTATTACATGCTATCGTAGTGCAACCCTCGCATGTCTAGCCGCCCTTACACCTATCTTAGGTGTAGGGGCGGCACCCCGCTTGATCATAGTTTGGTAGATCTGATCCGTTACGATTGCTCCTTGTTCTACAAGGATTAGTTTAATATCTGCAATAGTTAGGCCTTACAAAGGGGGGAGGATCCAGCGGCATGTAGGGTGACGTTTGCTAGCCCTAGAAAGGATGTTCCGGGGATCAACCTCGTGTTGGTTTTTAGGCCCTGTCTAGGATCGGCTTACGATTACCGTGCGCGAGCGCGAGGCCCAACCTGGAGTAGGATGATCCGATTATGCGGTGAAAACCCTAAATCGTCGTAGATTTCATTAGCTTTACCTTGATCAAGCAGGACCACCATATATTCGGACACCTTGTCTGGATCATGGGTGGATCGGCTCTTTCAGCCGATTCACAGGATAACTTGAGAGCCGATCGAGGCTCGTATTTAACATTTACGTGTGTGCCCTGCAGGAAACTAAGCGAGGCATCATCCACACCTTCCTGACCAGGTATAGGTCAGGTGGCACGCCCTTGTGATAAACATCGGCGCGTGCGACCAGGAGGCTTTGCGGGCCGTCGCTCTGAGGGACTGGGGCCAGCCGCAACCCTAGTTGTTCCCGGCTCTACGGTGTTGCCCGTCTCTGCCCACCAGGGGGTTTCTGACGTCAACACATCCTAACGTTTTCCAAGGCAGCAGGGGATCAAAAGAAAAAAAAAAGGAAATAGCCAGAAATTAATTAGGGGTAAAAAATAAATCCACCAAAGGAAACTTTTATTGTTCATAGAGGATGACATGTGGGACCGACCTGCCAACAGCGTCCTCATCGTTTCAAAGGGGCAGGGGATCAAAAGAAAAAGGCAAATAGCCAGAAATTAGGGGTCAAAAATAACTCCAAGAAAGGAAACTTTTATTGTTCGTAGAGGATGACATGGGGGACCCATGAGCCAGCAACTTACTCAACGTTTCAAAGGCGGCATGAGATCGAAAGAAAAAAACGCAAGTGACCAAATATGAGGTGCCAAAAATAATCCAAGATTTATTGTACATAGAGGATGACATGCGGGTCCCATTTCGCAGCAGCGGTCTCAATGTTTGAAATGCGGCTTGAGATCAAAAGAAAAAGAAAGTAGCTAGAAATTAGGGGGTCAAAAAAAAATCCAAGAAAAGAAAGTTGATGGACATAGAGGTTGACATGCGGGTCCCATGTGCCAGCAGCTTACTCAACGTTTCAAAGGGGCCAGGGGATCAAAAGTAAAAGGCAAATAGCCAAAAATCAGAGGGTGAAAAAAAATCCAAGAAAACAAACTTTTATAGCACATAGAAGATGACATGTGGGTCCCATGAGCCAGCAGGTTCCTCAACGTTTCAAACGTGGCATGAGATCGAAAGAAAAAGGCAAGTGACGAAATATCAGGAGCCAAAAATAATTCAAGAAAAGAAACTTGATTGTACATAGAGGATGACATGCGGGTCCCATGTGTAAGCAGCTTACTCAACGTTTCCAAAGCGGCAGGGCATCAAAAGAAAAAAGGAAATAGACAAAAATCAGAGAGTGAAAAAAAACCATAGAAAATAAACTTTTATAGCACATAGAGGATGACATGCGGGTCCCATGAGCCAGCAGGTTCCTCAAAGTTTCAAACGTGGCATGAGATCGAAAGAAAAAAACGCAAGTGACCAAATATCAAGAGCCAAAAATAATCCAAGAAAAGAAAGTTTTATAGTACATAGAGGATGACATGCGGGTCCCATTTAGCAACGAGCGGTATCACCGTTTGAGAGGCAAGCGAGGGATCGAAAGAAAAAGTCAAGTACCAAATATGAGGTGCCAAAAATAATCCAAGAAAAGAAAGTTTTATAGTACATAGAGGATGACATGCGGGTCCCATTTAGCAACGAGGTTCCTCAACGTTTCAAACGTGGCATGAGATCGAAAGAAAAAGGCAAGTGACCAAATATCAGGAGCCAAAAATAATTCAAGAAAAGAAACTTGATTGTACATAGAGGATGACATGCGGGTCCCAATTAGCAGCAGCGGTATCACCGTTTGAGAGGGTGCACGGGATCGAAAGAAAAAGGCAAGTGACCAAATATCAGGAGCCAAAAATAATCCAATAAAAGAAATTTATTGTACGTAGAGGATGACATGCGGGTCCCATTTTGCAAGCGGCGGTCTCAACGTTTCCAAGGCGGCACTGAACCAAAAGAAAAATGAAGTAGCCAGAAATCGGGGGTGAAAAAAATCCAAGAAGAAAGATTTCAATTGGGCTGCATCTGGACATCTGGGCTTTCGAACTATCCTGCTTGGCCTTTTGACTCATACAATTTCAGCCCACTCCAAAACAGGAAAGTTCCGAATTTTCTAAAAAAACAGGAAAGTCCTATGCTTCGCAAAGACAAAAAAACAAGGAGATTCAACATATAAGTTTGTTTATGTAAAAATAAAGATTTAATTATCCGTTTGAAATAGCTCAGAGCGCAATACATTGTTTATTGTCCGCAAAATAATCAAGATATCATATGTTTCTTGTACGGGGAGGGCTGACATCGGGGACCCGTGAGCCAACAGCGTCGTCAACGTTTTAAAGGCGGCAGGGGATGGAAAGAAAAAATAAACCAAAAATCTGTTGGTAAAAAATCCAAGAAAAGAAACATTTTCGTTCGAGAGGATGACATGCGGGACCCATGAGGCAGCGAGCATCCTCGGCGTTTATTGTTCATAGAGGTTGACATGTGGGACCCGTGAGCCGGCGGCGTCCTCAACGTTTTAAAGGCTGCGAGTGATCGAAAGAAAAAATAAGCCAAAAATCGTTTGGTCAACAAAATCCAAGAAAATAAACATTTACCGTTCCGAGAGGATGACATGCGGGACCCATGAGGCAGCAGCATCCTCAACGATTCCAAGGCGGCAGGGGAAATATCCAGAAATTAATTAGGGGTTCAAAATAAATCCATCAAAGGAAACTTTTATTGTTCATAGAGGATGACATGTGGGACCGACCTACCAACAGCGTCCTCATCGTTTCAGAGGGGGCAGGAGATCAAAAGAAAAAGGCAAATAGCCAGAAATTAGGGGTAAAAAATAACTCCAAGAAAGGAAACTTTTATTGTTCGTAGAGGATGACATGCGGGACCCATGAGCCAGCAGCTTACTCAACGTTTCAAAGGCGGCATGAGATCGAAAGAAAAAGGCAAGTGACAAAATATCAGGAGCCAAAGATAATCCAAGAAAAGAAACTTTATTGTATGTAGAGGATGACATGCGGGTCCCATTTAGCAGCAGCGGTCTCAACGTTTCAAATGCGGCTTGAGATCAAAAGAAAAAGAAAGTTGATTGTACATAGAGGATGACATGCGGGTCCCATGAGTCAGCAGCTTACCCAACGTTTCCAAGGCGGCGAGGGATCAAAAGAAAAAGGAAATAGCCAAAAATCAGAGGGTGAAAAAAAATAAAGAAAATAAACTTTTATAGCACATAGAGGATGACATGCGGGTCCCATGAGCCGGCAGGTTCCTCAACGTTTCAAACGTGGCATGAGATCGAAAGAAAAAGGCAAGTGACCAAATATGAGGAGCCAAAAATAATTCAAGAAAAGAAAGTTTTATAGTACATAGAGGATGACATGCGGGTCCCATTTAGCAGCAGCGGTATCACCGTTTGAGAGGCGGCAGGGGATCAAAAGAAAAAAGAAATTGCCAAAAATCAGAGGGTGAAAAAAACCCAAGAAAATGAACTTTTATAGTACATAGAGGATGACATGCGGGTCCCATGAGCCTGCAGGTTCCTCAACGTTTCAAACGTGGCATGAGATCGAAAGAAAAAGGTAAGTGACCAAATATGAGGTGCCAAAAATAATTCAAGAAAAGAAAGTTTTATAGTACATAGAGGATGACATGCGGGTCCCATTTAGCAGCAACGGTATCACCGTTTGAGAGGTGGCGGGGGATCGAAAGAAAAAGGCAAGTGACCAAATTTGAGGTGCCAAAAAAAACTCCAAGAAAAGAAAGTTTTATAGTACATAGAGGATGACATGCGGGTCCCATTTAGCAGCAGCGGTATCACCGTTTGAGAGGCGGCAGGGGATCGAAAGAAAAAGGTAAGTGACCAAATATGAGGTGCCAAAAATAATTCAAGAAAAGAAAGTTTTATAGTACATAGAGGATGACATGCGGGTCCCAAGTTAGCGGCAGCGGTATCACCGTTTGAGAGGCGGCAGGGGATCGAAAGAAAAAGGCAAGTGAAAAAATATGAGGAGCCAAAAATAATTCAAGAAAAGAAAGTTTTATAGTACATAGAGGATGACATGCGGGTCCCATTTAGCAGCAGCGGTATCACCGATTGAGAGGCGGCAGGGGATCAAAAGAAAAAAGAAATTGCCAAAAATCGGAGGGTGAAAAAAAACCAAGAAAATGAACTTTTATAGTACATAGAGGATGACATGCGGGTCCCATGAGCCTGGAGGTTCCTCAACGTTTCAAACGTGGCATGAGATCGAAAGAAAAAGGCAAGTGACCAAATATGAGGTGCCAAAAATAATTCAAGAAAAGAAAGTTTTATAGTACATAGAGGATGACATGCGGGTCCCATTTAGCAGCAGCGGTATCACCGTTTGAGAGGCGGCAGGGGATCGAAAGAAAAAGGCAAGTGACCAAATTTGAGGTGCCAAAAAAAACTCCAAGAAAAGAAAGTTTTATAGTACATAGAGGATGACATGCGGGTCCCATTTAGCAGCAGCGGTATCACCGTTTGAGAGGCGGCAAGGGATCGAAAGAAAAAGGTAAGTGACCAAATATGAGGTGCCAAAAATAATTCAAGAAAAGAAAGTTTTATAGTACATAGAGGATGACATGCGGGTCCCAGTTAGCAGCAGCGGTATCACCGTTTGAGAGGCGGCAGGGGATCGAAAGAAAAAGGCAAGTGACCAAATTTGAGGTGCCAAAAAAAACTCCAAGAAAAGAAAGTTGATTGCACATAGAGGATGACATGCGGGTCCCATTTAGCAGCAGCGGTCTCAACGTTTCCAAGGCGGCAAGGGATCAAAAGAAAAAGGAAGTAGCCGAAATCGGGGGTCAAAAAAAATCCAAGAATAGAAAGAATTTTGGTTCATAGAGGATGACATGCGGGACCCATGATCCCGCATCGTAAACGGCTCGATCGGAGAACGTTGAACGAGATGGCGCGATCGAGAAAAAAACAATGCCGGAGAGGCTGCCATCCGGGCCCTACATCCCTCGGCGGTGCGGATTTGCGTTGACTCGGCCGGCGAACCCGAGATTTCGAGATGCACCACGTCCCGGGCCACCATACGCGATGTTTTGGCCGCTTTCGTCGGGCTAGGTGGCCTCAAAAACGAGAAAAAAAAGTTTTGACATGCACCACGGAGGGACCAAAAATCGTCGGCCATGGTACACCAGCAACCACGGCGCGACTTCAACTTCGTCGGCCATGGCAACTTTTCTTGTAGTGTTATCAAAATAATTGAATGCTTACTATATAACATAAGAAGAACTTGTTTTTTTTTTGAATTTTTATACCCATTTGAATCTTGGTCAAATCCTTGGTTCCACCAAGATTTGAATAAGTTAAAAACATGAATATGAAAAAGTAAGCATGTATGCTTCTTAGTCACTTCAAAATGAAGCTCTTGGGAGGGTTTTTGAATTTCCATGTTCGAAACCAAAAACCACATATCTTCATGCTTGACTTCATGAAACAGAGTTTAGGGTTAGGGGTAGATACATGCATGATTTTTCTTGTTTGAATATGTCTAGACCTTGTTTATCAACTTAATTGAATGCCTACTATATAACATAAGAATACCTTTTTTGTTTTTTTTTTTAATTTTTATACCCATTTGAATCTTGGTCAAATCCTAGGTTTCACCAAGATTTGAATAAGTTTAAAACATGACTATGAAAAAGTAACCATGCATGTATGCTTCTTAATTAATCACTTCGAAATGAAGCTCTTGGGATGGTTTTTGAAATTTCCATGTTTGAAACCAAAAACCACATATCTTCATGCATGCGCTTGACTTCATGAGACAGAGTTTAGGGTTAGGGGGTAGATACATGATTTCTCTCGTTTGAATATGTCTAGACCTTGTTTATCAACTTAATTGAATGCTTACTATATGACATAAGAAGACTATGTGCCTTGATTTTTTTTAAAATTTTGCCCATTTGAATCTTGACCAAATCCTAGGTTTGACCATGATTTAAACAAGTTTAAAACATGAATATGAAAAATTAAGCATGTATTCTTCGTAGTCACTCCAAAATGGAAGCTCTTGAGAGGGTTTTTGAAATTTCCATGTTTGAAACCAAAAAACCGCGTACTTCTCTTCATGCTTGACTTCATAAGACAGAGTTTGGGGTTAGGGGTAGCTTCATACATGAATTTTTTGGTTTGAATATGTCTAGACCTTGTTTATCAACTTAATTGAATGCTTACTAGATGACATAAGATGACTATGTGCATTGGTTTTTCATTTTATTGTTTTTTTTGAATTTTTATGCCCATTTGAATCTTGGTCAAATCCTATGTTTGACCATGATTTAAACAAGTTTAAAACATGAATATGAAAAATTAAGCATGTATCCTTCGTAGTCACTCCAAAATGAAGCTCGATCTTGAGAGGGTTTTTGAAATTTCCATGTTTGAAACCAAAAAACCACGTACTTCTCTTCATGCTTGACTTCATAAGACAGAGTTTGGGGTTAGGGGTAGCTTGATACATAAATTTTCTGGTTTGAATATATCTAGACATTGTTTATCAACTTAATTGAATGCTTACTAGATGACATAAGAGTTTTTGAAATTTCCATGCTTGAAAACCAAAAACCACTTCTCTTCATGCATGCTTGACTTCATAAGGTAGAGTTTAGGGTTAGGGGGTAGATACATGATTTTCCTGCTAGTTTGAATATGTCTAGACCTTGTTTATCAATTTAATTGAATGCTCACTATATGACATGAGCAGACCTTGGTTTTAATTTTTTTATACCCATTTGATTCTTCGTTCCTAGGTTTGTTGACCAAGATTTTTACAAGTACCTTGATTTTTCATTTTTTTAAATTTTGCCCATTTGAATCTTGGTCAAATCCTAGGTTTGACCATGATTTAAACAAGTTTAAAACATGAATATGAAAAATTAAGCATGTATCCTTCATAGTCACTCCAAAATGAAGCTCTTGAGAGGGTTTTTGAAATTTCCATGTTTGAAACCAAAAAACCGCGTACTTCTCTTCATGCTTGACTTCATAAGAGAGAGTTTGGGGATAGGGGTAGCTTGATACATGAATTTTCTGGTTTGAATATGTCTAGACCTTGTTTATCAACTTAATTGAATGCTTATTAGATGACATAAGATGACTATGTGCATTGGTTTTTCATTTTATTGTTTTTTTCTTTTGAATTTTTATGCCCATTGGAATCTTGGTCAAATCCTAGGTTTGACCATGATTTAAACAAGTTTAAAACATGAATATGAAAAATTAAGCATCTATCCTTCTATTAGTCACTCCAATATGTAGCTCTTGGGAGGGTTTTTGAAATTTGCATGCTTGAAACCAAAAAACCACTTCTCTTCATGCATGCTTGACTTCATAAGACAGAGTTTACGGTTAGGGGGTAGATACATGATTTTCCTGGTTTGAATATGTGTAGACCTTGTTTATCAAATTAATTGAATGCTTACTATATAACATATAAGAAGACCTTGTTTTTTTTGAACTTTTATACCCATTTGAATCTTGGTCAAATCCTTGGTTCCACCAAGATTTGAATAAGTTAAAAACATGAATATGAAAAAGTAAGCATGTATGCTTCTTAGTCACTTCAAAATGAAGCTCTTGGGAGGGTTTTTGAATTTCCATGTTCGAAACCAAAAACCACATATCTTCATGCTTGACTTCATGAAACAGAGTTTAGGGTTAGGGGTAGATACATGCTTGATTTTTCTTGTTTGAATATGTCTAGACCTTGTTTATCAACTTAATTGAATGCCTACTATATAACATAAGAAGACCTTTTTTGTTTTTTTTTTAATTTTTATACCCATTTGAATCTTGGTCAAATCCTAGGTTTCACCAAGATTTGAATAAGTTTAAAACATGAATATGAAAAAGTAAGCATGCATGTATGCTTCTTAATTAATCACTTCGAAATGAAGCTCTTGGGATGGTTTTTGAAATTTCCATTGTTTGAAACCAAAAACCACATATCTTCATGCATGCGCTTGACTTCATGAGACAGAGTTTAGTGTTAGGGGGTAGATACATGATTTCTCTCGTTTGAATATGTCTAGACCTTGTTTATCAACTTAATTGAATGCTTACTATATGACATAAGAAGACTATGTGCCTTGATTTTTTTTTAAATTTTGCCCATTTGAATCTTGGCCAAATCCTAGGTTTGACCATGATTTAAACAAGTTTAAAACATGAATATGAAAAATTAAGCATGTATCATTCGTAGTCACTCCAAAATGAAGCTCTTGAGAGGGTTTTTGAAATTTCCATGTTTGAAACCAAAAAACCACGTACTTCTCTTCATGCTTGACTTCATAAGACAGAGTTTGGGGTTAGGGTTAGCTTGATACATGAATTTTCTGGTTTAAATATGTCTAGACATTGTTTATCAACTTAATTGAATGCTTACTAGATGACATAAGATGACTATGTGCATTGGTTTTTCTTTTTTTTTGAATTTTTATGCCCATTTGAATCTTGGTCAAATTCTAGGTTTGACCATGATTTAATCAAGTTTAAAACATGAATATGAAAAATTAAGCATCTATCCTTCTTAGTCACTCCAATATGTAGCTCTTGCGAGGGTTTTTGAAATTTCCATGCTTGAAAACCAAAAACCACTTTTCTTCATGCATGCTTGACTTCATAAGACATAGTTTAGGGTTAGGGGGTAGATACATGATTTTCCTACTAGTTTGAATATGTCTAGCACTAGTAGGAAAACCCTTATAGGAGAAGCTTAGTTCTGTGGCGCACCGTTTTGAGTGCGCCACAGAAACTTATTTTGTGGCGCACAAAGCTCGGTGCGCCACAGAAATAGCTTAATTTTGTGGCGCACTACTAAACCATGCGCCACAAAAACTTGGTGGGCCCCACACCCTGTCACCCCCAATCATTGGTTTTACAATTTCTATGGCGCACAAACCTCGGTGCGCCACGGAAATTACTTCTTCCGTGGCGCACGGCAACGGTGCGCCACAAAAATAAGGTATTACGTGGCGCACCTGTTTGTGTGCGCCACGGAAATAAGTTATTACGTGGCGCACGCGCGCTCGGTGCGCCACAGAAATAAGCTCTTCTGTGGCGCATCGTGGTTGGTGCGCCACAGAGTTAGCGAACCAGATCTACAAAAGTGAGCCAACCTCCCACCTACCACACTACACAAGCCATTCTTCTTCCTCCATCTAGCTCGTCCCCCCTTCTCTCTCATACCATTTTGACTCCACTTTTCACTTGCTTGGGTATTTATTGCACTTACTTTGGTTGATACTTAATTGGAGTTAAGGAGAAGGCTCTCCATACTCTCTCCTCCTCTCGAAGTCATCGATCGCGGTCTCGTCTCGGTATCGAATCTAGAAGGTGAGTAGTTGGAGGAGACATACATATGCTTGGAGGAGACATGCATATGCTTGTAGATCTTGTGTGGCCGTCGTGTGTATGGATGCTTGTTGCAGGTGAAGCGCTTGTGTGTGTGCCGGTGTGGTGCATGGATGTTTGCCGAAATGTTGATTCATTTCCGTTTCGGCAAGTTTTGCACTACCCATATGTCCTACTTTGAGGAGAGGTCATGCCGAATTTTTCCACTCCATGTAATACCTTGAGGAGAGGTACGGCCCATGCATGTGTGTGCATTTGGTGCGGTTCTAATTTCCTGTTCTATGTATACCATTTGCAGGCAAGCATGGTCCTCTCGATGAGTTCCGCTCGAATCTCTAGATACAAGATAGACGCGAAGGAGGACATGATTCGGAACAATAGGCGCCGAGATAAGATGTCCGTGTCGATCATGCAAACTCGAGCGCCTGGATCAACCCTGATTCCGGACAAGCGGAGGAGCACTCCGCTGAGGCGCGGTTTCATGCAAGACAACCAGGCGCGGCCGGCCCCATCAAATGGTGCGCATGAAGACCATGTCGAGCGAGATGACTATCATCATGAAGAAGACTATCATCATGCCGACGGGGACTATCATCATGAAGAAGAAGTCGACGGAGAAGATCATCATGAAGAAGAAGATGCCGGCGGAGAACATCATCATGATGAAGAAGAAGATTCCGGCGCGACCCCACTAATTTCGGCCTTGCGGGACTCTCATGTTCAAGATCTTCTCCTCCAGGAGACGAGCAACGATAGAGTTGCAGCTAGAGAGAGAGCCAAGCTGTCGCAAATGGAGAAAGACGGGATGACTCCGATCTTTCCTGGGTGTCGTCCGCAGGATACGCGCTTGCATGTAACGCTTGATTACTGCCGCAGATGAAGACGCGGAACAAGTGGACCGATTCCAGCTTCAGCAAGAGCTTAAAATTCTGGCACGATCGTCTCCCGGAGGGGAACACATTGCCAAGTAGTACCGAGGAGGCCAAGAAAGTCGTGTGTCCCCTTGACCTACCGCACGAAAAATACCACGCCTGCATTAATAATTGTGTGATTTATAGGTGCGAGTACAAGGACAGAACCACATGTCCGGTGTGTGGCCACGGACGGTACAAGGTTGGGAACAAGAAGGTACCTCGATAGGTGGTATGGTACTTTCCTATCACTCCCCGTCTGCAGCGGTATTTCGTGGACCCTAAGGAAGCAAAGCTCATGCAATGGCACGAGGAAAGGCGAAGCCCGAAGAAGATCCGGAGATGGGCTATATGCTCGACACACCCTTCGGACGGCTGGACGGTGGCAAACATTGGACATCGCCTTCCCTAGGTTCGGTGGCGACGCAAGGAACATCGAGGCCGGGTATGAGCACCGATGGACTCAATCCGTTCGGCAACCAGAGTAGCACGCATAGCACCTGGCTCGTGTTTGTATGGCCTTACAACCTACCCCCGTGGTCGTGCACCAAGCAAAGGTACATACACCCGAGTATTCTCATTCAGGGGCCGAAACAACCAGGTGTCGACATGCATTTGTATCTCGGGCTGCTGAAAGAGGAGTTAGACACGTTGTGGAAGACGCCACCCCGTACGTGGGACGCCTACACTAGAACTTATTTCGATATGAGAGCCGCGTTGATCACGACGGTCACGGACTATCCCGGTTACGCATATGTATCCGCCCGGGTGGGCCACGGATTCAACGGCTGTGTGAAGTGCATGGACGATACCCCGCATCTACAACTACCAAGGGATCCGGGTCCTCGAAAACCGTCTACCCAGGTGCTCGAAGGTGGCTTCGCTTGGATCACCCGTGGAGAAAACGCGGTGATCCGTTCAATGGTAAAGATGAGCCCGATGGACCCCCACGCCCGAGGAGCGGCGCAGAAATCAATGATCTTCCGAAAAATTGGAAGGAGTGCCCAGCGCCGGGAAAGAAGCGACCGAAGCCGAGCCGCTGCTCGGTGTATGGAAAGCGAGGTCTGTTTTCCACGACTTGGAGTAATGGAAGGTCCTCCACACGCCCCACAGCCTCGATGTCATGCACATTACGAAGAACGTTACCGAGAGTCTGCTTGGCACTCTTTGCAACTCAGAAAAGTCCAAGGATGGACCGAAAGCAAGATACGATCTTAAACATTTTGGCATCGGGAAAGATCTTCAAGCCCCGATACCGACGATGATGATGATGATGATGATGATCGGACGGAAGGGACTCAACGTCTCCGTAAAAGGGCTAAGAAGAACGCGGTGCAGCTTCCCGCTGCACGCTTCTACAACGAGTCCGGAGGAGCTCGAGCAGTTTTCGGGTGCCTCCTAGGAGTGAAAGTTCCTCACGGTTACTCGGGGAATATAAGCGAGATATCCGGACGTAGCGAAGAAGTGGTTCACCGCGATGAAGTCTCACGATTGCCACGTGCTAATGACGCGAGATACTTCCCGTTGCGATCCGAGGCATAATGGACGAGCACGTCCGTGATACGCTGTTTGGCCTATGCAACTTTTTGACGTTATCACCGGGAAGTCGATCGGCGTGAGGCAGCTCAAGATGCTACGGGATGAGATCGTGGTGATACTATGTGAGCTCGAGATTTACTTCCGCTCTGCATTACGTGATATATGCGTCCATCTCCTTCTCCATGTCATTGAAGACATCAAGCAGCTCGGCCCACCGTTCCTCCACAACATGATGCCTTTCGAAAGCGAGAACGGTGTCATGAAAGGATACGTTCGCAATAGGGCCCGTCCAGACGCAAGCATGGCCAAGGGGTTTCTAACCTACGAGTGCATCTCCTTCTGCCATAATTATCTAAGCACCGAGGACGACGAGGATCATGTTGGTCTACCCCCCAGGACGCACCTCGGGAGGCTCGCTGGAGTCGGTCACCGCGAGGGCTACCGCGCTCGGTCCATGTCGGCATTGAAAATCGACGCGACGACTTTGACGGGGCTCACCGGGTCGCGCTACAACACTTAAAACTGACCGAACCTTTCGTGCAAGAGCACAAAAGCATGGTCGAGCAGAATTACATCGATATGGGCCGGCCGAGGAAGATGGGAGACGTAACCAAAAAGCACAACTCCGGCTTCACGCGTTGGTTCAAGCAAACTCAAGCTGGTTGAAGCACGAGAGAAATACGCCTTCTACCGAAGATGAAAAACTCATATACACCTTATCACGGGGACCCGCGCATAACGTAAGGACCTATCGGGGGTACGACATCAACGATTACGAGATTCTACACCGAGGAAAAGGACAGAAATAGTGAAAATCAAAACTCAGGAGTAACTATGTTGTCATGGCCGATGACGAGACTAATGTCAAGGAAAGATTTTTTGGAAGGATCGAGGAGATATGGGAGCTCAATTACTGTGGAGAGACGGTGCCAATGTTTCGTGTGAGATGGGCCAAGAAGGTCGAAATAGAAGGCCGATATTTCACAACCATGGTTATACCCGATGCAAAATCGAAGAACGCATCCGCGAAAAATGAGCCATGGGTACTCGGTAGCCAAGTTGACCAATGCTTCTTCATCACCGATCCGTCGAGGCCTAGCCGTGTTGTCGTGAGGAGGGGCAAGAGGAGCATCATAGGAATGCAAGGAGACGCCAACGAGGAAGACTTGGACAAGAACGGTGACCCGAAGATGGAGGAGGAATTCGACGGGCACTTCGACATGCCTACTACTAGTAAAGTAAGAAGGAAGACCTCCCTACCCTCTAAAGGTTGTCCGTTCACGCGAAGAAATCTCAAGGTGGCCGGCATAAAGTATTCAACCGCCAACAACCGAAAGGGCAAGAAGATTGCGAAGAGACGCTAGAGCTCGTTGCCAGGACGAAGAAGATCTTTTTTGGTCTATCACATGTGTGTGAGTGTGTGTGTTAGACAAGTACATGCATGTGTGTGTGAGAGAAACAAGAACATGTTTGTATGAGACAAGTAATTTATAATTCTCTCTACTAATTACTAAATAATGTTGTGTTATTTATTGAAATGTAACTAAAATATGAAAAAAAGGAAGAAAAATTGTGTGGCAGCCGGGGTTCGAACACTGGCTACTAATGGCCTAACATTGGCCTTAACCACTAGACTAGTACTATGTATCCGTCGGGACACAGCGAGTAACCCGTTTTGTTTTGCTAAGTGTCTAAATTACGTGGCGCATGCCTCTTTAGGTGCGCCACGGAATTAAGAAATTACTGTGGCGCATGAAAGAGCTGATGCGCCACGGAGATGCTAGTATCGTGGCGCACTTAGAGTGGTGCGCCACGGAGTCAAGACACTTGGTGAAATAACTTGAACCTTTCTTCCCCACTCCCCACACTTAGCAGTTTCTTCCCCGACAACGAGCCAACCCTAGCGCAACCACCGCCGCCGCCAAGCGCCGCCACCAAGCGCCGCTGCCGCCGAGGAGGAGGAGGAAGGGGACCGCCACGCCGCCGCCGAGCGAGGACGCCCAACCCCGAGCCGCCGCCGCAGATCAAGGAGGAGGAGGACCGCCACGCCGCCGCCGAGGGACGTACCGAGAAGGAGGCCGCCGCTAGCATCGAGGAGGAGGAGGCCGCTGCACCTCGAGGAGGAAGAGGAGAGGCCACCGTCGTCGCTACCGTCACCATCGGTGAGCTTCCTCTCTCCTTCCCTCCACCTTCCCCCTCCCCTCTTCCCTCCCCTCTCCCCTTCCCTCCACCTTCCCCCCTCCGGCTAGGGTTCACTGCTAGTTAGGGTTCATTGGAGTTCATAGTCTCTGTTTGCAAATTGAAATGCTTTAGGGTTCCTGCTAGTTAGGGCGAATTCTCATGCTCATGCTCATGCTCACTAGAGATTTTAAAATGCTACTGGTTGCAAATAAAGATTTTGAAATAAGGGACAAAGCAACATGATTGATCCATCTATCAAATGCCTAATGCAAATGCAAATGAAAATGCCTAATGCTACTTGCAAATGAAGTAGGTACTGGTTGATATAGCAATAAGTAGTATTTTTTAAATGAACAACCATATTGCAATTATCAAGTGCATGATTATGCCAATACTATTTAGTGTGTTACGAGTAGTTAAACCGGTGCATGCTTGCCATAAGCTCACTGCTGCTTATTGGTGCTCTGCTGTGGGCATGTCGATGCTCATAACAATAATGAAATGAAAAAATGCTTGCTCATGCTCATGCTTGCCATAAATTGCTACTTGGTTCAAATTGCTTGTGATAGCGGCTTTTGTTTTCTTTATTCATTGCTTGCTTTGTTTGATTTTTGGGTGAGCTGGATGCTTGCTTTATGAGTGACTAGTAATAAGTAAATGACTTATGTTGCTCATGTTGCTCTCTGGTTAATAAAATGAAATTGCATCATGCTTGCTCTACTGGTTTGAAACTAATTTTTTGGTTGAAAATGAATGCATTAGGAAATGCAAAATGAAATGGTAAGCAATTTATATAGTTGGTTTAGTTGGTTTAGATGAAATGCAAAATGCGGTAGCTAGCTAGGTTCATTTAGTTGATTTATGTTGGTTTAGATGAAATGGAAAATGCGGTAGCTTGGTTCATATATAGTTGCTTGCTATATTAACTTTACTTCGCTTCCTTTTGGTCAAATGCATGCTACTGATCCAGGGTACATAAAAAATTGGAATGCTATTTAATTATATACTGGAATAATAGCATTTTCATTTGAAGTCACATGTTGGCGGTAGCTCTCTGGTTGGCTTGCTCTATAATCTTGTATGCTTGTTTATGCTCTATAATGCTACTAGTACATGAAATGCTACTACTATTTGAATTCATTTAATGTACTCTGGTTTTTGTAGTGCTCCAGGTTGTGTAGTGCTCCAGGTTGTGTAGTGCTCCAGATTTGTAGTGCTCCAGGTGGTAGTGCTCCAGATTTGTAGTGCTCCAGGTGGTAGTGCTCCAGGTGGTAGTCATTGTTGTTGTACTGCTCCAGCTAGTTTATGTTGGCTTTTGTTTGATGTATTGTAGATGGGCAAGTTTGTATGGTCGATATATGGTGGATATTTTTGCAGGGATTTCATTGAGTTGCCCATTTCTCCCGAAGCGTTGATTAACTTCCGTTTCGGTTGAGAAATGGGCACTCCTACGTAGAAAAATTAGCAAAAGTCATGCCGAATTTTCTGGTTGACTTTTGTACTAACTTGTTGCCTCTTTTTAATGAAGTGCAAATAAACATGTCGGGCAACACTTCTAAGCCCGGGAGCCGAACGAAGAAGCGAGAGAGGCCAACAAGGACTTACGGGAGGGCTACGAGCAGCCCGGAAGGCCGCCGCCGAGTCGCCCGACGATGAGGAAGAGGGCCGGGACGCCGCCTCCGAGGGAGAGGGCCGGGACACTGCCTCCGAGGGAGAGGGCCGAGGGGCCGCCGCCGACACCGGCGGCGATGACGATACACGGGACGACGCCGCCCGGACCGGTGAAGAGACGGCCGGTGAAGAGAACGCGGCCAACCGCACGGAAGGTGATAGCGGCGGCAACCCTCGGGAGGGTAAGAAGAAGAGGACGGCGAGGAGGCCAAGGAGGGATCGGAGGCCGCAAGTGCTCGCCAACGTCACCGATCATTTCACGGTAGTCTCCGAAAGTGGCCTACCCTTGGAGCCTTCGTGGGTTGCCAAAGGGTACGGCATGCAACTAGGGTGCATCGTCCGGTGAGCCCGTGCCGATCCTAACTCGGGACCTCGAAGCAAGGAGAACGAGGCTATCGCCCAATCCCTCCTCCGAAGCTTCACCAACGATACACGTTCCCGGAGCCGTTAAATAAGAAGGTGGACTCTTTAGCTCTCACGAAGATGAGCACCGCCTTGAGCAGTTGGAAGAACCGGCTGAAGGGAAAGATCAAGGCCGGTGAAAGCTGGGAGAGGATAAGTAGCAAAGACCCGTCGCTCTCCTTAGAAGACTTTAATGCATTCAAGTCTTACTTACGAGTGATGCTCGTTAAAAAATGGACCGCACTGGGGAAGAAAATGCGGGATTTGAACTTAGGGACCCACCATTGCGGAAGCGGCGGTTACCGAGGAAAACAGCCCACTTGGGACAAGGAGGATGCCGAGATGGTACGTCCGGGGAAAGAAAACCCCTGGCACAAAATCCGGGATGAACGAGGCTAGGAACTTTGTCCGGTCCCGCTACTACTTAGGCTGGAAGACGGGGGAATTTATTACGGATCACGAAGACGTGAGGGATTTCGAGAAGTACCTGGTAAGGATAGTTCTATATTATTTCGCTCATCTTATTAGGCAATGAAGCCAAATGGGCTAACCTTAAGTTCCTTTGTCTAAAGGATGAAGAGTTGACGAAGGCTGGCCCGTCGTCCCGGGGTCGACGGAACCGTGGGACACGCCTTTCAACGGGGCGATGAACAAGTACAAGGAGAGGGAGCCAGACAAGCCACCGACGTCGGGTGGCCGTGTGTCCGGCTTTGGCACAAGTATGAAGCTATCCGAGTACTACGGATCGGATGCCAAGACGAGAAAGCTGGAGAGGAGGTCATCGGCTCAGGATAAATCCGAGGTTCGGGAGCTGAAGAAGAAGGTGGAGTCACTAGAGAAGCTGGTGGCCGAAAAGCATCGTGGAGAACACGGAGATGATGAACAAGTTATTGGACGAGAAGATCCGGCGAGATCATCCCCCTGGGTTGATGGAGGGGTTAGGCTGCTTGGAATGCGGGAGGTCAAGTGGGGCCGATACATGTGCCCAGCATTAGCGGCAGCAACTCAAGCTTCCACGTGTCGCCGACGGTGCCGCTCCACCCGACGCCGGCGTCGGGGCTCCACCGGAGCCGCCGCCGCAGCTCCAACCGCCGCCGCAGCTCCAGCTCGGTCGCATCGACGCCCCCAACCGCCGCCCTTGTATCGACGGTAGCCGAGATCGACGCCATCAAGGAGGTAAACTCATTAGTTACTCCTTCGCGTCATCTTCTTTAACTATATATGCCTTTTCGTGACTGCCATCTCACGATGCCCAACATGGCGCCCACGACTCGGGATGAACAATGCATACTTACGCAAACGGTGGAGCCCGGCGGCAAGTTGGTGGAAGTTGCTAGCGGCTATGTCATGGCTTCCCGCGTTATGCACGGCGCTACATTGACGGAAGACGTGGCGAAGGTCAAGTTGGTAATGGTAGTGCCGGAGTGCCGCTACGCCATCCCCCTTTCAACCTCCGGGCACAGAAGAAGGCGACGTTTTGCCCCTTGGGGATTGCACCTCATGGCATTTGAAATGGCCGAAGAACCGGATTCGTGCGGGGGGGTCTTCCGAGTTGTAAGAGAAGCACCGGCGCCACCTCCCCTATCATCCAGGCCCAAGATCGCCAACGCCGACGACACCCTTAAGGAAACGGCGGTCGCCGCCCCACTACCACTGAAGGAACCGGCGGTCGCCGCCGCCACCGGAAGGAACCGACGATCGCCGTCACCACCGGACGCCACAAACAGGTTGTTGGGAGCGCTACCGCAACGACCGTCTACTAGACGCACGGTACGCCAAGCGGCGGCATCGCAACCGCCACCACCTAAGGTCCGGGACATGGCGCCACTTGATGGCAACGATGTAGATGATGATGATGACATCGATGCCTACATCAACAGCTGGCGCACTGCAGCCAAGATATGTACATGCCTCCTATGGATGAACAAGCCTTCCGCACACACGGCGATCAACTTAGTCGTCCCCCTACGGTCACGAAGCAGCGCACTGGTCTTCACGGGTCTTTCTCAAGACACTCCTCCGGGGTGGCAATCCAGCTCAAGTCAAGCCTGCTACCGTTTTCAGCCCTAACACGGCTGCGTAAGACGATCATCGGGGAGCCACCCAAATCAACCCCGGCAACCTCGAAGCACCACCGGCACCCGAAGCACCACCATCGGCACCACAAGCACCCCCGAGTAGGTCAAGTGAAGAAGGGAAGGAAGAGAGGAGCCAAGAAGGGCGCATCTTCGAGCCAACCTTGCTCCTAAGAGGAACCGGGCCGACGACATGGTACCACCTACACCGGATGGCTTGCCCCGGTGTCATGAAAGCTGGTAAACCTATACTGCCTCCGGACATGGAACACCTCGCAAGTGGACAAATGCTCCCTTTGCGGCACTCTATTCATTATCAAGAGAGCGTCCTTCTTAAAGAAAGGATCCAAATTACCCGGTGTTCTCGGTCAAGGTGCCGTCCAACCAGAACTTCGTCAATGAAGACCCCGCGGATATCTTCTTCATAGCGTTCGAGGACGTCTTCAATCTATTTCACTCGAAACGGCTCGACTATAACTTGGTCCGCCTATACGCGATCAATATTCAGATGAAGATCAACGAGAGAGAGACCCCGCCACATCGCGGTAGCGAATCCCTACTACATGCGCGATAGCCGGCTCCGGGGACGGCTCAAGGACACGGACCAAGGCGGTGCGGTACCTCCGAACTTCATGCTCATGCACAAAGAAGCAACACCATTCTTACTGCTGTCTTTCCCGAGTAAGTACACATCCGCTCACGGC
>NC_061510.1:127287393-127306180 GCF_022539505.1 Lolium rigidum
AAGGTGCATGGGTTCCGACCACTTGACGTATTGTGGCATAGCCGGAAGCGTGGCATTCGGGATCCGGAGGGCTGATTTCTTGGCACGGACGGTTGGGGTTCCGAGGAAGGTGTGGTATGCGCTAGCACTCTTTTGGACGAAGGGATTGGATTTGTTGCTGCGGAACCCTCTTTGGGATCCGATGAAGCTTCACCCTCTTCCATCGCCTCGGAGTTGTCGTCGTCCTTCTCCTTGTTCTTGCCCGTGCCTCCTTTGCCGCGCGGCGGTGCTTCGAGAGCGCTTGTATCCTGCCTTTGGGCCGGTCTTGAGATCGTTGACCCACTTGCAGTTTCGATTGGTGTGGGAGGACTTGCCAGTAGCCCGGATCAACATGGGCTAAACATGGCATATCCATGTATTCTTCGTAGGTTTGGGGAGCGCGGAACCCAGCGGCGGTGACCTCGTTAGCGCGCTGCTGGCCCCTGCCGGCTCCGCCACCATGGCCGCGGCCTCTTCCGCCTCCTTGACCCCTCCGCGTTGGAACGTCATGGCTACCATGTTGGATCCGCCGCTCTTCCGGTCATCGAGAGGGGTTCTTCCGCTTGTTGTTGTTACCGTTGTTATCACAGTTCTTCTTTTGTTGATGTAAGGGTAAGGTTGTGGCCGTGAGTTCTCCACTGCGTCGTCACCGGCGGCGGTGTGAGTGCTGGCAATGGAAATCATATCATCCAAGATCAGCTTTTGCTCGTTGAAAAGGCACGTTAACTTGTGCCGGAGCAGTCCTCCCCTCTGTAAGCCACCTATGAAGGCTAGCATTGCAGTGCGGTTATCCAAGTTCTCACACTCGTTTCTTGTTGCTAACCACCGAGTGAGGAAAGCTTGGGAGGTTTCATTTTTCTTCTCGGATGCAAGCACTGCAGATCGGCTGGTTGTGGAGGGTCTTTTGTAGGTGCCCTCTGAAGTGCTTTTCAAAGGCGACCTTAAGGTCAAACCAGCAAAATATAGAATTCTCGTCGAGGTCGTTGAGCCAAGTACGGGCTGGACCAACAAGGTAGAACTGGAGCATGCGGCAGGCTGTATTGGGGGTCGCTTCGGCAAAGCTGACTGCATTGAAGTAGTCATCGATCCAGGTATCGGGCCTTTCACTGCCATCATAGTGCTTCAGATTTCCGGGTAAGTTGAGGTTCAAGCCTTTTAGCGTTTGTTCCTCTCGGATCCTCCTTGCGAAGCATTTTGGGCCTATGTACCTAGTCTTGTATTCGTTGAGACGTTCCCGTGCATCGCGTGAGCCATTGCGGGCGGGATATTTTTGAACGAGAGCGAGACCTTCGGCCTCCGCCTCGGCCTCCACCTCCCCACTAGGTGGTGGGGAGGGAGATCCGCGAGGGTCGATGAGACTTTTTGCTTCCGCCTTCATATTCTCCGCGTCCTTCATGATGCTAGACTCCGAGCTACGGTGGCTACCCTCGCCATGATGGCGGTCGCCACCCTCGTTCCGGTTTGTCGGGGCTTAGGCTCACGTTCTTCATTTCGGCTTGCGGGGCTCGGGCGTGCGCTCCTTGTTCCGACTCCTCGGAGGAACGACAGTTGTCACGGATGTTAATTCCACCGAGGCCCATGGGGTCTACCGTTTCCGGTTGGACTCGCGTCGGCGAGGTGGCGGAGGAGGACGCGAGTTCCGGGGAGGAGGTGACGGGTTCGGTATTTGTCCCTGCCGGCATACATCGGGTTCTTTCCCTTGTTCTTATCACGCCGAGGAGTTTCGAGGGTATGGGGATCAGATCTGGATGTTCCACTGGTTCTCCTTACGCGCTCCGTTGATCCGGTGCGCGATTGCTCGTCACGACGTTCCCTTCACGAGGCGTTATTCGCGCGGTAGATATGCATAGATCCGGGTTGGATTCCATCCCACGCAAAGTATCCACCTTGCTCTGTTGCTTCATTGCTTGAAGCAACGAGTGTACGAGGTGGTTGATGTCGATTTCTTCATCATTCTTAGCCAGCGGCTCTGCAGCCTTCTTCATGTTGTCATTTGGAGTTGCGAGCGGCTGATGATTGATACGTCTCCAACGTATCTATAATTTCTGATGTTCCATGCTAGTTTTATGACAATACCTACATGTTTTGCTCACACTTTATAATGATTTTATGCATTTTCCGGAACTAACCTATTAACAAGATGCCGAAGTGCCGGTTCTCGTTTTACTGCTGTTTTTGGTTCCGAGAAAGGTTGTTCGGGCAATATTCTCGGAATTCGACGAAACAAAAGCCAAACATCTTATTTTACCGAGACGGACCGGAACACCGAAGGAGACGGAGTGGAGGCCCGGGGCCCCCACACCATAGGCCGGCGCGGCCAAGAGGGAGGGGCGCCGCCCTATGGGGTGGGCCCCCAGGCACCTCCTTGCGCCGCCTCTTCGCCTATTTAACCCCTCGTAACCTAAAAACTCGACACCAATTGACGAAACTCCAGAAAGACTCCAGGGACGCCGCCGCCATCGCGAAACTCCGTTTCGGGGGACAGAAGTCTCTGTTCCGGCACGCCGCCGGGAGGGGAATCGCCCCCGGAGTCATCTCCATCGACACCACCGCCATCTTCATCGCCATCGCTGTCTCCTATGATGAGGAGGGAGTAGTTCTCCCCCGAGGCTGAGGGCTCTACCGGTAGCTATGTGGTTCATCTCTCTCTCACATGTGATCTTTATGTGATCATGAGCTTTGTATCACTATTAATCTATGTGCTACTCTAGTGATGTTATTAAAGTAGTCTATTCCTCCTCCATGATGTAAAGTTGACGAGTGTGTGCATCATGTAGTACTTGGCGTAGGTTATGATTGTGATCTCTTGTAGATTATGAAGTTAACTATTACTATGCACTCTAGAGGTTACTTTAATATGAACTCCGGATTCACTCCATGGTGTGACGGTGACGAGTGTGCGCGTCGTGTGTGTTTCCTTTATGAAGTTGTGGAGCTTGTTTACTCCGGCTTGAGGGTGCTCTTGTAGCCCTACACAATGAATGGTGTTTGTTATCCAACAAGAGAGTGTTTGAAGTAGCACAAAGGAAGAGAAGTTATTTATTTATGTGATCATTGTTGAGAGTGTCCACTAGTGAAAGTATGATCCCTAGGCCTTGTTTCCAAATATCGAATCACCGTTTATTTACTTGTTCTACTGCATGTTTACTTGCTGCCATATTTATTTCAGATTGTTATTGCCACTCATATTCATCCATATCACTTGCATTTTACTATCTCTTCGCCGAACTAGTGCACCTATACATCGACAAGTGTATTAGGTGTGTTGGGGACACAAGAGACTTCTTGTATCTTAATTGCGGGGTTGCTTGAGAGGGATATCTTTGACCTCTACCTCCTCGAGTTCGATAAACCTTGGGTGATTCACTTAAGGGAAACTTGCTGGCTGTTCTACAAACCTACTGCTCTTGGAGGCCCAACACTGTCTACGGGAATAGAAGCGTGCGTAGACATCAAGCTATTTTCACGGCGCCGTTGCCGGGGAGGTAAGGTAAAAGGTATTCACATCCTCCGAGCTACTAAGCTATTTCCTAGCACTGTTGCCGGTGTGTGAGTGCTCGAAGCTATTTCCTTTAGATCCTGCAATTGCATCTTTTTGTTTCTTGTTTTTATTTTCACTAGTTAGGCTTAATGGAAAACAACAAAAAAATTAGAGATCTTTATGAGCTTTATATTGAATTAGGACATGATGTGTTTGAAGAGAGAATTAAAAAAAACATGGATCTTTGTTTGAAAAATAGTTGTAGCAATGTTATTAGCATGAACTCTTTGAACACTATTATTGCTAATGCTATGGAAGAATTTAAGCTTGGGGAAGGTTTGGTTGTGATAATTTTAGTCCCCCAAGTTTTGAGGAGAAAAATTTCTTTGATGATACTTTGCCTCCCATTTATGATGATTATAATGATAGTGGTATTTTGGTGCCACCTACTATGGAGGATAAAGTTTATTATGATTATACCATGCGTGCAATTTATGATGATTACAATGATGGTTGTGATAGTTTTACTCCCACTACTAATAAAATTGATTATGCTTATGTGGAGAGTAATGATACTTTTATGCATGTGAATAAGAATGCTTTATGTGATAGCTATATTGTTGAGTTTATTCATGATACTACTGAAAGTTATTATGAGAGAGGGAAACATGGTTATATGCATCTTAATAATATTAAGTTTCCCCTCTTTATGTTGAGAATCTTGAAGTTGCGCTTGTATTGCCTTTCTATGCTTGTTGCATTATGCTTACATGACTTGTTTATTTACAAGATTCCTATGCATAGGAAGCGGGTTAGGCTTAAAAGTGTTTCTTATTTGCTTTTGATGCTCTCTTTTGCTTCAACTCTTATTTCTTGCGAGAACATCACTAAAATTACTGAGCCCATCTTAATGGCTATAAAGAAAGCACTTCTTGGGAGATAACCCATGTTTTATTTTGCTACTGTTTTGTTGTGTCTTGGAAGTTGTTATTACTGTAGAAACCTCTCCTTATCTTTATTTTATTGCATTGTTGTGCCAAGTGAAGTCTTTGATAGTAAGGTTGATGCTAGATTTGGATTACTGCACGAAACAGATTTCTTATTTGTCACGAATTTGAGTAGGCCTCTCTGTAGGTAACTCAGAAAAATCTGCCAATTTTCGTGTGTGATCCTCAGATATGTACGCAACTTTAATTCAATTTGAGCTTTTTCATGTGAGCAAGTTAAGTGCCCCTGAAAAATTCGTCTTTACGGATTGTTCTGTTTTGACAGATTCTGCCTTTTATTTCGCATTGCCTCTTTTGCTATGTTGAATGGATTTCTTTGTTCCATTAACTTTCAGCAGCTTTGTGCAATGTCCAGAAGTGTTAAGAATGATTATGTCACCTCTGAATATGTGAATTTTTGATTATGCACTAACCCTCTAATGAGTTTGTTTTGAGTTTGGTGTGGAGGAAGTTTTCAAGGGTCAAGAGAGGAGGATGATACAATATGATCAAGAAGAGTGAAAAGTCTAAGCTTGGGGATGCCCCCGTGGTTTATCCCTGCATATTTCAAGAAGACTCAAGCATCTAAGCTTGGGGATGCCCAAGGCATCCCCTTCTTCATCGACAACTTATCGGGTCACCTCTAGTGAAACTATATTTTTATTCAGTCACATCTTATGTGCTTTACTTGGAGCGTACTGTATGTTTTTGTTTTTGTTTTTATTTGAATAAAATCGGATCCTAGCATTCCTTGTTTGGGAGAAAGACACGCTCCGCTTTTTCATATGAACACTAGTGTTCTTCGCTTTTACTTTCAATGTTCAATGGCAAAAGTTGAAAGTCTGCTTGCATTTATTGCTATTTGGTTGGAAACAGGAAATGCTTCATGTGGTAATTGGTATATGGTCTTGAATAATTCGATACTTGGCAATTGTTTTGCTCAAATAGATCATGTTTAAGATCTTGCATCATGTACTTTGCACCTATTAATGAAGAACTACCATAGAGCTTGTTGAAATTTGGTTTGCATGATTGGTCTCTCTAAAAGTCTAGATATTTTCTGGTGAGGTGTTTGAACAACAAGGAAGACAGTGTAGAGTCTTATAATGCTTGCAATATGTTCTTATGTAAGTTTTGTTGTACCGGTTCATACTTGTGTTTGCTTCAAACAACCTTGCTAGCCAAAGCCTTCTGCGAGAGGGAATACTTCTCGTGCATCCAAATCCTTGAGCCAAAACCTATGCCATTTGTGTCCACCATACCTACCTACTATGTGGTATGTCTCTGCCATTCCAAAGTAAATTACTTGAGTGCTACCTTTAAAATTTCATTCTTTGTCTTTGCTATACATAGCTCATGGGAAAATAGCCTTAAAAACTATTGTGGTATTGAATATGTTGCTTATGTATCTTATTTCTTATAAGTTGCTTGTTGAGCGGTAACCATGTTTCTGGGGACGCCATCAACTATTACACCTTTGTTGAATATCATGTGAGTTGCTATGCATGTTCGTCTTGTACGAAGTAAGGGCGATTTATCATGATCAAATGGTTTGAGTATGCATATTGTTAGAGAAGAACATTGGGCCGCTAACTAAAGCCATGAATCATGGTGGAAGTTTCAGTTTGGACATTAGTCCTCAATCTCTTATGAGAATATTATATGTTGTTGAATGCTTATGCATTAAAGAGGAGTCCATTATCTGTTTTCTATGTTGTCCCGGTATGGATGTCCTTAGTTGAGATCTATCAAAAACGAGAAATCAAATGCGATCTATCTCCTTGGACCTTTGTACAGGCGGCATAGAGGTACCCATTCGTGACACTTGGTTGAAACATATGTAATGCAATGATAATCCATGTAAATCCAAGCTAATTAGGACAAGGTGCGAGCACTATTGGTATTCTATGCATGAGGCTTGCAACTTATAGGATGTCTTATGCATAACACATATGAATTATTACTACCGTTGACAAAATTGTTTCTATGTTTTCAAAATAAAAGCTCTAGCACAAAAATAGTAATCCATGCTTCCCTCTGCGAAGGGCCATTCTTTTACTTTATGTTGAGTCAGTTTACCTATTTCTTTCTATCTTAGGAGCAAACACTTGTGTCAACTGTGTGCATTGATTCCTACATACTTGCTTATTTGCACTCATCATATTACTTTGTGTTGACAATTATCCATGAGATATATATCCATGAGATAAACATGTTGAAGTTGAAAGCAACTGCTGAAACTTATATCTTCCTTTGTGTTGCTTCAAAACTTTCTACTATGAATTTATTGCTTTATGAGTTAACTCCTATGCAAGTCTTATTGATGCTTGTCTTGAAAGTACTATTCATGAAAAGTCTTTGCTATATAATTCAGTTGTTTAGTCATTGTCTTTACCATTGCTTCGAATCACTTCATTCATCTCATATGCTTTACAACAGTATTGATCAAGATTATGATAGCATGTCACTTCAGAAATTATCCTTGTTATCGTTTACCTACTCGAGGGCGAGTAGGAACTAAGCTTGGGGATGCTTGATACGTCTCCAACGTATCTATAATTTACGATGTTCCATGCTAGTTTTATGACAATACCTACATGTTTTGCTCACACTTTATAATGATTCTATGCATTTCCCGGAACTAACCTATTAACAAGATGCCGAAGTGCCGGTTCTGTTTCTGTCGTTTTTGGTTCCGAAAGTGCTGTTCGGGCAATATTCTCGGAATTCGACGAAACAAAAGCCAAACATCTTATTTTACCGAGACCGAAGGGCAGACGGAGTGGAGGCCCAGTGCCCCCCACACCATAGGCCGGCGCGACCAAGGGGGGGGCGCGCCGCCCTATGGGGTGGGCCCCCAGGCACCTCCTTGCGCCGCCTCTTCGCCTATTTAACCCCTCGTGACCTAAAAACTCGACACCAATTGACGAAACTCCAGAAAGACTCCAGGGACGCCGCCGCCATCGCGAAACTCTGTTTCGGGGGACGAGAGATCTCTGTTCCGGCACGCCGCCGGGACGGGAATTGCCCCGGAGTCATCTCCATCGACACCACCGCCATCTTCATTGCCATCGTTGTCTCCTATGATGAGGAGGGAGTAGTTCTCCACCGAGGTTGAGGGCTCTACCGGTAGCTATGTGGTTCATCTCTCTCTCTCTCCCATGTGATCTTTATGTGATCATGAGCTTTGTATCACTATTAATCTATGTGCTACTCTAGTGATGTTATTAAAGTAGTCTATTCCTCCTCCATGATGTAAAGTTGACAGTGTGTGCATCATGTAGTACTTGGCGTAGGTTATGATTGTGATCTCTTGTAGATTATGAAGTTAACTATTACTATGCACTATAGAGGTTACTTTAATATGAACTCCGGATTCACTCCATGGTGTGACGGTGACAGTGTGCGCGTCGTGTGTGTTTCCTTTATGAAGTTGTGGAGCTTGTTTACTCCGGCTTGAGGGTGCTCTTGTAGCCCTACACAATGAATGGTGTTTGTTATCCAACAATAGAGTGTTTGAAGTAGCACAAAGGAAGAGAAGTTATTTATTTATGTGATCATTGTTGAGAGTGTCCACTAGTGAAAGTATGATCCCTAGGCCTTGTTTCCAAATATCGAATCACCGTTTATTTACTGTTCTACTGCATGTTTACTTGCTGCCATATTTATTTCAGATTGTTATTGCCACTCATATTCATCCATATCAATTGCATTTTACTATCTCTTCGCCGAACTAGTGCACATATACATCTGACAAGTGTATTAGGTGTGTTGGGGACACAAGAGACTTCTTGTATCTTAATTGCAGGGTTGCTTGAGAGGGATTGTAATTTCCCAGGTATTGGGGTTACAAAAATAGAGGAAACAGATGTGTGCATTGCATTCATGCATAGAAAATCTGGGGAATTTTCGCGCTTTAAAGTAAAACAGTCACAGTAACTGAAGTTTCACTTGATCTTGGTGGAATTGAAGTAGCTCATCAAGTCAAGCGCTATAAACCTCAAAGTGACTTTGTTAAAACTTTGTTTTGAGAAAAGATGATTTGATCTAAGGGGTTAGATCAAATGGAACTAATAATCAACGCAACAACACTTTAATCAATGATCAATTGCTTGATCTCATAACAGATCATAATATGGTAATCATTGCCATAACATAAGAACGTCTGTTTAGTTAGAAACCAAGTAACAATAAAATGGAGAAACCATTCCTGACTTATCTTTTCCATGTCCTAAGACTAATCTATGATCCTACCATGAAACCTCATGGTATTCATTCCACTTCCACATTAGAATTATAACAAGGAGATCCACTCAAGAAATATATATTCTTCCCTATTCCAAATAGTTTTACATCAAACCTAGAGAGGTGAGAGTTCTATTATAATTATTAAAGAAGCAATAACAAAACTTGAGTTAAACCTTGGATATACATCCAAGTATTCAAATCATCATCTTCAAGACAACCCTAGAGAGAGATAACCATTAATGTTAAACATAAATCTTGATGATCACATCAACCTATGAGGAGCCTAATATTAGGTTAGCATTGAAGTCCTTTCCTAATGAGAGAGACCATCCATACTAATCCAAGTTCTATCTATTCAAATATCCAAATGGTAAAACCATCAGTTCTTGAGGGAACTTTAAGTAAATATCTCAGGCATTTCCCTGGGATATAAAACTATTGAGACAACCATGACCATGACCATCCTAGAAAATAAAATAGAAGTGATATATCCTAGTTGATCAAGACAATGCTTGATCATGGAAGTGAGAACCCATTCCATTAGAAATAATTTAGGAAGCCAAACCTTGATCATTATAAATTGAGTGATGATCATAAACCCTAAGAACTTGAGGTAAAGATATCAAGAACAAGTGGATCATGTCTAACCATGATCATGCTCTTGAAGTATGTGAGGATAAGTTAAACCCTACTAGAATAAGTAGATTTCATTCTCACATGAAATTATAGGAAGATAACTAGTAAGCAACCCTAGGCTTATATCCTAACCTTAACTTGTGAACCACATGGTGATCATAAGAAGAATCCTACCACATCTATATTTCATAAAGTAAAGAACCTAAGTACACCATAGAGTTAAACTCTATACTTTATATGGTGAGAAACCATTCATCCATATAACCAAAGTTAACAATAAAAAGAACCTTAACTATTTTAGTTACTTTAATTATAGATTAAGGATATAAAAGAAGTCTATAGGAATAAGATAGAATCAATTCTCATATCCTTAACCACTAAATGTGAATAATAACAAGTAACCATATTATCTTGGTTAGGGGAGATTAACCCTAGCATGCAATATGGTAGCATTTCATCTCTATAACCAGAATTGCAGCCTCAATAATATCTTATGCTTGAATTCATGAACATAAGAAACCCTATGTTATATTTTATAATTAAGACCCCTAAGTGGTGATCAACCACTTATCATTATGACCAAGACCAAACCCTGATGAGAGTAATACCTACTCTAAGTATTTCAAGGTGTTATTAAAATAATAGTACAAGTATTAAACTTGAAATAGAAATTTAGATAAACCTCACAAGACCTTAACAAGCAAGTGCTCACATAAATTCATATGAAAGTGACCAACAATATCAAATGAGAGATCAAGTCCTTAGAGATATTTTTAGCACATGAAATCATGCCATTTAGTCACTTACTTAATAGAACTCCATAAACAAACCTTACTTGGCAACTTATTTCTTGCAAAGCAATACCAAATAAAACAAGAAATATTACTAAGTAAGAAAACTACCAATTGGAAAACTATTTGAATATTCCCAAAGATAATATTCAAATTCATGTCCATAGGGGTATTGAAATTCAAATACCAATAATAATAATTAAACCAATGTTATGGTGCCACATTAAATTTGCAAATACACCACTCAAGACCTTGCAAGTATCTTGAACTAATCCTTATATGTTTCAAATAAGTAAGACCTCGCAAAATAGAAAAGAATTCAAATTTGAATTCTAAACAGAATTATAAAACGGAAAAAGAAAATAGAAAAAAGAAAAAGAGGGAAAAGAGCCTTACCCGGCCGTGTAGCCCACCAAGCAGCCCAAGCACCCCAGCCCACCAACACGGCCCAAACAACCAACCGAGACACGCCCACATACCTCTTCGTCAAAAGATCTGGGGAGGGCTTGTCCTCATCTCTTCAACGCGCATGGACGCCAGCAGCACGCCGTGATCCTCTTCTCCTCTCTCGCTGGCGGCCTCTCCTTCCTCGACGGCGTGGCGAGGCGTGCTCCAACGCCCTATAAAAGCTCGACGACGAACCCTAGTTTCGGTTTGCTTCCTTCTCGTCTCCAATTCTCCCCATACCGGAACCCCGGCTCCGCCGACCGCCATTACCGCCGGTGATAGAAGCCTCTCCGAGCCAAGGCGAGCACACCAGCGTGATCACCGTCCTCGACTTGTTCCGCCCACGGGAGGAATCGAGCCGCCGTGCTCGGAATCGCCGTCGACGAGCTCGTCTTCCCCGGTACCGGCACCGATAAATTCCGGCGATGCCGACCTCCATAGACCTCTCCGTCAAGCTCTGCGAGCTCCTGGTGAGCCACTGACCCTCCTAGCATGCATAGCCCGCTTGATTGCGTCCCTAGCTTCGCCGCAAAGCACGCATACCACAAGCTCGCCGCTCGGTTCCGCCGCCTCGCCAAGCTCCGACGATCATAGCGGGGCGGCGCCACCACCAATCGGTTCACCTCGTCGTCCTCTTTCCAACAAGCACAAGCACGCCCTCGCGGGACCACGGGAACGCCGGCGATCGCCGTCACTGGTCGCCGGTGACACACAAGGTGGCCACATCACCGCCACTGTGGCAGCCAGCGTGGCTCTGGCCCACCTGTCTGTGTCTGTGAGTAGCACGAGCACGGTGTAGTTAGTAAATTCCGTTTTAATTCAAAATTCTCTTAATTCCAGAAAATTACTGCAACTTCAAATAAATCTAGAAAAATCATATTAGCTCAGAAAAATGTAAATAAGATATTAAAATTCTCAGAAAAGAAAACTCTATCCAATAAAAATATAAAATGAAATTTTTTATTTTTAATAAAAATCTTATTATTTAATACTTGTTATTTAAGCCTTTAATTTTAATTCTAAATACAATTAAAATTCTGAAATTAAGAAAACATTGATAAAATAAATAAAACCAGTAAGCAAATAAAGAAAACATGAAAACTCATTTTCTTTATTTGTTATCCTATTTAATCTTTATTAGAGAGATTTAAAACCTAATTAATAATTACCTTAATTATTAATCCATTAAAAATAATAAATGTCAAATCCAAAACTAATTTTATTTCAACATTATTAATAACTTCAACTTGATAATGAAGTTATTAATCATAGACCTATAGGGTAATTAGGAAACCCTAGTTCCATTAAAAACCAAGTGATAACCTCATAATTTTATGTGGAAACTTAAGACCCTAATTCAATTATGCATCACACCCTAGTTCCATTATTACATGTGAACCTTAATTTAATTCTAACCTAAACCCTAGGTTAGAACATGTGATCATGTTACTCCATTACCATAGAGCCATAATTAGCAACTAAAGACATATCTATGTCCACATAAAATGTAGAACCCTATCACTAGCAAATTAGTATTCCAAGTATGCATATCATTAAACCAAGGTGATCAACTAAGATCAACCAAGTGTAAACCCTAGATCCTATTACCAAAACCATCATCCTTATTTATCCCTATTTAGCATCACACCATTGTGATGAACCTTAATAGCAACTATACCTACTATTTTACATTACATAACCCTATTCCACTAAACCCTACTAGTGGGGATACTTATCAACCATCCTATTTAGGAGCCAATTATTCCTTACTTAATAGAACCAACGAGTAAAACCTAGACCACCTCAACCCTAATTGATATACTTCTTATTATTTAAGAAGTATGTTCTTCAAAAGTTATTCTTTTGAAGTGAATAAAGAATCATCATCAACCCTGCTTATAAGGACCTATAAACCCTAGCCATCTATCACCAGTAAGCTATAACCAACCCTGATAGTACCCATGTGTAACTAATTGCTTAAGTTGCTTATGCTTAAGTAAAACCAAACAAGCCTAGTTACTGATGAATCCAACTATGTTGTGATCCATCTACTACTTATTCCAGAAACCAATTAGAACCATAGAACACCATAAAACTCCACAACCCCGATTGTTATACTTGTTCTTTATTAAAGAACATGTTCTTCAAAAGTTATTCTTTTGAAATATATAACAAATAATCATCAACCATACACTATCGGGACTTAAAATTGACCACTGCTCTTTACTTATTACACAACCACTATTCCTTGATGTGTATGATTGTTACTATGCATTTTATCACCTGCTTATGATTCTAAAACAACACAACCCTAAATAAGAACCTTGTTTGTGAAACATTCTAAAAATGCAACTGATACGTCTCTGACATATCGATAATTTCTTATGTTCCATGCCACATTATTGATGATATCTACATGTTTTATGCACACTTTATGTCATATTCGTGCATTTTCTGGAACTAACCTATTAACAAGATGCCGAAGAGCCAGTTGCTATTTTCTAGCAGTTTTTGGTTTCGTAAATCCTAGTAACGAAATATTCTCGGAATTGGACGAAATCAACGCCCGGGGTCCTATTTTGCCACGAAGCTTCCGGAAGACCGAAGAGGAGTCGAAGTGGGGCCACGAGGCGCCGCCACACTAGGGCGGCGCGGCCCGAGCCCCGGCCGCGCCGACCTATGGTGTGGGGCCCTCGTGTGGCCCCCCGTGTTGCCCTTCCGCCTACTTAAAGCCTCCGTCGCGAAACCCCCGCACGCGAGAGCCACGATACGGAAAACCTTCCAGAGACGCCGCCGCCAATCCCATCTCGGGGGATTCTGGAGATCTCCTCCGGCATCCCGCCGGAGAGGGGATTCATCTCCCGGAGGACTCTTCACCGCCATGGTCGCCTCCGGAGTGATGAGTGAGTAGTTCACCCTCGGACTATGGGTCCATAGCAGTAGCTAGATGGTTGTCTTCTCCTCATTGTGCTTCATTGTTGGATCTTGTGAGCTGCCTAACATGATCAAGATCATCTATCCGTAATGCTATATGTTGTGTTTGTCGGGATCCGATGGATAGAGAATACTATGTTATGTTAATTATCAAGTTATTACCTATGTGTTGTTTATGATCTTGCATGCTCTCCGTTATTAGTAGAGGCTCTGGCCAAGTTTTTGCTCTTAACTCCAAGAGGGAGTATTTATGCTCGATAGTGGGTTCATGCCTCCATTGATATCTGGGACGAGTGATAGAAAGTTCTAAGGTTGTGGATGTCTTGTTGCCACTAGGGATAAAACACCGATGCTATGTCTAAGGATGTAGTTGTTGATTACATTACGCACCATACTTAATGCAATTGTCTATTGTTTTGCAACTTAATACCGGAAGGGGTTCGGATGATAACCTCGAAGGTGGACTTTTTAGGCATAGATGCGACTGGATGGCGGTCTATGTACTTTGTCGTAATGCCCAATTAAATCTCACTATATTTATTATGACATGTATGTGCATTGTTATGCCCTCTCTATTTGTCAATTGCCCGACCGTAATTTGTTCACCCAACATGCTTTTATCTTATGGGAGAGACACCTCTAGTGAACTCGTGGACCCCGGTCCATTCTTTTATACTCGAAATACAAATCTGCTCGCAATACTTGTTCTTTACTCGTTTTCTCGCAAACAATCATCTTCCACACAATACGGTTAATCCTTTGTTACAGCAAGCCGGTGAGATTGACAACCTCACTTGTTTCGTTGGGGCAAAGTACTTTGGTTGTGTTGTGCGAGTTCCACGTTGGCGCGGAATCTCCGGTGTTGCGCCGCACTACATCCCGCCGCCATCAACCTTCAACGTGCTTCTTGGCTCCTCCTGGTTCGATAAACCTTGGTTTCTTTCCGAGGGAAAACTTGCTCGCCGTGCGCATCATACCTTCCTCTTGGGGTTCCCAACGAACGTGTGAGTTACACGCCATCAAGCTCTTTTTCTCGGCGCCGTTGCTCGGGAGATCAAGACACGCCGCAAGGGGAGTCTCCACTTCCCAATCTCTTTACTTTGTTTTTGTCTTGCTTTATTTTATTTACTACTTTGTTTGCTGCATTATATCAAAACACAAAAAAATTAGTTGCTAGCTTTACTTTATTTACTGTCTTGCATACTATATCAAAAATACAAAAAAAAAATAGTTACTTGCATTTACTTTACTTGATTCATCATGTTTCCTTTTAATTTTACCACAAAAGATATACCGGTAGGACGCGGGTCTATAGTTGGGAGAAATAATATAGAAGAATTTTTCAATCATGTTAGTACCGTTGAAGATTTTGAAGATAGACACTTGGTAGAACTTGCTCCTACTTATGAAATTGTCTGTCGTCGCTTTAGTTCGCATGTTGGAAACCAAATTTGTTAATCTCAATCCTATAATCCAACATATGTTTCTTACACTCGGTGATATGGAAGAGGGGGAAAAGAAAGATTTTGTTTTAGAAACCCTTCTTAGAGAATTTGGTGGTCTAGCAAGAGAGGCTAGAAAGGTCTTTGCTAAATTTCATATGCTTGGTTCTCATACTAATTTTGTTGGTCTCCTTGAAAAGATGGACATGGATAGAATAAGGTACACTAATAATATTAATGATGGTGGGGAGATCAAAGCACCAATACCATGTAAATTCCTAGCTATGAATGATGCACTAGAAAATAACTATGCTTGGCTTGTTCCCGAAAATTTGTTCGATGAGAGTAGCAAGCCCAAGACTAATGAAAAGGGAGACGCTGAAACTTATGTATCCAATATACTATGCATGGTTGAGAAAACTCCAAACCCCGCTGTAGATGCACCACCCTTTGATAATACTTGATATACACTTTCTGCGCCTAGCCGAAAGGCGTTAAAGAAAAGCGCTTATGGGAGACAACCCATGTTTTTACTACAGATATTTTTGTTTTATATTTGAGTCTTGGAAGTTGTTTACTACTATAGCAACCTCTCCTTATCTTAGTTTTGAGTTTTGTTGTGCCAAGTAAAGTCTTTGATAGTAAAGTAAGTACTAGATTTGGATTACAAGTAGCAGCTTTCGCATTTCTTTGCTTCGTCACGAATTTCGACCCGCCTCCCTGTAGGTAGCTCGGAAAATTAAGCCAATTTACGTGCATGATCCTCGGATATGTACGCAACTTCCATTCAATTTGGGAATTTTCATTTGAGCAAGTATGTTGCCTCAATAAAATCCATCTTTACGGATCGTCTCGTTTTGATGCATTCCGCCTTTTATTCGCATTGCCTCTTTTGCTATGTTGGATGAATTTCTTTGATCCATTAATGTCCAAGTAGCTTTATGCAATGTCAGAAGTGTTAAGAATGATTGTGTCACCTCTGAACATGTTAATTTTTATTGTCCACTAACCCTCTAATGAGTTGTTTCGAGTTTGATGTGGAGGAAGTTTTCAAGGATCAAGAGAGGAGTATGATACAATATGATCAAGGAGAGGGAAAGCTCTAAGCTTGGGGATGCCCCGGTGGTTCACCCCTGCATATTCTAAGAAGACTCAAGCGTCTAAGCTTGGGGATGCCCAAGGCATCCCCTTCTTCATCGACAACATTATCAGGTTCCTCCCCTGAAACTATATTTTTATTCCGTCACATCTTATGTGCTTTGCTTGGAGCGTCGGTTTGTTTTTGTTTTTTGTTTTGTTTGAATAAAATGGATCCTAGCATTCACTGTATGGGAGAGAGACACGCTCCGCTGTAGCATATGGACAAGTATGTCCTTAGGCTTTACTCATAGTATTCATGGCGAAGTTTCTTCTTCGTTAAATTGTTATATGGTTGGAATTGGAAAATGCCACATGTAGTAATTCTAAAATGTCTTGGATAATTTGATACTTGGCAATTGTTGTGCTCATGTTTAAGCTCTTGCATCATATACTTTGCACCCATTAATGAAGAAACACTTAGAGCTTGCTAATTTGGTTTGCATATTTGGTTTCTCTAAAGTCTAGATAACATCTAGTATTGAGTTTTGAACAACAAGGAAGACGGTGTAGAGTCTTATAATGTTTACAATATGTCTTTTATGTGAGTTTTGTTGCACCGGTTCATCCTTGTGTTTGTTTCAAATAACCTTGCTAGCCTAAACCTTGTATCGAGAGGGAATACTTCTCATGCATCCAAAATCCTTGAGCCAACCACTATGCCATTTGTGTCCACCATACCTACCTACTACATGGTATTTCTCCGCCATTCCAAAGTAAATTACTTGAGTGCTACCTTTAAAATTCCATCATTCGCCTTTGCAATATATAGCTCATGGGACAAGTAGCTTAAAAACTATTGTGGTATTGAATATGTACTTATGCACTTTATCTCTTATTAAGTTGCTTGTTGTGCGATAACCATGTTTTCTGGGGACGCCATCAACTATTCTTTGTTGAATATCATGTGAGTTGCTATGCATGTCCGTCTTGTCTCGAAGTAAGAGAGATCTACCACCTTAATGGTTGGAGCATGCATATTGTTAGAGAAGAACATTGGGCCGCTAACTAAAGCCATGATTCATGGTGGAAGTTTCAGTTTTGGACATATATCCTCAATCTCATATGAGAATAATAATTGTTGCCACATGCTTATGCATTTAAGAGGAGTCCATTATCTCGTTGTCCATGTTGTCCCGTATGGATGTCTAAGTTGAGAATAATCAAAAGCGAGAAATCCAAAATGCGAGCTTTCTCCTTAGACCTTTGTACAGAGCGGCATGGAGGTACCCCATTGTGACACTTGGTTAAAACATGTGTATTGCGATGATCCGGTAGTCCAAGCTAATTAGGACAAGGTGCGGGCACTATTAGTATACTATGCATGAGGCTTGCAACTTGTAGGATATAATTTACATAACTCATATGCTTTATTACTACCGTTGACAAAATTGTTTCATGTTTTCAAAATAAAAGCTCTAGCACAAATATAGCAATCGATGCTTTCCTCTTTGAAGGACCATTCTTTTTACTTTTATGTTGAGTCGGTTCACCTATCTCTCTCCACCTCAAGAAGCAAACACTTGTGTGAACTCGTGCATTGATTCCTACATACTTGCATATTGCACTTGTTATATTACTCTATGTTGACAATTATCCATGAGATATACATGTTACAAGTTGAAAGCAACCGCCGAAACTTAATCTTCCTTTGTGTTGCTTCAATACCTTTACTTTGATTTATTGCTTTATGAGTTAACTCTTATGCAAGACTTATTGATGCTTGTCTTGAAGTACTATTCATGAAAAGTCTTTGCTTTATGATTCACTTGTTTACTCATGTCATTACCATTGTTTTGATCGCCGCATTCATTACGTATGTTTACAAATAGTATGATCAAGGTTATGATGGCATGTCACTTCAGAAATTATCTTTGTTATCGTTTTACCCGCTCGGGACGAGCAGTAACTAAGCTTGGGGATGCCGATACGTCTCTAACGTATCGATAATTTCTTATGTTCCATGCCACATTATTGATGATATCTACATGTTTTATGCACACTTTATGTCATATTCGTGCATTTTCCGGAACTAACCTATTAACAAGATGCCGAAGAGCCGAGTTGTTGTTTTCTACGCTGTTTTTGGTTTCAGAAATCCTAGTAACGAAATATTCTTGGAATTGGACGAAATCAACGACCAGGGTCCTATTTTGCCACGAAGCTTCCAGAAGACCAAAGAGGAGTCGAAGTGGGGCCACGAGGCGCCGCCACACTAGGGCGGCGCGGCCCAGGCCCTGGCCGCGCCGACCTATGGTGTGGGGCCCTCGTGTGGCCCCCGCGTTGCCCTTCCGCCTACTTAAAGCCTCCGTCGCGAAACCCCCGAGCACCGAGAGCCACGATACGGAAAACCTTCCGCAGACGCCGCCGCCGCCAATCCCATCTCGGGGGATTCTGGAGATCTCCTCCGGCATCCCGCCGGAGAGGGGATTCATCTCCCGGAGGACTCTTCACCGCCATGGTCGCCTCCGGAGTGATGAGTGAGTAGTTCACCCCTGGACTATGGGTCCATAGCAGTAGCTAGATGGTTGTCTTCTCCTCATTTTGCTTCATTGTTGGATCTTGTGAGCTGCCTAACATGATCAAGATCATCTATCTGTAATGCTATATGTTGTGTTTGTCGGGATCCGATGGATAGAGAATACTATGTTATGTTAATTATCAAGT
>NC_061510.1:127306280-127328267 GCF_022539505.1 Lolium rigidum
AACACCCATGATTAAGGGAGAGGTTAACAAGAAGATTTGTCCTCTCATTCACTCTCGGATCTTCGGCAGCAGAATCAAGAACTGAGCCTGTTAAAAGCGACAGGGCAAGAAATTGGAAGAAAGGCACAGCAAGATAAAGAAGAGGCATCAAAAGAAGGCAAAAACGTACCTAGCATATCTGTGCTAGCCTCTAGCATTAGCTCAAGCATACTATTTTCTCGGGTTGTGGCTCCCTTTGCTTCCGATGCAGCAGCATCCCTAGCAGCCACAGCTTCTTCGGCTTGATGAAGAGCAAGTTTTTCTCCTTCAGAGGCTTTTCGAGATTGTTCCATCATGGCCAAAGTTTGTTTCTTCATAGACTGAAGCTGTTGTCGAAGTTCTTGCAAATCTTCCGACAAACGTCCGCTTGATGAACTCTCGAGGAGATTGTGGTCGACTAGTATTTTCTTCGAGAAGGAAGATGCAGGTGAAGCAGCGGCAGAACAAGGAGGAGTCGAGTAGTTATCAAATATTAACTGGAAAAGAAAGGCCCAGGATCAATGAAAAGCACGAAGGGAAATTTCATTACTTGCTAGAAAATTTACATGGGTATTACAAAAGAAAGTTCTCCAGGAGGACTAAGTGAGTAATTGTCGCCAAGGCTAAAATGGCGACAAGAGCAAAAGAAATAGAAAAAGAAACAAGGAGGCATGCAACTAGACCTCCGGCCTCGAGGAGCTGGGAGTCGAAGTTGGCTTAATCCCGAGATACGCCAAGATTTTCTTCGTATTGGGCTTGGCCGCCTTCATCAGTGACTTCCACCTCGACTGTTCTATCTGATCGGTGTCGCCAACCTTCATCCAGTCGAGAGTCTGCTGGCTGTCAGCAACCAGAGCAACAGTATTTTCAACAGCCACCTTCATATTTTCATGGCGCATCTTCAGCCCAAGATCTTCCGATGGATTGAAAAGCTTGGCAAGGTCAAGGAAAGTCGAAGGTTCCTCTTTCTTCGGAAAGAAGTAGGGGAACAACGCCGACAAACCCGCACTGGCATTGGCCACGCCTTCACGAATTTCGCGCCCATGCAATTCCAAAAGAGAGAGTGCGTCAAGGAGAGGGTCGTTGACGGGATTTTCCAGATCAAAATCCTGATCTGTTTGGGCTGCCACACGAGACAAAATATTAGTCGAAAACCAAGATACAGGAAATGCAACAAAATAGAAGAAATTGAGGATATTACTCAGCGTACGTCGACATTGCGACTTCAAACGCTTGATGACCCCTTGCTCACGTGCAGCCTGTGCAGTTTTTTGCTCGTGTAAGGCAGATTCAGCATCTTTGAGCCTTTGCTGCAATTCTTCGACACTAGCGGCCTTTGCTTTGGCATCATCAGCTTCAGCTCTAGCTTCGCTAGCGGCAAGCTCAGCCTTCTTACGAGCCGTCTCACTTTGCTCGAGTTTTCGAGCAAGTGTCTCGGCACGTTGGTTAGCCTCTGCAAGTTTTTCTGTTGAGATGTGGAAAAGAAAGATCAAAAATAGCGACAGGCAGCAGGAGTAAAAAACCAGGGAAAAACAGCAAGTATAAAAGTCGTTACCTTCGGCTCTGCTGGCATACTCGCGGTACCCAATAAATTGGGACCCGATGCGGATAAGATCCTTGATCATAGGCTGTCAAAGAAGAAGAAAAGAAGGGGAAAAACTTCGGCATTACAAAAAGTAAGGTTCCATAAAAGCAAAAAAGAGGAAAGATAGATCTCGATAAACTTACATCATCCAAGAGCTGCGACGAATAGCTGCTCGGTTGAGGAGGAGGCTCAACGATCATTTCAACCCTTGCCCTTTTTGGCGAAGGGACAAGGGGGCTCGATGGTGGAGTAGTGGTGACGACGTTTTGTTGGGGAGGCGATGTTTCATCTCCTTCAACTAGCGTGTCTGAAACAAGCACAGTACGTGACGTGCTTGTCCGAGGAGCTACGTCGATGACTGGTACTTCTTCTTCCTCATCACTAGTGAACAAAAAGTCGACGAGTATAAAAAGCAAGACAATATAGATATTTCGAGTACAAAAAAGAAGGGGGAGAGATAAAGTTGACTTACGAGCTGATGAGGGATTCAACATAAGGATCATAAGCTGCCTTCGGATGAGAAGGAACAACTTCTTCAGCCTTAGAAATGCCAGAATCCTCGGCTTCGGTCCTTTTCCTTTTGTTCTTTGGAGAAACAGCAGGAGGAAGGGATTCAGTCGATTCACTGGCCTCAGACTCAACCTCTTTCTCATGAGAAGCCGCAGATTTGTGAGAACCCGCGACTTCACTTTCAGGAACAGAAGAGCCTTGAGCATCTTCGGCAACTATACCCATTTCTTCGACTTCTCCATCCTCAGGAAGAGGAGGAAGGGAAGCCATAGTAGGGTGATCCTATAAAAAAATAGCGACAAAGGGAAAAATAGCGAGATATTAATACAATGAGATGCAGGAAAAATTCAGAACAAGATAAAAATTCGAGAAGACAAAATACCTCGGGGAGAGGATTGGTGGAGTTGTAGGGTGCCACGCGACAGGAGGAAGGAATAGGATCCTTCTTACTCAGCGAGGTAATTCTTCGAATAAGCTTCTCCAAGTCCTTCACAGAAAGATCACTGGAGAGCCTATTGGCGTCATTGGCACCAGAGTACGTCCAAAGGGGATTTTTGCGAGCCTGAAGAGGCTGCACTCTAATTCTAAGAAAATAGGCTGTGATTTGGACACCAGATAACTCTTTGCCTCGAGTATTTTGGAGCTGATGAATACGAGACATAAGAGCTTCGTCGCCTTCTTCTCTTCTTCGGAAACTTCGGCGTCCCGGGAGTGGCGGCGTTGAATCTTCGCGTTTCCGTCGAAGGGAACTATGTTGTGTTCCACGGAATTGGCGCTTTCTTCGTGTATATAGAGCCACCTCTTGCGCCATCCTTGGACAGAGTCGGGAAATTTGACGTCGAAATAATCGACATCGGTTCGGACACAGATAACTACGCCACCTATGTTGTAGGTGGCGTTGTGCGCGCCATTGCGGCGAAGGCAGAAAATGCGCTTCCAAAGAGCCCAATTGGGAGCGACTCCAAGGAAGCACTCACAAAGAGTGATAAAAATAGAAATATGAAGGATCGAATTGGGAGTCAGCTGGTGCAACTGAATCCCGTAAACAAAGAGGAGACCGCGGAGGAAATCATGGATTGGGGGAGAGAGGCCACGGATGAGATGATCAACAAAACTAACCCGATACTCCATTGGAGGGTTGGGATAGCTTTCTTCGCTGGGAAAGCGGATGGCGTCTTCCTTCTTCATAAGGCCAAGCCTTTTCATCAGGTTGACGTCTTGATTGGAGATTTTAGATCTCTCCCACTCAAGATCTTCAGCAGCCATCGCGGATTCTGGAGTGCTGTGGCGAGTTAGGCGTACGCGCGGTGGCATCAATGGCAATGGGCAGAGCAATGTATGTGAGTGCGGGAAAATCAGAGAGAGTTGGGCGCAGGGAAGGATTTGCGAAGAGGAACAGGTGAGCGGCGCAAGCAAGGGGATGAACGGAGGTTGAAGACAGGTTTATATAAGAATTGGGTGAAGCGGTGTGCCGTTGGATGAGGAAATCGTGTGGTGAGAATAGATCTTCTAGATACAAGGGCAAAAAAGTATTTTTACTGGGATAGGCGTTCCCGTACGTGCGCCAGAAAAAGCGGAGGACGTGTGTCCCCCACTTACACGACGTGTCAACATGGTGGGAACGATGGACCCACAAAGCAGAAAAATTTCGACCATTGATAGAGTTGAAGAAAATTTGCCAAGAGAAAATATGTCGACAAGAAAAATAAAAGGAAAATGGCGACAGGATGAGTTATTTGCATACTTCGGGAGCCTTTGGTCAAGAACAAGTTTTTGCCCAAATGCTCGGGGGCTACTTCGAAAAAAGTAAAGTTTCGACTATGGCAAATATAGAAATTGTGGGAGCCTACAACCAAGCACAAGTTCTTGGCTGTAGCCTCGGGGGCTACTCCCATCGGGAGCGCTGTTCGCGCACCCGATATATATATAAAAAAAAAAAAAAAAAAAAGAAGAAGGGAAAGAATATCGGGAGATAATGGCAATATAGCGACAAGGTGGACTAAAATGTTGAGCCTACAACCAAGCACAAGTTCTTGGCTGTAGCCTCGGGGGCTACTCCCATCGGGAACGCTGTTCGCGTGCCCGATGAAATATAAAAAGGAAAAAGAAAAAAAAAGATAGAACGACAAGAGAGTATATTTCGAGTTATAATTAACTCTACATATACTCCCATCGGGAGATTAATATAAGTCATATTTGACTCGATAAAATGTGCCATTCCAACAGCCGGAAAAGCACTCGACAAAATATTCCCGAACGCCAAAGTTGCGATCAATTTCTGAATGCCGCAAATTTGCGAAGGTAAGACCCCAGATCTATTCTGCTGGGCGTGGCATCGCCGAAGACTGCGCTCTGCTACTTTTATCCGTATCAACAGATACGAAGAAAAATCCTAACGGACGCGCTAGGTACTCGATAAATTTGTCCGGGACTCGACGGAATGGTAAGACCTTAAGCGGCACTCGTCGAAGTTTACACCAGTATCCCGAGATCATGTCCAGGGACGTGATTTTGAAGTAGGTTTTTGCGGATTGCCACTAGAGCAGTTAACTAGTACCTGATCCGTCAGATGAACTAGCCCCAACTACCAATATCCCTGTACAATATAGAATTTTATGAGAAAAGTATAAAAGTTAGAGCTTTCGGGTAAAAATAAACAGTGGAGATTTTCCCTGACTCTACGATTCAAGCAAAATCTCGGGGGCTACTGACATAGGCATTCCAAATGGGCCTGCCAAATATAGTACCCGGGGTTTATTGAAGGCCCACTACCCGAAGAATAAGAAGATTCGGAAGCCCAAGATGTATTTAAGGAAAAGATAGAGTTGTAATAGGAGATGTTATTTGTAATCTGGCGGGATGAGTTAGAAACCGTCCCGGACTGCGTAACTTGTACGAAACGAAACCGTCGGCTCCACCTCTTATATAAAGGGGGAGTCGAGGGACGAGGAGATCATCGAATCATACTGACATAGGCATTCCAAATGGGCCTGCCAAATATAGTACCCGGGGTTTATTGAAGGCCCACTACCCGAAGAATAAGAAGATTCGGAAGCCCAAGATGTATTTAAGGAAAAGATAGAGTTGTAATAGGAGATGTTATTTGTAATCTGGCGGGATGAGTTAGAAACCGTCCCGGACTCTGTAACTTGTACGAAACGAAACCGTCGGCTCCACCACTTATATAAAGGGGGAGTCGAGGGACGAGGAGATCATCGAATCATTGTTAGCAAACCCTAGTTTTCATATTCGTCGAGTACTTTTCGGCTGAAACCTTCGAGATCTACTTGCCCTCTACTTCTAACTAAACCCTAGCCTACAATCCTTAGGCATTGATAAGTTAATCCCTTGTCAATGGGAGACAGCAGCGTTGATGGAGATGGCGGTGGTGTCGATGGAGGAGCCTTCCGGGGGCACTTCCCCGTCCCGGCGGCGTGCCGGAACAGAGACTCCTGTCCCCCAGATCTTGGCTTCGCGATGGCGGCGGCTCTGGAAGGTTTCTCGTACCGTGGCTTTTTCGTATCGAGCTTTTAGGTCTGGGACCTTTATATAGGCGAAGAGGCGGCGTCAGAAGGTCAACGGGGCGACGACACCATAGGGGGGCGCTGGCCACCCCCAAGCCGCGCCGGCCTATGGTCTGGTGGGCCTGTGCCCCCTCTCTGGCGGCTCTCGGGTGTTCAGGATGCTTCCGGGCAAAATAGGAACCTGGGCGTTGATTTCGTCCAATTCCGAGAATATTTCTTTACTAGGATTTCTGAAACCAAAAACAGCGGAAAACAGGAACTGGCACTTCGGCATCTTGTTAATAGGTTAGTTCCCAGAAAATGCACGAATATGACATAAAGTGTGCATAAAACATGTAGATATCATCAATAATGTGGCATGGAACATAAGAAATTATCGATACGTCGATGTAGGAGGAATAGATCACATCAATACCATCATAGCAATAGTTAACTTCATAATCTACAAGAGATCACAATCATAGCCTACGCCAAGTACTAACACGGATGCACACACTCGTCACCATTACACCGTGCGGGAGGAATAAAACTATTTTAATAACATCACTAGAGTAGCACATAGATAAATTGTGATACAAAACACATTGCAATCATAAAGAGATATAAATAAGCACTTCACTACGCCATTCATAACGGTGAATAAGTATTCCGTGAAATATAGCCTAAGAGACCCACACGGTGCACACACTGTCACCTTTACACACGTGGGACAAGGAGTCTCCGGAGATCACATAAGTAAAACCCACTTGACTAGCATAATGACATCTAGATTACAAGCATCATCATATGAATCTCAATCATGTAAGGCAGCTCATGAGATTATTGTATTGAAGTACATAGGAGAGAGATTAACCACATAGCTACCGGTACAGCCCCGAGCCTTGATGGAGAACTACTCCCTCCTCATGGGAGACAGCGAGCGTTGATGGAGATGGCGGTGGTGTCGATGGAGGAGCCTTCCGGGGGCACTTCCCCGTCCCGGCGGCGTGCCGGAACGAGAGACTCCTGTCCCCCAGATCTTGGCTTCGCGATGGCGGCGGCTCTGGAAGGTTTCTCGTACCGTGGCTTTTTTGTATCGAAGTTTTAGGTCTGGGACCTTTATATAGGCGAAGAGGCGGCGTCAGAAGGTCAACGGGGCGACGACACCATAGGGGGGCGCTGGCCCCCCCAGGCCGCGCCGGCCTATGGTCTGGTGGGCCTGTGCCCCCTCTCTGGCGGCTCTCGGGTGTTCTGGATGCTTCCGGGCAAAATAGGAACCCGGGCGTTGATTTCGTCCAATTCCGAGAATATTTCTTTACTAGGATTTCTGAAACCAAAAACAGCAGAAAACGGAACCGGCACTTCGGCATCTTGTTAATAGGTTAGTTCCAGAAAATGCACGAATATGACATAAAGTGTGCATAAAACATGTAGATATCATCAATAATGTGGCATGGAACATAAGAAATTATCGATACGTCGGAGACGTATCAGTGCACTAGTTCGGCGAAGAGATAGTGAAATACAGGTGGTATGAATAAATATAAGCAGTAGTAACGGCGCCAGAAAAGTGCTTGCTGGCATATGGTTGATGGTGGTAATATTGCAGGAAGTACAGATGCAATAAAACAGTAAACAAGCAGCGATAGCAGTATTTAGGAACAAGGCCTAGGGATCATACTTTCACTAGTGGACACTCTCAACATTGATCACATAACAGAATAAATAGATAGATGCTAGACTCTACACCCTCTTGTTGGATGATGAACACCACTAACTGTGTAGGATTACGAACCCTCAATGCCGGAGTTAACAAGCTCCACAATATTCAATGTTCATATTTAAATAACCTTAGAGTGCATAACAGATCAACATAACCAAACCAAGTACTAACATAGCATGCACACTGTCACCTTCACACTACGAAAGGAGGCATAGATCACATCAATACCATCATAGCAATAGTTAACTTCATAATCTACAAGAGATCACAATCATAGCCCACGCCAAGTACTACACGATGCACACACTGTCACCATTAAACCGTGAATAAACTACTTTAATAACATCACTAGAGTAGCACACAGATATATTGTGATACAAAACACATTGCAATCATAAAGAGATATAAATAAGCACTTCACTATGCCATTCATAACAGTGAATAAGTATTCGTGAAATATAGCCTAAGAGACCCACACGGTGCACACACTGTCACCTTTACACACGTGGGACAAGGAGTCTCCGGAGATCACATAAGTAAAATCCACTTGACTAGCACAATGACATCTAGATTACAAGCATCATCATATGAATCTCAATCATGTAAGGCAGCTCATGAGATTATTGTATTGAAGCACATAGGAGAGAGATTAACCACATAGCTACCGGTATAGCCCCGAGCCTCGATGGAGAACTACTCCCTCCTCATGGGAGACAGCAGCGTTGATGGAGATGGCGGTGGTGTCGATGGAGGAGCCTTCCGGGGCACTTCCCCGTCCCGGCGGCGTGCCGGAATAGAGACTCCTGTCCCCCAGATCTTGGCTTCGTGATGGCGGCGGCTCTGGAAGGTTTCTCGTACCGTGGCTTTTTCGTATCGAGGTTTTAGGTCTGGGACCTTTATATAGGCGAAGAGGCGGCGTCAGAAGGTCAACGGGGCGACGACACCATAGGGGGGCGCTGGCCACCCCCAGGCCGCGCCGGCCTATGGTCTGGTGGGCCTGTGCCCCCTCTCTCGGCGGCTCTCGGGTGTTCTTGAATGCTTCCGGGCAAAATAGGAACCTGGGCGTTGATTTCGTCCAATTCCGAGAATATTTCTTTACTAGGATTTCTGAAACCAAAAACAGCAGAAAACAGGAACTGGCACTTCGGCATCTTGTTAATAGGTTAGTTCCAGAAAATGCACGAATATGACATAAAGTGTGCATAAAACATGTAGATATCATCAATAATGTGGCATGGAACATAAGAAATTATCGATACGTCGATGTAGGAGGAATAGATCACATCAATACCATCATAGCAATAGTTAACTTCATAATCTACAAGAGATCACAATCATAGCCTACGCCAAGTACTAACACGGATGCACACACTGTCACCATTACACCGTGCAGGAGGAATAAAACTATTTTAATAACATCACTAGAGTAGCACATAGATAAATTGTGATACAAAACACATTGCAATCATAAAGAGATATAAATAAGCACTTCACTACGCCATTCATAACGGTGAATAAGTATTCCGTGAAATATAGCCTAAGAGACCCACACGGTGCACACACTGTCACCTTTACACACGTGGGACAAGGAGTCTCCGGAGATCACATAAGTAAAACCCACTTGACTAGCATAATGACATCTAGATTACAAGCATCATCATATGAATCTCAATCATGTAAGGCAGCTCATGAGATTATTGTATTGAAGTACATAGGAGAGAGATTAACCACATAGCTACCGGTACAGCCCCGAGCCTTGATGGAGAACTACACCCTCCTCATGGGAGACAGCAGCGTTGATGGAGATGGCGGTGGTGTCGATGGAGGAGCCTTCCGGGGCACTTCCCCGTCCCGGCGGCGTGCCGGAACAGAGACTTCTGTCCCCCAGATCTTGGCTTCGCGATGGCGGCGGCTCTGGAAGGTTTCTCGTACCGTGGCTTTTTCGTATCGAGGTTTTAGGTCTGGGGCCTTTATATAGGCGAAGAGGCGGCGTCAGAAGGTCAACGGGGCGACGACACCATAGGGGGGCGCTGGCCACCCCCAGGCCGCGCCGGCCTATGGTCTGGTGGGCCTGTGCCCCCTCTCTAGCGGCTCTCGGGTGTTCTGGATGCTTCCGGGCAAAATAGGAACCTGGGCGTTGATTTCGTCCAATTCCGAGAATATTTCTTTACTAGGATTTCGAAACCAAAAACAGCAGAAAACAGAACCGGCACTTCGGCATCTTGTTAATAGGTTAGTTCCGGAAAATGCACGAATATGACATAAAGTGTGCATAAAACATGTAGATATCATCAATAATGTGGCATGGAACATAAGAAATTATCGATACGTCGATGTAGGAGGAATAGATCACATCAATACCATCATAGCAATAGTTAACTTCATAATCTACAAGAGATCACAATCATAGCCTACGCCAAGTACTAACACGGATGCACACACTATCACCATTACACCGTGCAAGAGGAATAAAACTACTTTAATAACATCACTAGAGTAGCACATAGATAAATTGTGATACAAAACACATTGCAATCATAAAGAGATATAAATAAGCACTTCACTACGCCATTCATAACAGTGAATAAGTATTCTGTGAAATATAGCCTAAGAGACCCACACGGTGCACACACTGTCACCTTTACACACGTGGGACAAGGAGTCTCCGGAGATCACATAAGTAAAACCCACTTGACTAGCATAATGACATCTAGATTACAAGCATCATCATATGAATCTCAATCATGTAAGGCAGCGGTCCACGGCCAATTATCTTTGAGAAGCCACGAGATAGAAGCTACAGGCATTTGAAGGCCCTATACCTGAGAGGTTATATCAATGGGCAGCCTGTCAGCAAGATGTTGGTTGACACCGGAGCGGCAGTCAACATAATGCCGTATTCCATGCTACGACGTTTGGGACACTCCAATGATGATCTGATCAGGACCAACGTCACATTAAGCGATTTCAACGGCCAAGCATCATAAGCAAAAGGTGTTCTGAACGTAGATCTTACTGTAGGCCGGAAAACCATACCTACCGCGTTCTTCATCGTCGACAGCAAAAGCAATTACGCTGTCTTGCTAGGAAGGGATTGGATTCACGCTAACTGTTGCATTCCATCCACAATGCACCAATGCATCATACAATGGGATGGAGATGAAGTGGAGGTTGTTCAGGCAGATGACTCAATCGAGATATCACTAGCTGCCATGAATATTTGGGAGGCAGATGACCAAGGGCCGCTCTCTGGAATCAGTTTGGAAGGCTGTGAGCGCATCGAAGCTTCTAAAAATGGGGTGAGGCTGGTCTTATCTACCGGCCTCGACAGAGTAGCAGTGGTCCAAGACAATGGACGTACGTGGCGAGGCCGATCCCAGCGATCGGCCCCAAAAAATGGAAAGCAAAAATCTCATCTCAAGCATGTCACGTAGCTACAGTAAGAGATCAAGACGTGGTAAAGCTTCACTAAGCATTGCAATAAAGAAGGAGGCCGATTCTGGCAATCGGCCAAAATTATCCTCGACATACGTTCTTGCCTGGGTTCAGCATTGATCTAACAGGGGATGCCTGAAGAGCCGATACCCTCAATTACTTGAAAGAATCGGCTCGGGGGGCACTTAGATGGATAAGACACGAGGATATGAAGTTTGAAGTGGCTGCCAAATGCCCAGCAGCTCAAGTTATATTCTTTGATGAGGATGGGCATTGAAGTATGGGGGCCGATGCATGCATAAATCGGCCGTAAAAAATTCAAATTTTTTAAGCACAGCCGATGCACAGACATCGACTTTAGAATAGAAAGCCGATGCGCAGCCATCGACTCAAGAGGTACAAACTGTTATAAGAAGAAGCCCAATGGAGAAGTTATCGAGTTACATGGAGAGTCTCTAGTGGATGAACTCCTCAATGGAAGCATGAACATGTTAAGGGTGAGTTGCATCAGTCTACTAAGATGATGAGCGAATCTGAGCAGCAAGGCGCAAGAATTAAACTAGGAGGAGTTGGAGAGCCATTACATTTGAGGCTTCTTAGTTCGATGAATGGATTTGCTGATCTTTCCGAACCCTTTCAGTGCGTCGGCTCTTTGGGCGTAAGCTTTCTTGCCACGTTTCGTTGGGAGCTGGAGAGGCTCGGGGGGCAGCTCACCCTGAAGGTTTTTCGCTTTGGGGAGCCGATTTTGTTGGAATCGGTTAGCTCTGCATTACAACTTGGAGGCCGATGGTGGCCCATTTGGCTAGCTCACTGATGGCGTGTATTTCCCACGTTCGTTGGGCAACCCCAAGAGGAAGGTATGATGCGCACAGCAGCAAGTTTTCCCTCAGAAAGAAACCAAGGTTTATCGAACCAGGAGGAGCCAAGAAGCACGTTGAAGGTTGATGGCGGCGGGATGTAGTGCGGCGCAACACCAGGGATTCCGGCGCCAACGTGGAACCTGCACAACACAACCAAAGTACTTTGCCCCAACGAAACAGTGAGGTTGTCAATCTCACCGGCTTGCTGTAACAAAGGATTAACCGTATTGTGTGGAAGATGATTGTTTGGAGAGAAAACAGTAAAACAAGTATTGCAGCAGATTTGTATTTCAGTATTAAAGAATGGACCGGGGTCCACAGTTCACTAGAGGTGTCTCTCCCATAAGATAAAAGCATGTTGGGTGAACAAATTACAGTCGGGCAATTGACAAATAGAGAGGGCATAACAATGCACATACATGTCATGATAAGTATAGTGAGATTTAATTGGGATTACGACAAAGTACATAGACCGCCATCCAACTGCATCTATGCCTAAAAAGTCCACCTTCAGGTTATCGTCCGAACCCCTTCCAGTATTAAGTTGCAACGCAACAGACAATTGCATTAAGTATGGTGCGTAATGTAATCAACAACTACATCCTCGGACATAGCGCCAATGTTTTATCCCTAGTGGCAACAGCACAACACAACCTTAGAACTTTCTATCACTCGTCCCAGGTGTCAATGCAGGCATGAACCCACTATCGAGCATAAATACTCCCTCTTGGAGTTAAGAGAAAAAACTTGGCCAGAGCCTCTACTAATAACGGAGAGCATGCAAGATCATAAACAACACATATGTAATAACTTGATAATTAACATAACATGGTATTCTCTATCCATCGGATCCCGACAAACACAACATAGAGTATTACAGATAGATGATCTTGATCATGTTAGGCAGCTCACAAGATCCAACAATGAAGCACAATGAGGAGAAGACAACCATCTAGCTACTGCTATGGACCCATAGTCCGGGGGTGAACTACTCACTCATCACTCCGGAGGCGACCATGGCGGTGTAGAGTCCTCCGGGAGATGAATCCCCTCTCCGGCAGGGTGCCGGAGGAGATCTCCGGAATCCCCCGAGATGGGATTGGCGGCGGCGGCGTCTCGCAAGGTTTTCCGTATCGTGGTTTTTCGCCTCGGGGGTTTCGCGACGGAGGCTTTAAGTAGGCGGAAGGGCGAGTCGGAGGGCCGACGAGGGGCCCACACCATAGGCGGCGCGGGCCCCCTTGGCCGCGCCGCCTTGTGGTTTGGCCACCTCGTGGCCCCACTTCGTATGCTCTTCGGTCTTCCGGAAGGTTCGTGGCAAAATAGGCCCCCGGGTCTTCGTTTCGTCCAATTCCGAGAATATTTCGTTACTAGGATTTCCGAAACCAAAAACAGCGAGAAAACAGCAAGCGACACTTCGGCATCTTGTTAATAGGTTAGTTCCAGAAAATGCACGAATATGACATAAAGTGTGCATAAAACATGTAGGTATCATCAATAATATGGCATAGAACATAAGAAATTATCGATACGTCGGAGACGTATCACTCACTGCTGTTCTCGCCTTGATTGAGGCTCGGGGGGCAACCGACTTCATAGATACTCAGTTCTTAAGAAGCCGATTGAGATTTCATCGGCTGGCCCTCCATCATAATCTTCTTCAAAGGGATAGAGCAGGGTTAAAGAATATCACTGAGGAGATTTGCGAGCAGGTGACATCTGTTCTCCAGAAGTATCGGCTTCAGCGTCAAGTCGTTTCAGCAGCGGTTCTGGGGCTCTCTTGAAGGCATTGGTCTTCCACATTGTCCACCAGAACTCAAAGTCATCGGTCAAAGAAATGAAGGACTGATGCATTGACATCGGCTTATTGGACATTGACCAAGTTTACGGTCACTCCTTAGTCGAAAAGATGAAGGGCGGATTATGAGGGACCGATGCGTTGCCATCGGCTCATTGAACATTGACCGAGTTGACAATCGGTAAAATCAGTAGGAGGGGAAATCGGCTAAATTAGCATAAAAGGAATCGGCAAAATCAAGTTAAGGGAAATTCTTCATTGATAGCAAGATTTCTTACACAAGGAGCTGATTGCTCTCAAAAGGAGTTACTAGGGGATACATTGCCCCGTCTACTACTACTGGCCCTATGCTAAAGGTCCTATCTAGGGGCCGTTGCTGCCCTCGTCGTCGTCGTCGTCGTCATCACCGCTGTCGGCGCTGCTCCCGGCCGGCTCGTCGTCGCTGCTGTAGCGACCGCCGGCAGGACCCTCGTTGTCCTCGTCCTCCTCGTCAGCGTCGTCATCGTCGCTGTCGAAGTCGCTGAGGTTCCCGGGCCAGGGGCAGAAGCGCTTGGCCGGCGGCTCGTCGGAGGAGCTGTCGTCCTCCTCCTCCTCCTCCTCCTTCTTCGCCTCCTCGGAGGAGGTGAAGCCGTCCCAGGGGAGGCGATCGTCATTGCTCTCCTCCTCCGATTCCCCGTTGGCGAGGAAGCGGAGGTCACTCTCCCCGTCGGTCAAGGACTTATCGTCCTCAGACCAGACGGAGAAGTCGTGGCTCGACTCGTCCCCGGCCTCGATGGCGCGGCGGGTGTTGGCCGCATGGACCTCCTCCGGGTTCCACTCCGGCGTCGGCTCGCGGGAGGAGGAGGACTGGGCGGAAAGACCCGATGAGGAGGAAGAAGAAGAAGACATGGTGGCGCAGGAGGGCTTTTGAGGTGCTAATGCGAAGGGGATGAAGAGGGGAACTGTTCGATGCGGTTAAATAAAAGGAGATAGAGTGGAGATTTAATGTTCGAGCAGTTTTCGAGGATGTGGTGCCAAAACTGTCAAATCGTGCAGAGAAGTTGGGAAGACAAGTCGTCATGATGAAGAATACTACGACGGTTCTGCTCTGCCACGACATGACCCTTCGAAGGAAAAACAGAGTGGTTTTGAAATTATCATTACCAAAACCAGGGGGGCATGTGTTATCACCAGATTTTGGCTAAATCAGGAGATAGGCCGTAAGTGAGATGGGCTTGAAGGATATACGCGTGGAGGATCTCTGAAGCGGCCTTGCACGAGAGTTTGGGCTAAATTGCCCGTGTATCTGTACTATAGTAGATCGCATCTTAATTTAGAAGTTGGAGTTTAACCCGTGCACGGTTAGGTGCACGCCTAAATTAGAAAGTCCCCCGAACTATAAATATGTATCTAGGGTTTATGAAATAAACAACAATCACGTTCACCACAACACAATCTAGGCGCATCGCCAACTCCCTTTGTCTCGAGGGTTTCTTCCGGGTAAGCATCATGCTGCCTAGATCGCATTTTGCGATCTAGGCAGCACACGTTTATTCGATGTTCATGCGTTGCTCGTACTGAAGCCTTTTTGATGGCGAGCAACGTAGTTATCATAGATGTTTTAGGGTTAGCATTGTTCATCGTATCATATGCTATCGTCGTGCGACCCTTAAGCATCTAGCCGCCTTTACCCCTATCTTGGGTGTAAGGGCGGCACCCCGCTTGATCATTGTTTAGTAGATCCGATCCGTTATGATTGCTCCTTGTTCTTCAAGGATTAGTTTAATATCTGCATGGTTAGGCCTTACAAACGGGTTGAAGGATCCAGTGGCGCGTAGGGTGTAGTTTGCTAGCCCTAGACAGGATGTTCCGAGGATCAACTTCGTGTTGGTTTTTAGGCCTTGTCTAGGGTCGGTTTACGATCACCGTGCGTGGCCGCCGAGCTCAATCACGAGTAGGATGTTCCGATTATGCGGTGAAAACTCTAAATCGTAGTAGGTCGTTTTAGCTTTATTCCGATCAAGCAGGACCACCATCCGATCGTACACCTCGTACGCATCATGGGTGGATCGGCTCCTTGAGCCGATTCACGGGACAACTCGAGAGCCGATCGAGGCTCGTATTTAATGTTTACGTGTATGCCATGCAGGAAACTAAGCGAGGCATCATCCAACACCTTCCTGACCAGGTATAGGTCAGGTGGCACGCCCTTGCATCAGCATCAGACGTGCGTGCCGAGGCTTTGCGGGCCGTCGCTCGGAGGGACCAGGGCCAGCCGCAGTCCTGGGAGATTCCCGGCTCTACGGTGTTGCCCGTCGCTGCCCGCCGGTGGGTTTCTGATCGCAACAGTTTATGATCGTGATCTCTCGTAGATTGTGAAGTTAACAATTACTGTGATGGTATTGATGTGATCCATTTGGTTATGTTGATCTTTCATGCACTCTAAGGTTATTTAAATATGAACATTGAATTGTGGAGCTTGTTAACTCCGGCATTGAGGGTTCGTGTAATCCTACGCAATGGTGTTCATCATCCATCAAGAGTGTAGAGTATGCATTTATCTATTCTGTTATGTGATCAAAGTTGAGAGTGTCCACTAGTGAAAGTATGATCCCTAGGCCTTGTTCCTAAATACTGCTATCGCTGCTTGTTTACTGTTTTACTTGCGTTACTACTGCTGCGTTACTACTGCTTGTTTATTGTCCTGGGCAAAGCACTTTTCTGGTGCCGTTGCCACTGCTCATATTCATTCATACCACTTGTATTTCACTATCTCTTCGCCGAACTAGTGCACCTATTAGGTGTGTTGGGGACACAAGAGACTTCTTGCTTTGTGGTTGCAGGGTTGCATGAGAGGGATATCTTTGACCTCTTCCTCCCTGAATTCGATAAACCTTGGGTGATCCACTTAAGGGAAACTTGCTGCTGTTCTACAAACCTCTGCTCTTGGAGGCCCAACACTGTCTACAAGAATAGAAGCTCCCGTAGACATCAAGCTATTTTCTGGCGCCGTTGCCGGGGAGGAAAGGTAAAAGGTACTCACACTCCGGATCTCGGCTACTAAGCTATTTTCGCCGTTGTAAGTACTCGAAGCTATTTCCTTTAGATCCTCCAATTGCATCTTTTTGTTTCTTGTTTACACTAGTTAGGCATAATGGACAACAATGAGCTTCTTATTCTATTTCCTGATTTAAGACATGGATGGTTTGATGCGAAAATTAAAAAACCTATGGAACCTTATTTGCATGCTGATAGTAATATTAGTATGAACGCTCTGAACACCATTGTTGATAATAATATAGAAAGTTCTAAGCTTGGGGAAGCTGGTTTTCATGATCTTTTTAGTCCCCCAAGCATTGAGGAGAAAATTTTCTTTGATGATACTTTGCCTCCTATTTATGATGATTATAATGATAGTGGTCTTTTGGTGCCACCTACTATGGAGAGTAAATTTTGTTGTGATTATACTATGCCTCCTACACTTGATGAGAATAATAATGATAGCTACTTTGTTGAATTTGCTCCCACTATTACTAATAAAATTGATTATGCCTATGTGGAGAGTAATAATTTTATGCATGAGACTCATGATAAGAATGCTTTATGTGATACTTATATTGTTGAGTTTGTTCATGATGCCACTGAAAGTTATTATGAGAGAGGAAAATATGGTTGTAGAAATTTTCATGTTACTAAAACACCTCTCTATGTGCTGAAATTTTTGAAGCTACACTTGTTTTATCTTCCTATGCTTGTCACTTTGCTCTTCATGAACTTGTTTATTTACAAGATTCCTATGCATAGGAAGCATGTTAGACTTAAATGTGTTTTGAATTTGCCTCTTGATGCCCTCTTTTGCTTCAAATACTATTTCTTGCGAGTGCATCATTAACACTGCTGAGCCCATCTTAATGGCTATAAAGAAAGAACTTCTTGGGAGATAACCCATGTGTTTATTTTGCTACAGTACCTCTATTTTATATTTGTGTCTTGGAAGTTGTTACTACTGTAGCAACCTCTCCTTATCTTAGTTTTGTGCCTAGTTGTGCCAAGTAAAGTCTTTGATAGTAAAGTCAATACTAGATTTGGATTACTGCGCAGAAACAGATTTCTTGCTGTCACGAATCTGGGCCTAATTCTCTGTAGGTAACTCAGAAAATTATGCCAATTTACGTGAGTGATCCTCAGATATGTACGCAAATTTCATTCAATTTGGGCATTTTCATTTGAGCAAGTCTGGTGCCTCAATAAAATTCGTCTTTACGGACTGTTCTGTTTTGACAGATTCTGCCTTTTATTTCGCATTGCCCCTTTTGCTATGTTGGATGAATTTCTGTAATATCCCAGGATTTGGGGTTACAAAAAGAGAGGAAATAGATGTGTGCATTGCATTCATGCATAGAAAATCCGAGAAATTTTCGCACTTTTGCTTAAACCCATCAAAGTGATCGAGGTTTCTCTTACGTCGATGGAATTGAGTTAGTAATCAACGTGAGTGCGATAAACATCGACATGACCTTTGTAAATTCATGTGTTTTAGGGGAACAATTTGAATTCAAATTCAAATATGAAAGGTAGAAATTCAAATAAGAATTTGAATTGGAACTTTAAATCTAAACAAGTATATAAACATAATATGTAATAGTAAACACATTTAATAATTCCAAATGAATAAATAATTCAAACTTTATTACAAATGAACATTATAAAACATTATTACAATAGAGCTCAATAAGAAAACTTGAGCTTTATTAATAAAAACACACATTTACATTGTCTTTACAATATTCAATATGTATTACAATAATAACTAAGTAAATAAATACAAAATACAATTACAAGAATAAGAAAAGTAAAACAGAGCCTAAACTAAACTCTTGGAGGTTGTGATCTTCAATAGATCTTGTCTAAATGATCACCTGCAAAACAAACAAAGAAGAATAGACAAATGGTAATTGCCAAATGGCAATGGGTCAAATATTAAAGGTTAAAATAGAGGTAGATCTTTTCTCAGCCATGCTCATCCATAAGGGCAGCCGAACCAGGCCAGTATTGACAGCCTAGCAAGCACACATCACACACACATGTATGCATGGATGTCTTTGTCGACGCATGGATGTGTTGTCAACCAACGGCAACATCGAGGCCACCATATAAAAGCAAGTTACTTGCAGACCCAAACGAGTTGCTAAGCACCACATTTCTTCTCATACCCATCGACCAGCCTAAGAACACCCAGGAAAAGCAACTATTCTTCATCCAAAACCTCATATATCCATCTGAGAACAAATCAGAGTAGTAGTAGCTCATCATCAAACCCAAACTAGAACAAGAAACACGATTGTGGCAACATAGCAGGAGCAAGGAGGAGAAGGCTCAACTCAAGGAGGTGAAGAGCAACAAGAACAAGAAGTACTTCGGATCCATAAACATGTTATCCAGGAGATGGAATCAGGTATACATCCTATCTAGGATAAGAGCATACCAGATCTATTCCCATAAAAGTATAACAACAATAATTCATCAAAACCCAAGACCTTATCAAACAATAGTTGCTTGGAAGTTTTTAACATCATCTGATTCATAACTATGACCAGAGCATATCCAAATCACCACACACAAACACCTGTAATACCAAATCATGCTAAGTGTGTGGTTACTTTGTGCACACTCTCATGAGGCACCACAGAGAAACCAAGAAGTAGCAGATGGCACACAGACATTCAGGAAAGTAAATTGAATAAGCATCAAGATTAAGAGCTACAAATCATCAGTTGAGTTGTGAGAATTCATTCTCTCAGATATGCATAGAGGTGCTATGCAATATTCATCATAGAGAAGAAAAGTCAAGTTTTAGTATCTATCCTTACTAAAAAGTTGTGCCTTGATACGTCTCCGACGTATCGATAATTTCTTATGTTCTATGCCATATTATTGATGATACCTACATGTTTTATGCACACTTTATGTCATATTTGTGCATTTTCTGGAACTAACCTATTAACAAGATGCCGAAGTGCCGATTCTGTCATTTTCTGCTGTTTTGGTTTCGAAATCCTAGTAACGAAATATTCTCGGAATTGGACGAAATCAAAGCCCAGGGGCCTATTTTTCCACGAAGCTTCCAGAAGTCCGAAGGAGAGACGAAGAGGGGCCACGAGGGGGCCACACCCTAGGGCGGCGCCCCCCTTGGCCGCGCGGCCCTGTGGTGTGGGGCCCTCGTGCCGCCTCTTGACCTACCCTTCCGCCTACTTAAAGCCTCCGTGACGAAACCCCCAGTACCGAGAGCCACGATACGGAAAACCTTACTGAGACGCCGTCGCCGCCGATCCCATCTCGGGGGATCCTGGGAGATCGCCTCCGGCACCCTGCCGGAGAGGGGAATCATCTCCCGGAGGACTCTACACCGCCATGGTCGCCTCCGGAGTGATGAGTGAGTAGTCTACCCCTGGACTATGGGTCCATAGCCGTAGCTAGATGGTTGTCTTCTCCTCATTGTGCTTCATTGTTAGATCTTGTGAGCTGCCTAACATGATCAAGATCATCTATCTGTAATTCTATATGTTGTGTTTATCGGGATCCGATGGATAGAGAATACTATGTCATGTTAATTATCAAGTTATTATACATGTGTTGTTTATGATCTTGCATGCTCTCCGTTTCTAGTAGAGGCTCTGGCCAAGTTTTTACTTTTAACTCCAAGAGGGAGTACTTATGCTCGATAGTGGGTTCATGCCCGCATTGACACCTGGGACGAGTGACAGAAAGTTCTAAGGTTGTGTTGTGCTGTTGCCACTAGGGATAAAACATTGGCGCTATGTCCGAGGATGTAGTTGTTGATTACATTACGCACCATACTTAATGCAATTGTCCGTTGTTTAGCAACTTAATACCGGAGGGGTTCGGATGATAACCTGAAGGTGGACTTTTTAGGCATAGATGCAGTTGGATGGCGGTCTATGTACTTTGTCGTAATGCCCAATTAAATCTCACTATACTTATCATGTCATGTATGTGCATTGTTATGCCCTCTCTATTTGTCAATTGCCCGACTGTAATTTGTTCACCCAACATGCTTTTATCTTATGGGAGAGACACCTCTAGTGAACTGTGGACCCCGGTCCATTCTTTTAATACTGAAATACAAATCTGCTCGCAATACTTGTTTTTACTATTTTCTCTCGCAAACAATCATCTTCCACACAATACGGTTAATCCTTTGTTACAGCAAGCCGGTGAGATTGACAACCTCACCGTTTCGTTGGGGCAAAGTACTTTGGTTGTGTTGTGCAGGTTCCACGTTGGCGCCGGAATCTCCGGTGTTGCGCCGCACTACATCCCGCCGCCATCAACCTTCAACGTGCTTCTTGGCTCCTCCTGGTTCGATAAACCTTGGTTTCTTTCTGAGGGAAAACTTGCTGCTGTGCGCATCATACCTTCCTCTTGGGGTTGCCCAACGAACGCGTGAAATACACGCCATCAAGCATATTTTCTGGCGCCGTTGCCGGGGAGCTGAAGAAAAGCTACACCACAAAGATTTCTAACTCCCCCGTCAACTACGCACCAGCATATTTTCTGGCGCCGTTGCCGGGGAGATCAAGACACGCTGCAAGGGGAGTCTCCACTTCTCAATCTCTTTACTTTGTTTTTGTCTTGCTTAGTTTTACTACTTTGTTTGCTGCACTAAATCAAAATACAAAAAAATTAGTTGCTAGCTTTACTTTATTTGCTGTCTTGTTTGCCATATCAAAAACACAAAAAAATTAGTTTACTTGCATTTACTTTATTTAGTTTGCTTTATTTACTATTGCTAAAATGGCCAACCCTGAAAATACTAAGTTGTGTGACTTCACTAGCACAAATAATAATGATTTCTTATGCACACCTATTGCTCCACCTGCTACTACAGCGGAATTCTTTGATATTAAACCTGCTTTACTAAATCTTGTTATGCGAGAGCAATTTTCCAGTGTTAGTTCCGATGATGCTGCTGCCCATCTCAATAATTTTGTTGAACTATGTGAAATGCAAAAATATAAAGATGTAGATGGTGACATTATAAAATTAAAATTGTTCCCTTTCTCATTAAGAGGAAGAGCTAAAGATTGGTTGCTATCTCTCGCCTAAGAATAGTATTGATTCATGGACTAAATGCAAGGATGCTTTTATTGGTAGATATTATCCCCCTGCTAAAATTATATCTTTGAGGAGTAGCATAATGAATTTTAAACAATTAGATACTGAACATGTTGCTCAAGCTTGGGAAAGAATGAAATCTCTGGTTAAAAATTGCCCAACCCATGGACTGACCACTTGGATGATCATCCAAACCTTCTATGCAGGACTAAATTTTTCTTCGCGGAATTTATTGGATTCAGCTGCTGGAGGTACCTTTATGTCCATCACTCTTGGTGAAGCAACAAGGTTTCTTGATAATATGATGATCAACTACTCTGAATGGCACGCGGAAAGAGCTCCACAAGGTAAGAAGGTAAATTCTATTGAAGAATCCTCCTCCTTGAATGATAAGGTTGACGCACCACCCTTCGATAACACTTGAGATACACTTTCTACGCCTA
>NC_061510.1:127328367-127371406 GCF_022539505.1 Lolium rigidum
TATCGATCTTTTTGAGCATGGAGTTAGTTGTACTTCTGGATACGATTATGGATATTTTAAAGGTGAAATTGATGAAATTGTGTTGTTTGTGTTGAACAGCTGTGATGAAGTTGATAAATATAGAGAGTATGTTATTCACATATATTACTTGCGTACCTTTGAACATGCTTATCTACCTATTGAATTATTTTCAAATTTTGGCAGAATGTTCAGACAAGAGTTGGAGCAAGGAGAGATGCCAAAAATTAAAAAAATGATGGCTACAAGGTTTGCATCATGGTTTACATGCCATGTTAGTTTTCATTCTCACATTGTAAAAACTCTTGGAAGAGAGGTTTTATTAGAAGATGGTGATATATTTCTTTGCTTGTGTTTTGGCAAATACTGAAGATTAAGAATGTCAATCTGGTAGATGATGATATCTTCACGTTAGCACGTGGTCCTGATCACAGAACCACAAAATACTCAACATGTATAGTGAAAGGGGTTCGATTTTGCACGGCTGTAAGGGGTGTGAATAAGAAGCGAGAGAACGGTGGAATCATGATCGCAAGTACATATGGAGAAGATGAAGATCCGATTGCTTGCCATGAAACCCTGAAAGAGATTATTATGTTACAGTACCATGGTGACAGGTCTATGGTTTTGTTTAGATGTGCCTGGTTTACACTGGTGGAGAAAACTGCTCTAAATATGACAGATCTTTGAAAAATACACCTGCAAGAAGTCGATGGACCAATGATGAGACTTTATTTCTAGCTATGCATGCTAAAAAGGTGTCCCATTTTCCGGCATCACCAATGGGAGTACTAAAATGACAATGGTGGTGATGGCGAAATGAATGTAGATAGTGATGAGGAATAGATTCCCACAAAGAAATTAATCATGTTGTAATCGAATAACTTGCGTTCTGGCCTTGTCTCAAACTTATGATTGGTGCATCAATGTTGAATGATTGTATTAATTTATTTGTTTAATTACACAAAGCTGAAAATGTTTCAGCAATTGTACTGCAACTCTTTTAAAAAAAAATTTGTACTGGCAACTACATACATCCACCTAAATTTCCAAATCGGCGCTTATAGAGGATTTCGTTCCTACATCCTGGCCATTTGCATCTCGAACCAAGATTACCTCCTCCAGCCTCAAACTCATTGTCTCTCAAGTGAAAAAGAACTATTATAGGACACTGCACTATATAGAGTGTACTGCCTGATAATCTAATAAAAAGAATATTATACTGTTGTAGATCAATATTAATGTCACATTGCAACTTTGAAAAATACAACGCCCCTCAAAAGAAAGAAAATGCAACCATGTACTTGCATTTTACAACCAGAAACCAGCGAGATCTAAAACTAGACCTACTACCTACCAGAGAAGTATCTAGAGTACACGGTACTCGGCTCACCCTTCCACTTCGGCCGGTGAGGCCGGCCGATGAAATGGGGAGAGCAGCCCAGCGGAAAGACACATAGCTAGCCCAGTCAACGATGAAGACACGCGGCTGAGTCCATCGTGCATACATAATCATACCAAGAGACATTGCTAAACCTACTGAAACCAACACCATTAAAATCACTCTCAGACAGTTACCTTTTTTCTTCCCCTTCTGCTGCAGCAGTTCTAACTCTAAGCACGAAATCTCTTCCAGCTTATCCCAGATAGCATCGCGTAGGTCAATGATGAGTTGCTTCATGAAGGGTCTCAACACCTCATCTTCCTCGTCATACCAACGGAAAAACTTGCATCTTTTCACCCTAGCACAATGGAACAAGAAGCAAAGCAAATTAAACACCGAGAAAAGGGGAGTTTGAAGCTCCTAATATATGGTGATTTACCTTTCGCCTAAAGCAGTTGTCGTACCTCCTTCCAGGATTATGGTTACTCCATGAGATCTGGCGTGCTGTCTTCCTACCGCAGAAGGTACTTTCACAACCTTTATGGAAGTCGCTCGGCACCTCCCTGCTACGAGTCAAAGGTCTCAAGCGATGGCGCCGAGCAGTGTAGTACGAATCATCCTCCAAGTACGATCTTTCCACGTGCTCCTTTTCGACATTGGGAGAATGTGTTGTTTCGAACTCCAAGGAGTGAGTGGAAGAGAAGAAGGATTTTTATGTACAACATGTGGTTTTTTGTCATCTACTTTTAAACACACGAGATGCTGGAGGTTGTGGAGCGTGTAAGAGATGTTGTCACCTCTTCTTGCACCTGGTGATGTTACCCACCTCATTTCCACACACGCACACAAGGAAATATGCATCATTTTATAAGGCGTGAGATGTGGTCACCTCTTCTTGCACCTATTGATCTTACCGACCTCATTTCCACACTCGCACACTAGAAAATATGCAGAGCTTAGCCTAACACTTCATCATATTATAAGGCATTTTTTACTTACATCATCAGTAATGGCTACAAAACGCAGAGCAACAGTTCAACACACATCACATAGCTTGCACATAGCTACTACCTCATGCCCATTAAACATCACCAAAAGTTCAAAAAAGGCCGATGATACGTCTCCAACGTATCTATAATTTCTTAGGTTCCATGCTAGTTTTATGACAATACCTACATGTTTTATTCACACTTTATAATGTTTTTATGCATTTTCTGGGACTAACCTATTAGCAAGATGCCACAGTGTCAGTCCCTGTTTTCTGCTGTTTTTGATTTCAGAAAAGTTGTTTTACAAATATTCTCAGAATTGGACAAAACAAAAGCCCACGGCCCTATTTTCCACGAAGTATTCCAGAAGACCGAAGAGGAGTCGAGGAAGGCCAGCAGGGGGCCCTCCCCATATGGCGGCGCGGGGGGCCCCACTGCCGCGCCAAGACGTGGGGAGGGAGCCCCCTGGCTCCCCCGACGCTGCCCCTTCGCCTATTTATTCCTTCGTCCCGAAAACCTTAGTACCGAGAGCCAAAATACCAGAACAGTTCCAGAGACGCCGCCGCCGTCAACCCTAACTCGGGGGGTTCAGAAGATCTCCTCCTGCACCCTGCCGGAGAGGGGAATCATCACCGGAGGGCTCTACATCACCATGCCCACCTCCGGACTGATGCGTGAGTAGTTCATCCTTGGACTACGGGTCCATAGCAGTAGCTAGATGGTTGTCTTCTCCTCTTGTGCTATCATGTTTAGATCTTGTGTGCTGCCTATCATGATCAAGATCATCTTATTGTAATGCTAAATGTTGTGTTTGTTGGGATCCGATGAATATGGAATACTATGTCAAGTTGATTATAGCTCTATCTTATATGTGTTGTTTATGATCTTGCATGCTCTCCGTTGCTAGTAGAGGCTCTGGCCAAGTTGGTACTTGTGACTCCAAGAGGGGGTATTTATGCTAGATAGTGGGTTCATGTCTCCACTGAATCTGGGGGAGTGACAGCAACCCCTAAGGTTGTGGATGTGCTGTTGCCACTAGGGATAAAACATCAATGCTTTGTCTAAGGATATTTGTATTGTTTACATTACGCACAGTACTTAATGCAATTGTTTGTTGCTTGCAACTTAATACTGGAAGGGGTGCGGATGCTAACCCGAAGGTGGACTTTTTAGGCATAGATGCATGTTGGATGGCGGTCTATGTTCTTTGTCGTAATGCCCTAAGTAAATCTCATAGTAGTCATCATGATATGTATGTGCATTGTTATGCCCTCTCTATTTGTCAATTGCCCAACTATAATTTGTTTACCCAACATGTTATTTATCATATTGGAGAGACACCACTAGTGAACTGTGCACCCCGGTCTATTCTTTTACATCTGAAATACAACCTACTGCAATCATTGTTCTCTTTTGTTTTCTGAAAGCAAACATCATTTTCCACACCATACGTTTAATCCATTGTTTTCAGCAAGCCGGTGAGATTGACAACCTCACTGTTAAGTTGGGGCAAAGTAGTTTGATTGTGTTGTGCAGGTTCCACGTTGGCACCGGAATCCCCGGTGTTGCGCCGCACTACACTCCTTCACCAACAACCTTCACGTGATCTTCATCTCCTACTGGTTCGATAACCTTGGTTTCTTACTGAGGGAAAACTCGCTGCTGTACTCATCATACCTTCCTCTTGGGGTTCCCAACGGACGTGTGCTTTACCGTCACAAGCAGCCGACCAATGAGAAAAGGCTAAATAATAACGGTTGGATAATGAGGGGTTTTCATTGCGGGTGACCTCTCTCTGACAGGAGGTGATACGGTCGTACATTGTCATCTTGAACCTGTTTGGGGTTGATGTCTACGGGAGCTTCTATTCTTGTAGACAGTGTTGGGCCTCCAAGAGCAGAGGTTTGTAGAACAGCAGCAAGTTTCCCTTAAGTGGATCACCCAAGGTTTATCGAACTCAGGGAGGAAGAGGTCAAAGATATCCCTCTCATGCAACCCTGCAACCACAAATCAAGAAGTCTCTTGTGTCCCCAACACACCTAATAGGTGCACTAGTTCGGCGAAGAGATAGTGAAATACAAGTGGTATGAATGAATATGAGCAGTGGCAACGACACCAGAAAAGTGCTTTGCCCGGGACGATAAACAAGCAGTAGTAACGCAGCAGTAGTAACGCAGTAAAACAGTAAACAAGCAGCGATAGCAGTATTTAGGAACAAGGCCTAGAATCATACTTTCACTAGTGGACACTCTCAACTTTGATCACATAACAGAATAGATAAATGCATACTCTACACTCTTGATGGATGATGAACACCATTGCGTAGGATTACACGAACCCTCAATGCCGGAGTTAACAAGCTCCACAATTCAATGTTCATATTTAAATAACCTTAGAGTGCATGAAAGATCAACATAACCAAATAGATCACATCAATACCATCACGAGTAATAGTTAACTTCACAATCTACGAGAGATCACGATCATAAACTACGCCAAGTACTACATGATGCACACCCTGTCCACTTTACACCATGCAGGAGGAATAGAATACTTTAATAACATCACTAGAGTAGCACATAGATGAATTGTGATACAAAACACATTGCAATCATAAAGAGATATAAATAAGCACTTCACTACGCCATTCATAACAGTGAATAAGTATTCTGTGAAATATAGCCTAAGAGACCCACACGGTGCACACACTCGTCACCTTTACACACGTGGGACAAGGAGTCTCCGGAGATCACATAAGTAAAACCCACTTGACTAGCATAATGACATCTAGATTACAAGCATCATCATATGAATCTCAATCATGTAAGGCAGCTCATGAGATTATTGTATTGAAGTACATAGGAGAGAGATTAACCACATAGCTACCGGTACAGCCCCGAGCCTTGATGGAGAACTACTCCCTCCTCATGGGAGACAGCAGCGTTGATGAAGATGGCGGTGGTGTTGATGGAGAAGCCTTCCGGGGCACTCCCCGTCCCGGCGGCGTGCCGAAACAGAGACTCCTGTCCCCCAGATCTTGGCTTCGCGATGGCGGCGGCTCTGGAAGGTTTCTCGTACCGTGGCTTTTTCGTATCGAGGTTTTAGGTCAGGGACCTTTAAATAGGCGAAGAGGCGGAGTCGGAGGGGCGACGAGGCGGTGACACCATAAGGCGGCGTGGCCAGGGCCTGGGCCGCGCCGGCCTATCATCTAGGGCCCCTGTGGCCCCCGTATGGCGACTCTCGGGTGTTCTGGATGCTTCCGGGCAAAATAGGAACCTGGGCGTTGATTTCGTCCAATTCCGAGAATATTTCTTACTAGGTTTTTTTTACCAAAAACAGCAGAAAACAGGAACTGGCCCTTCGGCATCTCGTCAATAGGTTAGTTCCGGAAAACGCATAAATATGACATAAAATGTGCATATAACATGTAGATATCATCAATAATGTGGCATGGAACATAAGAAATTATCGATACGTCGGAGACGTATCAGCATCCCCAAGCTTAGTTTCTGCTCGCACTACAACACGACATAGCTTTGGTAACACAATCTTGTGTTACTACAGGTAGAAAATAGTGTTACTAGGCCATGTAGTAACATATATTGAAATGTGTTCCATTAGGCCGTGTTACTAAGTGGTGTTGACAGTCACACATAATAATTGTTACCACATGTTAAAAACAATGTTACAACTTCTCCTATAGTAACATGCATATTATGTGTTACCAGATGCGCTCGTAACACATTTTTGTAAATATAGTAACACCGATAGTAACATATTTTCGTAGACATAGCATATTTTGGTAACAAAATTTTGTACATATAGTAACATAACTAGTAACACATTTTATAGCTTTATAGCTGTCAGGTACCCTAGTAACACTCTACAATGTATTTCGTACCCTGGCTACAATGTATTTCGTTTTGGTTTTTATACACAGTTAGATGCCCAGTTTATGGAATATACATTTGTAATAAAATCAGTCCATGTGCTCAGTTAACTAATTATTTTTTATGATGCTTTCACCATTGAAATATGACAAAAATTGAAGCAAAACAAATCCTCAACTTGTATATATTTAGATATTTATTACGAATATACAAGAGTGTAAGATACTTATGCATTATAATTAATAAATATCAATATTATTGGTGCAAAATTGAACATTGATGGAAGTAAAAGTGACAAAGTGCATTCTTGGCAGTTGAAAAAACAATCCGAACGAAAATTTACATATACATGTTTTGAATCTTAGTATACATCTTCTTGGATATCTGATACTCTACGTATACATAAGTACTGTCCACATTTTTTTGGCGATCTTAGCTTCCTCCAGTATAGAATTGTCGATTCCGCATACTTCATTTGATTATTGGTATTATAACTACAACTCTTGCCACATCTTGAAAATTACCATCAAACAATCAGTCCTTCACGGCATTACGTATCTCCTGTTAAAACAACACAAATACACAACAAAAACTTTAAAAACATATTGTAAAGGCTGAATTATCATAATCTAGAAGGTGAACCATGCTTTTCTTGGAATACTCATGGAATTGAAAAGTTCATGTGCACGAAAATGGAGAATAATGCATACACAAGTTTCTTAAAATTTTGCAGCTAGTACATTCTACAATAAGAGACGATTATAAGTGGTATAGGTGCTAGTAAATTTAATCTAAGATTTGCAGATGTGAGGAAGCCTACACACTGGCTTGCCTGAGCAGACTACAGTTTTCAACTCTCATGGTCAATGGGTCTTTTGACCTGGAATCAGACAACACAAGTGGTAGTAGATGCAGTGAGCATATATGAACCACTCAAGTAGTTTGACCAGTAACTCGAAATTTGAAGTATTCAGAAGATAGGGCAAAATGACAACAAAATGGCATACGGACTTGGTGGGATGGCGTGGTGTTGCTGAAACCTGGTTTTCAGATTTCTGACCTGTAACACCTTGGGTGCAAAAGACACCATAGTTACCCAACGTCTTATCAATGAAAGTATTATCTTCTACTCCGTACAAAAAATAGTTAAAGCAACAAGGGGTGCACAGAGATACTGACCTAGCAAACCCATCTTGACATCCCATGTAGTGAGTGTGGGCATGGAGATTACAACGCACCCAGAAGAAAAACATGTAGTGTCCTATATATATTCCGTCGATCTTGCATCCTAGCAGCACAACTTCTGAGGAGAAAAAAGATTGAAATTAAGCCTGCAGATATGTGATGGTAGAGGCACGTAATGGCAGATTCACGACAAGGCACAAAAAAGGACTTTGACTCACCGTACTCAATTAAAGAAAGGTCTGTTGGAGATCTGGATCCACGTGAGATCAGCGTCGATGTCCTCATCGCCGCCTCGCGACTACTGCCGCCTCCCTCGCCGAGATCTGCGTCGTCAGTGCGCCGTCTCTGGAGATCCAGGTTACATCTCCCGACGATGAGAACGAAAAGATTGGTGGTGTTGCGCTGCTAGGAGAGAAGGGCCACATCGTCTTTGACGGATCTAGACTACAGCTTGAAAGTAATCTGTGGAGGAGTCTTGGTCGGTGAGGAATGGGATCGCGGGGAGGCGCACGGACTGGGGGATGGGGAGGGTTTGCTAGTTAGCCCTTTGGGGGATGATGCGGGGATAAATTAAGGGGATCTAAAAATTTCACATCCCGCGTGAGGAACTGAAAATCTTAACCTTCCCGCGCAAGCTGTGCTCCCTAATTTTTTGACATAGGTATTTGTCTTTCATTCGCAGTTGCTGGGACATACTTTATGCTAGGCCCACTTTTTTTTATTTTTGCGCCAATGCTAGGCCCACTTGGCGTTGCTATTTTCACGCACTTGATAGAATTCCCAGTTTTACGGATACTTTTAGTAAATAAACATTGAGTTTTGAAAAAATTAAATAGACTTTGAAAAATAATAGAAAACTCTGAGTTATAATTAAGTACTTTTTAAACGACCTTGTGTATGCGACCTAACTTGTACATAGATCGTACAGTATAATTATTTCGTGTATTTTTTAGATTATATTTGAGCTATGTACTGGTGCTGTTTTAGAAACTAGAACTGACTAGGGGTTTATTTCACACCTAGTCTCGTCCCAACACAATATAAATAGAGGACAAGTACGATAGCAAATCGATAACACGCGTCCCTTGCGCGGACCAACTTCTAATCTAATTTATTATATAAGTTGAATATAATAATGCAACACGAACGCTTAGCATATCTTATCGTTAGCTTGTTCGGCACTAGCGTTTTGTCGAACATTCGAGCGCTCTAGACAACAATTTATTTGATAGATGACATGGGCATGGTATAATGCTCTTATTGTCTCCTTTATCCATACTCATGTATATATGACCTGTAACACTGGATACCAAAATATGATTTTGTGTTACTACAATCATATTATTTGTAACACGGTTAAAGTAACACAAAATTACATGTTACTAGTGTCGATGTCCCTGTAACACACTTTTGACTCTGATACAGTTTGTGTTACTGTTGATCGTTGGCACACAAATGTTGTGTTACTCCAATTTTACCTGTAACATACTCTACCATATGTTACATGATTGTGTTACCAAAGCTCTGTTGTGTTGTAGTGTCGTCCCGAGCAGGTAAACGATAACAAAGATAATTTCTGAAGTGACATGCCATCATAACCTTGATCATACTATTTGTAAACATATGTAATGAATGCAGCGATCAAAACAATGGTAATGACATGAGTAAACAAGTGAATCATAAAGCAAAGACTTTTCATGAATAGTACTTCAAGACAAGCATCAATAAGTCTTGCATAAGAGTTAACTCATAAAGCAATAAATCAAAGTAAAGGTATTGAAGCAACACAATGGAAGATTAAGTTTCAGCGGTTGCTTTCAACTTGTAACATATATATCTCAATGATAGTTGTCAATGCAAAGCAATATAACAAGTGCTATAAGCAAGTATGTAAGAATCAATGCACAGTTCACACAAGTGTTTGCTTCTTGAGGTGGAGAGAGATAGGTGAACTGACTCAACATAAAAGGTAAAAGAATGGCCCTTCGCAGAGGGAAGCATTGATTGCTATATTTGTGCTAGAGCTTTGGTTTTGAAAACATAAAGAGAGCATAAAAGTAAAATTTTGAGAGGTGTTTGTTGTTGTCAACGAATGGTAGTGGGCACTCTAACTACCTTATCAACCAGACTTTCAAGAGCGGCTCCCATGAAGGACGTTATCTCTACCAGCAAGGTAGATCATCCCTCTTCTCTTTTGTTTACACATGTACTTTAGTTTAGTTTTTCTTTATTTATGGATGACACTCCTCCCAACCTTTTGCTTACACAAGCCATGACTAACCGAATCCTCGGGTGCCTTCCAACAATCACATACCATGAAGGAGTGTCTATTTGCAAAATTAAGTTGCTTACTGATGAATCAGAGCAAAACATGTGAAGAGAATTATTAATGCAAGTGATGGGGATACGCCCTAGGGGGCCCATCACCCAGCTCACTCGCCAGATGAAGAGAGCCCGCGACAGCTCCAGCCGGCGGGCGACTGGGCCATGCGCCCTAGCGACTGAAGCCCGGAGCGACTGGATCTACAGAAGGCCCATGAAGCGTAGCGGCCCAAGTAGCTTTATACCTGTAAACCCTAGGTGGCTGCATATATAAAGCCACCAGGGGTACCTCTTGGAGGACACATTCCCACACATGTAATCTCTCCTTAGATACAATCCCCCCCTCCGCCTCCGGCGGCTACCCCAAAGCAAGTCGCCTAACGCTGGCAACACTATGATCATAGTGATTTATAGCAGGACGTAGCGATCCTCCACCGAGAGGACGTGAACCTGGGTACATCGTGTGCCGACTCGTTTCCGGAATCTCCAACGCCGCCTTGCTCTACACCTCTCATGTGCTACCCCGTAGCACCTGCCGTGATCAAAACCACGACAGTGGCGCCCACCGTGGGGCATGCGGCGCTTGGAGTGGTGATCCGGGCGAGACCCATCGTCTTCAATCGCCAGATTGCATCTGGAGAACCATCCGCTGCAGTGTCCCGATCTCCATCGAGCAGCGACCGCCGTCGTACCTGGCCTGGAGCCCCACGGATGCAGCCTCCACGCCATGGGCCATCGGCCAGCACATCTTGGTCACGCGCGCGGTGTCCTGACACCATGCGTGGACATCAGCTTCGTACGTAAGTTATCAATTACATTTACGAATTAGAAGCCAGATCGGTAATGAGCCTCTCATTATTTTATTCAGCTATAAAAGATGCACTCGTCTCTGTATTTGTTCCCATCGATTGAATACTGTACCATTGATACTAATCCTTGCTGCAATTAATGCATGATCGATCGTGATCCATTGTTTGGAGCGCCGGAAGGCTAAACCGATCGGCGCGCCGCACACACGTGCATCACGGCAAGCCTGACCACATCCATCGGCGGAAGAAGAAAGAAGATGAGATTAGATCGGCTCCAGCTAGGAGAATTCTCCATGATGCGAAGAAGCGCCAACGCGTGTGGTTTCTCTGGCCGGAGTGCTAACCGCGCGCATGAATCGGAGCACCATACCCGAGATCTTTTTCCACTATGGCCTATTTCCGATTATTTTATTTAACCTGCTAACCATCTTGTGCCTAAATCATGGTTGATGTTTCACGCATGTACATGGAGGATACACGAGTCACATGCGTGGCGCTGGAGCCAGGTCGATCGATCTATCCACTCGCGTCGTGAAGATACAACTCGGCCGTTCGCATACATGCCGTGACGCAGGGCGGCTCGTCGACGACTGGCCAGCGCAGACTCGTCGGCGCGGACCTGCTGTCGCACACTCGTCTGCCACCGACTCGCCTAACGCACTCATACGCCGACCTTCATGTTGAGCATATCACGCGGTGATGGATGGAATTTGCGCCCACCAATCATCTCCCTCCTCCTTGCTTACTTTTTTCAATAGATTATTTTACCTAGATCTAACCCCATGCGTGATGTTTTTACTTGCATATATGCATCGCTCTTGAGCCATACGATGGGCGGATCGCAGCGGAAGCCAAGAAACCGTCCGGCCACGTATTCTCATGGGGCCGACCGGCGCACTGCCGGATCGGGACATGCACGAGATTTCTCCATACGGGGATAGATTGCTTCCCCATACTCGTTTTGCCAACTCCATATGCATCTTCCTCTTATTGATTATCTTGGCAATCGATTGTTTTAATCTAACTGGTTCCATGTTTACGCGTTCTTTTGGCGTGCATGTACCTGGGGAAACGAGTCAAGGAGAATGATCTGGAAGGCTTCATCAACACCACTTTTGGGTCATCGCCTTGTAACCCGGCGATCAGGCGTTCGCATTGTCCCACGGCCGCAGTCGGCTCTCTCCTATCACGGCCCAGTCGATGGAATCGGGCACTCGCCCGCCGCCTACTCGCCGGTAAGGAGAGTCATCAGCGCGGACTCGCCAGCACGGACACGCCCGTAGGCGACTCGCCCGCTGCCGACTCGCCTGCCACCTACTCGTCGGGCTTGGGGACTCGCCCGCCGCGGACTCGCCAGCACGGACACGTCCATAGGCGACTCGCCCATCGCCGATTCGCCTAGCGCGGACTCACCACGCTCGGCAACTCGCCCGCCACGCTCGGGGACTCTCCATCACCTGATCGCCACGCTCGACGACTCGCCCGCCACCAAAACGGCCTGGTGTCTTTCTCGCCACTCACCACGCTCGGGGACTCGGCGCGCTCCAGACAGCGCCACTCGCCGGTCGCCCGAGCTCGCCACTCTCCACGCTCGGGGACTCGGCGCGCTACAGACAGCGCTACTCGCCCATCGCTCGAGCTCGCCATCCGCCGTGCTCGGGGACTCGGCGCGCTACAGACAGCGCCAGTCGCCCGACCTCAACACTTGGCGCGCTGCATACGGCGCTACTCGCCGGTCGCCCGACCTCGCCGCTCGCCACGCTCGGGGACTCGGCGTGCTCCAGGCAACGCCAGTCGCTGGTCGCCTGGGCTCGCCACTCGCCACAACGCGACTCAGTCCACCGTGTCGACCTTGTCCACCGCGTCGACGCCGTTCGCCATGCCACCGGCTAAACGCCGCGCAACTCCGTCCGCCGTGGCGACCCCGTGTCCGCTGCGTCTACTGCGCCACAGCGCGCCTCAGTCCGCCGCGTTGAGCGTGACTCCGCCGCGCCGACTTCGCTCCGTGCGACCCCTTCCACAGCGTCGACCCCGTGTCCGCTGCGTCCACTGCGCCACGGCGCGCCCCAGTCCGCCGCGTAGACCATGTCCGCCGCGTCGACTTCGCCAACTCCGAGTCACCAAAGAGAGCTCTGCGCCATGCCGCGCACCTCACCACTGGGTGTCCTCTTCCTTCGGGATGAAATTTCAATTGCCGTCATCAACCTTTGGCAGAGAAGCCCGAACTGGCTAAGTAGTGCGAGCTCCGGCTCGACCACTGCGACGCCAGGGGAAGGACCTCCATCGGAGTCGCACGCTCGACTGGCCTTACGGGCCAAGATGACCGGCTCGGCTCTGCCTCCGGGCACCCACGTCCCTCTCTACCTTGGACAGAGCGACCTGAAAAGCTAAGTACTGCGCTAGCGAGGTCGCCACAGTGGCCCAACGCGTCCAGGAAAAACGCCGAGTACGGAGCCCTCCTTGGGGTCGCTAAGCGACTGGCCTCCCGGGCCACGAGATGCGACTCGCCTCCGCAATCATCAGGCAAACAAATCGCCCTCCTCTACCTTAGGCAGGTGACTTGAACGGCTAAGTACTTCGACTAGGGACCCCGCAAAACGGACCCGCGGCTCGCCAAGGAAAACACGCCAAATCAAGAACCCCTTTGGAGTCGCCACGCGACTGGCCCCACGGGCCACGACGAGAGGCACGCTATAAAAAACAGCGTCAAATAAACACCACCCATGAGGCTGCTACTCGCGCTATATGACTACGTACTACGACCGGGGACGCCCGGCTCGGCAAGGAAAACAGTCAAGCGGTAGCCTTCATCGGGATCGCCTAAGCGACTGGGAAACACAGCGACATGCATAAAATCACTTAGTCGCCACAGCGACCTACTCGCCATCTTTGCCATCAGCATCGCCTGCACCTTCGCCACGCTCGGGGACTGGCCGGACGCCGGTCTCCGGGATTCGTCCTCGCTACGCTCGGGGACTCGCCAGTCGCCAGCCTCCGCGGCTCGCCACTCGTCATGCTCGGGGACTCACCGGTCATTGTTCTTCGCGGCGCGCCACTCGCCATGCTCGGGGACTCGCCACTCGCCAGTCTCCCGGACTTGCCCTCGCCATGCTCGGGGACTCACCGGTCGCTGTTCTCCGCGGCTCGCCACTCGCTGCATTCGCGGACTAATTTCGCTTGGGCGACACGCCGAGATGTCAAGGAGAATAAGACTCAAGCCGCCTTCATCGAAGCCAACTCGAGCCTCGGGGACTACACCCACTGGATACACCGAGCGCATCTCCAGCGCAATGACATCTCGGCAATGAAGCCGGAAAAACTGCTCGGTGGCTCGACGTCGACCCTCGCTCCGAATTGCAGCCCGTCTCCTCCACCGCGACAAATCCAAAGTGCGTCGGGGGTGCCGCATGTTTACATCAACAACTACAACATCAACTCCTATCATGTTCGAGCGCAGGGGCTCCGCGTCCACAATACCATGCTCGATGTTGCACAGAACGCCCCAAAAGCACCGCGGCCACATCGGCACACTACAGCGTGGTCGCGCGTGCAGCGTCAAGCACAACACCGCTGCCTAGCACCACGCACGGGCAACGGCCTCCGTAAGTTCATCAGTTTCCTTTATTGACTTCGAAATCAGAGGCCGATCGGTAATGAGTTCCCCTACTATTTTATTCATTCATAACGTAACTTGATTGATCTCCACAAAGGTGTACTCGTCTCTTTATATTCCTATTGACTGGAATACTACGGTCATGGATACTAACATCTTGTTACAACTCATCTGCACACGAGCGACCGAATGCTTGGGCGTACCAGCCCGCCGACGACTGCCCCAGCGCGGACTCATCAACGCCGACTGGCTCTCGCCGACTGGTTCACGACGATTGGCCTACGCCGACTGGCTCTCACCGACTGGTTCACGCCGACTGGCTCTCACCGACTGGCTCTCGCCGACTAGCCCTCGCCGACTGGTTCACGCCGATTGGACTACGCCGACTGGTTCACACCGATTGGTTCACGCCGACTGGTTCACGCCGATTGGCCTATGCCGACTGGCTCGTTTCAACTGGCTCGTGTTTCACGATTGTTTCCTCTATTTCAGGAGCCCGTCGCCGATTCACCTCGACCCATCGCCAAGCCTCTTCGCGCCCTGCCTCAAGCCCGCGCCGAATCCACGACGCGCTCGGGGACTACTGATGGGGATACGCCCTAGGGGGCCCATCACCCAGCTCACTCGCCAGATGAAGAGAGCCCGCGACAGCTCCAGCCGGCGGGCGACTGGGCCATGCGCCCTAGCGACTGAAGCCCGGAGCGACTGGATCTACAGAAGGCCCATGAAGCGTAGCGGCCCAAGTAGCTTTATACTCGTAAACCCTAGGTGGCTGCATATATAAAGCCACCAGGGGTACCTCTTGGAGGACACATTCCCACACATGTAATCTCTCCTTAGATACAATCCCCCTCCGCCTCCGGCGGCTACCCCAAAGCAAGTCGCCTAACGCTGGCAACACTATGATCATAGTGATTTATAGCAGGACGTAGCGATCCTCCACCGAGAGGACGTGAACCTGGGTACATCGTGTGCCGACTCGTTTCCGGAATCTCCAACGCCGCCTTGCTCTACACCTCTCATGTGCTACCCCGTAGCACCTGCCGTGATCAAAACCACGACAGCAAGTTAATTAATTGGGGCTGGGAACCCCATTGCCAGCTCTTTTTGCAAAATTATTGGATAAGCGGATGAAGCCACTAGTCCATTGTGAAAGTCTGTCAGAAGTAAATGACAAGATCGATAGATAAAACACCACATACTTCCTCATGAGCTATAAAACATTGACACAAATCAGAGGTGATAAATTTTGAATTATTTAAAGGTAGCACTCAAGCAATTTACTTTGGAATGGCGGAGAAATACCATGTAGTAGGTAGGTATGGTGGACACAAATGGCATAGTGGTTGGCTCAAGTATTTGGATGCATGAGAAGTATTCCCTCTCGATACAAGGTTTAGGCTAGCAAGGTTATTTGAAACAAACACAAGGATGAACTGGTGCAGCAAAACTCACATAAAAGACATATTGAAAGCATTATAAGACTCTACACCGTCTTCCTTGTTGTTCAAACACTCAATACTAGAAATTATCTAGACTTTAGAGAGACCAAATATGCAAACCAAATTTTAGCATGCTCTATGTGTTTCTTCATTAATAGGTGCAAAGTATATGATGCAAGAGCTTAAACATGAGCACAACAATTGCCAAGTATCAAATTACTCAAGACATTTATAGCAAATTACTACATGTAGCATTTTCCAATTCCAACCATATAACAATTGAACGAAGAGGTTCAACCTTCGCCATGAATATTATGAGTAAAGCCTAAGAACACACTGTGTCCATATGCAACCAGCGGAGCGTGTCTCTCTCCCACACAAGCATGATGTAATTCAATTTATTCAAAAACAAAAACAAAAACAAAAACAAACAGACGCTCCAAGTAAAGTACATAAGATGTGACCGAATAAAAATATAGTTTCAGGGGAGGAACCTGATAAGTTGATGAAGAAGGGGATGCCTTGTGCATACCCAAGCTTAGATGCTTGAGTCTTCTTGAAATATGCAAGGATGAACCACGGGGGCATCCCCAAGCTTAGACTTTTCACTCTTCTTGATCATATATCATCCTCCTCTCTTGACCCTTGAAAACTTCCTCCACACCAAACTCGAAACAAACTCATTAGAGGGTTAGTGCACAATCAAAAATTAACATGTTCAGAGGTGACACAATCATTCTTAACACTTCGGACATTTCTCAAAGCTACTTGGAAGGTAATGGAACAAAGAAATCCACCCAACACAGCGAAAGAAGCAATGCGAAATAAAAGGCAGAATCTGTCAAAAACGGAACAGTCCGTAAAGACGAATTTTAAAATGGCACCAGACTTGCTCAAATGGAAAAACTCAAAACTAATGAAAGTTGCGTACATATCTGAGGATCACTCACGTAAATTGGCATAATTTTCTGAGTTACCTACAGAGAATTAGACCCAGATTCGTGACAGACAAAGCAATGCTGTTTCTGCGCAGCAATCCAAATCTAGCATCAACTTTACCATCAGAGACTTTACTTGGCACAAAAACACTGATAAGGAGAGGTTGCTACAGTAGTAAACAACTTCCAAGACACAAATATAAAACAAAGTACTGTAGCAAAATAAACACATGGGTTATCTCCCAAGAAGTTCTTTTCTTTATAGCCATTAAGATGGGCTCAGCAGTTTTAATGATGCACTCGCAAGAGATAGTATGTGAAGCAAAAGAGAGCATCAAGAGGCAAATTCAAAACACATTTAAGTCTAACATGCTTCCTATGCATAGGAATCTTGTAAATAAACAAGTTCATGAGGAACAAAGTAACAAGCATAGGAAGATAAAACAAGTGTAGCTTCAAAAATTTCAGCACATAGAGAGGCATTTTAGTAACATGAAAATTTCTACAACCATATTTTCCTCTCTCATAATAACTTTCAGTAGCATCATGAGCAAACTCAACAATATAACTATCACATAAAGCATTCTTATCATGAGTCTCATGCATAAAATTATTACTCTCCACGTAAGCATAATCAATTTTATTGGTAATAGTGGGAGCAAATTCAACAAAGTAGCTATCATTATTATTCTCATCATGTGTAGGAGGCATAGTATAATCACAACAAAATTTACTCTCCATAGTAGGTGGCACCAAAAGACCACTATCATTATAATCATAAATAGGAGGCAAAGTATCATCAAAGAAAATTTTCTCCTCAATGCTTGGGGGACTAAAAAGATCATGAAAACCAGACTTCCCCAAGCTTAGAACTTTCTATATCTTTATCAACAATGGTGTTCAAAGCATTCATACTAATATTACTACCAGCATGCAAATAAGATTTCATAGGTTTTTTAATTTTCGCATCAAACAATCCATGTTTTAAATCAGGAAATATAATAAGAAGCTCATTGTTGTCCATTATGCCAAACTAGTGTAAACAAGAAACAAAAAGATGCAATTGCAGGATCTAAAGGAAATAGCTTCGAGCACAAACACAATGGCGCCAGAAAAGTACTGTTACCTGGGACCGGAGTATGAGTGCCTTTTTACCTTTCCTCCCCGGCAACGGCGCCGTAAAAGTGCTTGATGTCTACGGGAGCTTCTATTCTTGTAGACAGTGTTGGGCCTCCAAGAGCAGAGGTTTGTAGAACAAGCAGCAAGTTTCCCTTAAGTGGATTACCCAAGGTTTATCGATCTCGGGGAGGAAGAGGTCAAAGATATCCCTCTCATGCAACCCCGCAACCACAAAGCAAGAAGTCTCTTGTGTCCCCAACACACCTAATAGGTGCACTAGTTCGGCGAAGAGATAGTGAAATACAGGTGGTATGAATAAGTAGTAGCAACGGCACCGGAAAAGTGCTTTGCCCGGGACGAGTAAACAAGCGGTAGTAATGCGAGCAGTAGTAACGCAAGTAAAACGAGTAAACAAGCAAGCGATAGCGATATTTAGGAACAAGGCCTAGGGATTACACTTTCACTAGTGGACACTCTCAACATTGATCACATAACAGAATAGATAAATGCATACTCTACACTTTTGTTGGATTATGAGCACATTGCGTAGGATTACACGAACCCTCAATGCCGGAGTTAACAAGCTCCACAATAACGCTCATATTTTAGTAACCTTTAGTGTAAGATAGATCAAAAGACTAAACCAAGTACTAGCATAGCATGCACACTCGTCACCTTCATGCATATGTAGGAGGAATAGATCACATCAATATTATCATAGCAATAGTTAACTTCGTAATCTACAAGAGATCATGATCATAGCATAAACCAAGTACTAACACGGTGCACACACTCGTCACCTTTGCACACGTGCAGGAGGAATAAAACTACTTTAATAACATTGCTAGAGTAGCACATAGATAAATTGTGATACAAACACATTGCAATCATAAAGAGATATAAATAAGCACCTCACTATGCCATTCAACGGTGAATAAGTATTTTGTGAAATATAGCCTAAGAGACCCACACGGTGCACACACTCGTCACCTTTACACACGTGGGACAAGGAGTCTCCGGAGATCACATAAGTAAAACTCACTTGACTAGCATAGTGACATCTAGATTACAAGCATCATCATATGAATCTCAATCATGTAAGGCAGCTCATGAGATTATTGTATTGAAGTACATAGGAGAGAGATGAACCACATAGCTACCGGTACAGCCCCGAGCCTCGATGGAGAACTACTCCCTCCTCATGGGAGCAGACGGCGGTGATGAAGATGGCGGTGGAGATGGCAGCGGTGTCGATGGAGAAGCCTTCCGGGGGCACTTCCCCGCTCCGGCAGGGTGCCGGAACAGAGACTCCTGTCCCCCAGATCTTGGCTTCGCGATGGCGGCGACTCTGGAAGGTTTTCCGTATCGTGGTTCTTCGCATCAGGGTTTTTGATCCAGGGGCTTTATATAGGCGAAGAGGCGGCGCAGGAGGGTCGAAGGGGTGGCCACACCATAGGGCGGCGCGGCTAGGGCCTGGGCCGCGCCGGCCTATGGTTTGGGTGGCCTGTGGCCCCCCTCTGGTCCTTCTCGGGTGTTCTGGATGCTTCCGGTGAAAATAGGGACCTGGGTCTTGATTTCGTCCGATTCCGAGAATATTTCGTTACTAGGATTTCGAAACCAAAAACAGCGTAAAACGAAGCGGCACTTCGGCATCTTGTTAATAGGTTAGTTCCAGAAAATGCACGAATATGACATAAAGTGTGCATAAAACATGTAGGTATCATCAATAATGTGGCATGGAACACAAGAAATTATCGATACGTCGGAGACGTATCAGCCGTTGCCGGGGAGATCAAGACACGCTGCAAGGGGAGTCTCCACTTCCCAATCTCTTTACTTTTTTTTTGTCTTGCTTTATTTTATTTACTACTTTGTTTGCTGCATTATATCAAAACACAAAAAAATTAGTTGCTAGTTTTACTTTATTTACTGTCTTGCACTCTATATCAAAAACACAAAAAATTAGTTACTTGCATTTATTTTATCTAGTTTGCTTTATTTACTACTGCTAAAATGGCCACCCCTGAAAATACTAAGTTGTGTGACTTCACAACCACAAATAATAATGATTTCCTATGCACACCTATTGCTCCACCTGCTACTACGACGGAATTCTTTGAAATTAAACCCGCTTTACTTGAATCTTGTTATGCGAGAGCAATTTTCCGGTGTTAGTTCCGATGATGCTCGCTGCCCATCTTAATAATTTTGTTGAACTATGTGAAATGCAAAAGTATAAGGATGTAGATGGTGATATTATTAAATTGAAATTGTTTCCTTTCTCATTAAGAGGAAGAGCTAAAGATTGGTTGCTATCTCCGCCTAAGAATAGTATTGATTCCTGGACTAAATGCAAGGATGCTTTTATTGGTAGATATTATCCCCCTGCTAAAATTATATCTTTGAGGAGTAGCATAATGAACTTTAAACAATTGGATAATGAACATGTTGCTCAAGCTTGGGAAAGAATGAAATCTTTGGTTAAAAATTGCCCAACCCATGGACTGACTACTTGGATGATCATCCAAACCTTCTATGCAGGACTAAATTTTTCTTCGCGGAATTTATTGGATTCAGCTGCTGGAGGTACCTTTATGTCCATCACCTTGGGGGCGGCTACAAAGCTTCTTGATGATATGATGGTTAATTACTCTGAATGGCACACGGAAAGAGCTCCACAAGGTAAGAAGGTAAATTCTGTTGAGGAATCCTCTTCCTTGAATGATAAGATTGATGCTATTATGTCTATGCTTGTTAATGATAGGACTAATGTTGATCCTAATAATGTTCCGTTAGCTTCATTGGTTGCTCAAAATTCTAGGCCATATCCTGCTAATGGTAACTCTTATGGTAGATATGTTTCACCTAATGAGGAAAAGATGTTAGAAATTGAAAGATCCACCAAGAGCTTTATGCAATCACAATATGAGCAAAATAAATTGTTTACTAAAACTATGAATGAACAATCTACCTTGTTGAAGAATATAGGAAATCAACTTGAAAATCTGAATATGGAAATTTCAGGGTTACAAACTAAACTTGCAAATGCTGAAAACCGAATCTCATACATGTCCGCGTCACAATCTTCTTTAATTAATAAAATGGCTGCTAAACCTGAGGATATTGAAAATAAAATTGTTACTACAGCAAATGCCATCCAAGTTAGAATTAATGAGAATAAAAGATTAATGGCTGAACTGCGTGCTAGGTGGGATAGAGAAGAAAATGAAAAACTAGCTAAAGAGAAAAATGTAGCTAAAGTTTGGACTATTACCACCACTAGCAATGCTAATGCTCCACATGTTGCTGCACCTCCTACTAATAATGGTAAAATAATTGGTGTTGGTAATGTTTCTACTCCTAGTGCAAAGCGCGCAAAATTACCTGAAACTGCTAAAACTGCTGAAATTGCCTGTGATAAAACTACTGAAATTTTTTCCAACCTTGGGGACGATAATCCCATTGCTTTAGATTGTAATGATTTAGATTTTGATGATTGCCACATCTCTGAAGTTATTAAGTTCTTACAAAAACTTGCTAAGAGTCCCAATGCTAGCTGTTGTAAATTTGGCTTTCACAAAACATATTACAAATGCTCTCATAAAAGCTAGAGAAGAGAAACTAAAACTTGAAACTTCTATTCCTAGGAAGCTAGAGGATGGTTGGGAGCCCATCATTAAAATGAGGGTCAATGATTTTGATTGTAATGCTTTATGTGATCTTGGTGCAAGTATTTCTGTTATGCCTAAGAAAGTCTATGATATGCTTGACTTGCCACCATTGAAAAATTGTTATTTGGATGTTAATCTCACTGATAATGCTAAAAAGAAACCTTTGGGGAGAGTTGATAATGTTCATATTATGGTTAACAATAACCTTGTCCCCGTTGATTTTGTTATCTTGGATATTGAATGCAATGCATCTTGCCCCATTATATTGGGAAGACCTTTTCTTCGAACCGTTGGTGCTACTATTGATATGAAGGAAGGTAATATTAAATATCAATTTCCTCTCAAAAAGGTATGGAACACTTCCCTAGAAAGAGAATGAAGTTACCTTATGGTTCTATTATTAGAACAAACTAGCAAGGTGGCCCTCGCAAATGCGAGGGCATTATCTTTTGTGGATTGAAAGTATTCAATAAATAAATGTGCATTTTATTTTACATTTATATTAAATAAGTAGATAGAACTATAGTTTTTACATGATGTTAGATCACTACTCGATCTTATTAACTATGGTAAAATGGATGGAATGAATGGAATATTTTCTACATATCTAAATATTTAGGGCATATTAAATAGTGATACTTTTCTTGTTATGGTATTTCTTCCTATTATATTCTTACTCCATGTCTCTCTATGTTTTATAAAGATGGACATCATCTTACGCGATGAAACTTTGGTGACTATTTGGTATATTAATAGGTTGCTAAAAATTATTACTGGTCATACACACCTTGTCACATGGACATCATCTTTTTTTATTTAAGTATCTCTTTGTTATCCCGATTTTCAACCATTTGGTCATACACAGTTAGTCACATGTTTTATGCGTCATCCAACATGACTACATGTCTTGGACAACATAGTTCAATACTATTAACCATTCCTCACTTTTACCTTGCAATTGGAATGACATGTGCTCTTATGTTGATTTTGCTACATCACATCAAGACATGTCTATCATATAAACAAAACAATATCTTCTAGACCGATTCCTAAGAATTAAGATTGTGAGTCTTTGAGGTCCTCCGAATAAATTATTGTTTCTATGATGTCCGGATACTAAAGGTGGAACCTATAAATGAATTCACCGGATACCAACACTAACTTGTAAGGATACCAGGAAGAATCCATCATTCCTCGTCATATCATCTTGAAAATATAGGGTTGTATGCTTTTTTATTGAATATATATACATACCGTGTTTCAAGGTTTTTCTATCACGGCTGTAAGACATTGATGAGAACATTGTCAATAAACATAATTTTAAAAAATATGTATAACCTTTTATGTTGTATACTGAAATATGAAATATAGTTATCATGAGAACCAATATGTGGATGAATGGTTAGTATGGTGTTGTACCCATAGTTCATCGGTGATCAAATCCGGATATTCTTTTGGTGGAGGGACATTCTCCTCGCTCGTGAAAATATGTGGTGATTTAGCCCCTCGGGTATCATTCAGAAAAAAAAAATTCCGTATGTGGGATTTTCTCATCGACTAATGTGCTGACTTCATTTACCATGTAGTTTAGCTACTCTAAAATTTGGTGGCTGTTTTGTGAGTGTGTGGGTCTGATTGTTATAAAAAAATCATCTTTTGTGTAAATAACCATTGCTTCAGAAGAGTTGCATTTCAAAAGAATCCACCCAACATAGTTTTGTCTTAAATATCAACATCTAGAATTCAAATTTATTTGCGGAATTATTAATATATTTACAGATATTATTTTTATTAACAGGCTTGTAAGTCTTAAATATCTCATATATATCACTTTTCACTCATTTTGTGTTATTTTTCAAAAAGAAAACATAGAGTTTAGTGACATAAGATATTTCTTCAAGAAACCCTATTGATCCATGTAATTAAGAATATTAAAAAATGCTATTTGTGTGAAGAATTTAATAGAATACTAATATTTGTATCATTGTTTGTTCCGACCTGTATTTTTGTTTAAAAATCAATGTTGATCGTAGCATCAAGATATTAAAAATCACATTATACCGCAGTTTAGATAAAAAGCTGATTGTACCAATCGGTATTCCACTATCATATGTATATGCAGCCCGTAGTCTGCTAAAAAAAGTAATCTACAATTCCTAATTAATTGTATACTATCACTGCCATTCTTTTTTTTTTGCGAAGAAGGACTGGTATTACTGAAACATGGTTCTTACAGAAAGGTCCAGAACGAAAGAAAAATTACAAACAGGTCCAGCTGAACCCCGATGAAGAAGACGAAGAGCAGACCGCTCCGCCGGCGCGCCGCCGCTGCTCCACCAAACACGCCTTGGATCAGGAGGAGTCCCTCTGCGGACGGGAAGTCGACGGTCCTCGGCTTCAAGAAGCCTCCACCCTGCTCCACCCTCGCCATCGCCATATCTCACCATATCAGAGCCATCAAGATCTTCAACGCCCGAAGCCACCACCTCGCGATCTTCGGTGAGGGAAGGCCAGACTCGACCGCTCCGAGGAGCAGCAGAACCGCGGCGGAGCTCCACTGGAGCCGCACCATCGGAGGAGGATCCCGCCGTCACCAAAAGCCACTCCGGCCACGCCGCCTCCACCCCAGCACCACCGGCTAGCGACCCACACACCCCTAGACTATATGTACAGCGGGATCTGTCGATTCCCTGTCCTCCCGCCGCCGGAGCGGCCGCCGGAGGGCGGGGAATCGGGCGAATCCCCGGCGACGAGCTGAGGAGCGCGGGTGAGCCCAAGAAATCGCCCTTTCGTTACTGTAGGTGGGGAAAGGGAGCTGGTCCAATATCCGAAGTTCACTGCTATTCAACCGGACATGGAATTTTAAAAAAGCTGATCGTGCCTAATTTAATTTGGTCCTATATATCTGTCCACCGAAGAACGTAGGTAAGTTGTGCGTACTTCATCTTTTTTCTGAAAAAGACTACATATCCAATCTATGTGGTGCCCCACCCCGTTCCAGCCTATTTTTTGTTGATGACTACAACCATGTTTTACCAATGAATAGATAGCGTATACAGTTTTGGGGCACCAATTTATACGATTCTAGAATGTACGTGTTTTGATGTGCGTGTTTTGATAGGAAAAAAAAAAGAAACCGTACATGATGAGGGCTGACTATTTAATTACAGAGTCCATGTTTGACACTTCTTGGCGTGTCAAAAAGGTGGAACGGACGACTCAGCCTATTTTCTCAGCAATGGATGCACGTTTTTCCAATATTTCCCAATTCTCTTGTAGCGTGTCAGCCGTTTTTTTTGGACGCAACTGATGTTACGTAACATCTTTTTTTAAAAAAAATCTTGACCGTAAATTTTAGATCTAACCATCAAAATAATTATAATGATGTGGATTAACGTGGTGTCTCTATTAAACATCCGCATTTTGCTTTTAGTATATAATAGATTATGATGTTGATGCTTCGTCTCTTGATGTTACATGATATACACTTTCTGCGCCTAGCTGAAAGGCGTTAAAGAAAAGCGCTTATGGGAGACAACCCATGTTTTTACTACAGTATTTTTGTTTATATTTGAGTCTTGGAAGTTGTTTACTACTGTAGCAACCTCTCCTTATCTTAGTTTTATGTTTTGTTGTGCCAAGTAAAGTCTTTGATAGTAAAGTGAATACTAGATTTGGATTACTGCGCAGAAACAGATTTCTTTGCTGTCACGAATCCGGGTCTAATTCTCTGTAGGTAACTCAGAAAATTAAGCAAATTTACGTGAGTGATCCTCAGATATGTACGCAACTTTCATTCAATTTGGGAATTTTCATTTGAGCAAGTCTGGTGCCTCAATAAAATCCATCTTTACGGACTGTTCTGTTTTGACAGATTCTGCCTTTTATTTCGCATTGCCTCTTTTGCTATGTTGGATGAATTTCTTTGATCCATTAATGTCCAGTAGCTTTATGCAATGTCCAGAAGTGTTAAGAATGATTGTGTCACCTCTGAACATGTTAATTTTTATTGTCCACTAACCCTCTAATGAGTTGTTTCGAGTTTGGTGTGGAGGAAGTTTTCAAGGATCAAGAGAGGAGTATGATACAATATGATCAAGGAGAGTGAAAGCTCTAAGCTTGGGGATGCCCCGGTGGTTCACCCCTGCATATTCTAAGAAGACTCAAGCGTCTAAGCTTGGGGATGCCCAAGGCATCCCCTTCTTCATCGACAACATTATCGGGTTCCTCCCACTGAAACTATATTTTTATTCCGTCACATCTTATGTGCTTTGCTTGGAGCGTCGGTTTGTTTTTGTTTTTGTTTTGTTTGAATAAAATGGATCCTAGCATTCACTGTATGGGAGAGAGACACGCTCCGCTGTAGCATATGGACAAGTATGTCCATAGGCTTTACTCATAGTATTCATGGCGAAGTTTCTTCTTCGTTAAATTGTTATATGGTTGGAATTGGAAAATACTACATGTAGTAATTCTTAAATGTCTTGAATAATTTGATACTTGGCAATTGTTGTTCTCATGTTTAAGCTCTTGCATCATATACTTTGCACCCATTAATGAAGAAACACTTAGAGCTTGTTAATTTGGTTTGCATATTTGGTTTCTCTAAAGTCTAGATAATATCTAGTATTGAGTTTTGTACAACAAGGAAGACGGTGTAGAGTCTTATAATGTTTACAATATGTCTTTTATGTGAGTTTTGCTGCACCGTTCATCCTTGTGTTTGTTTCAAATAACCTTGCTAGCCTAAACCTTGTATCGAGAGGGAATACTTCTCATGCATCCAAAATCCTTGAGCCAACCACTATGCCATTTGTGTCCACCATACCTACCTACTACATGGTATTTCTCCGCCATTCCAAAGTAAATTGCTTGAGTGCTACCTTTAAAATTTCATCATTCGCCTTTACAATATATAGCTCATGGGACAAATAGCCTAAAAACTATTGTGGTATTGAATATGTACTTATGCACTTTATCTCTTATTAAGTTGCTTGTTGTGCGATAACCATGTTTTCTGGGGACGCCATCAACTACTCTTTGTTGAATATCATGTGAGTTGCTATGCATGTCCGTCTTGTCCGAAGTAAGAGAGATCTACCACCTTAATGGTTGGAGCATACATATTGTTAGAGAAGAACATTGGGCCGCTAACTAAAGCCATGATTCATGGTGGAAGTTTCGATTTTGGACATATATCCTCAATCTCATATGAGAATAATAATTGTTGCCACATGCTTATGCATTAAAGAGGAGTCCATTATCTGTTGTCCATGTTGTCCCGGTATGGATGTCTAAGTTGAGAATAATCAAAAGCGAGAAATCCAAAATGCGAGCTTTCTCCTTAGACCTTTGTACAGGCGGCATGGAGGTACCCCATAGTGACACTTGGTTAAAACATGTGTATTGCGATGATCCGGTAGTCCAAGCTAATTAGGACAAGGTGCGGGCACTATTAGTATACTATGCATGAGGCTTGCAACTTGTAAGATATAATTTACATAACTCATATGCTAATTAGGACAAGGTGCGGGCACTATTATTACTACCGTTGACAAAATTGTTTCATGTTTTCAAAATAAAAGCTCTAGCACAAATATAGCAATCGATGCTTTCCTCTTTGAAGGACCATTCTTTTACCTTTTATGTTGAGTCAGTTCACCTATCTCTCTCCACCTCAAGAAGCAAACACTTGTGTGAACTGTGCATTGATTCCTACATACTTGCATATTGTACTTGTTATATTACTCTATGTTGACAATTATCCATGAGATATACATGTTACAAGTTGAAAGCAACCGCTGAAACTTAATCTTCCTTTGTGTTGCTCCAATACCTTTACTTTGATTTATTGCTTTATGAGTTAACTCTTATGCAAGACTTATTGATGCTTGTCTTGAAGTACTATTCATGAAAAGTCTTTGCTTTATGATTCACTTGTTTACTCATGTCATTACCATTGTTTTGATCGCTGCATTCATTACATATGTTTACAAATAGTATGATCAAGGTTATGATGGCATGTCACTTCAGAAATTATCTTTGTTATCGTTTTACCTGCTCGGGACGAGCGGAACTAAGCTTGGGGATGCTGATACGTCTCCGACGTATCGATAATTTCTTATGTTCCATGCCACATTATTGATGATATCTACATGTTTTATGCACACTTTATGTCATATTCGTGCATTTTACTGGAACTAACCTATTAACAAGATGCCGAAGAGCCGATTCTGTCGTTTTCTGCTGTTTTTGGTTTCAGAAATCCTAGTAACGAAATATTCTCGAATTGGACGAAATCAACGCCCGGGGTCCTATTTTGCCACGAAGCTTCCGGAAGACCGAAGGAGAGTCGAAGTGGGGCCACGAGGTGGCGACACACTAGGGCGGCGCGGCCCGGGCCCCGGCCGCGCCGACCTATGGTGTGGGCCCCTCGTGTGGCCCCCGCGTTGCCCTTCCGCCTACTTAAAGCCTCCGTCGCGAAACCCCCGGCACCGAGAGCCACGATACGGAAAACCTTACCGAGACGCCGCCGCCGCCAATCCCATCTCGGGGGATTCGGAGATCTCCTCCGGCACCCTGCCGGAGAGGGGATTTATCTCCCGGAGGACTCTTCACCGCCATGGTCGCCTCCGGAGTGATGAGTGAGTAGTTCACCCTCGGACTATGGGTCCATAGCAGTAGCTAGATGGTTGTCTTCTCCTCATTGTGCTTCATTGTTGGATCTTGTGAGCTGCCTAACATGATCAAGATCATCTATCTGTAATGCTATATGTTGTGTTTGTCGGGATCCGATGGATAGAGAATACTATGTTATGTTAATTATCCAGTTATTACCTATGTGTTGTTTAAGATCTTGCATGCTCTCCGTTATTAGTAGAGGCTCGGCCAAGTTTTCGCTATTAACTCCAAGAGGGAGTATTTATGCTCGATAGTGGGTTCATGTCTCCGTGAATGCTGGGGAGTGACAGAAACCCCTAAGGTTATGGATGTGCTTGTTGCCACTAGGGATAAAACATTGATGCTATGTCCGAGGATGTAGTTATTGATTACATTATGCACCATACTTAATGCAATTGTCTGTTGTTTTGCAACTTAATACTGGAAGGGGTTCGGACGATAACCTGAAGGTGGACTTTTTAGGCATAGATGCATGCTGGATAGCGGTCTCTGTACTTTGTCGTAATGCCCAATTAAATCTCACTATATTTATCATGACATGTATATGCATTGTTATGCCCTCTCTATTTGTCAATTGCCCGACCGTAATTTGTTCACCCAACATGCTTTTATCTTATGGGAGAGACACCTGTAGTGAACTCGTGGACCCCGGTCCATTCTTTTATACTCGAAATACAAATCTGCTGCAATACTTGTTCTTTACTATTTTCTCGCAAACAATCATCTTCCACACAATATGGTTAATCCTTTGTTACGAGCAAGCCGGTGAGATTGACAACCTCACTTGTTTCGTTGGGGCAAAGTACTTTGGTTGTGTTGTGCGGGTTCCACGTTGGCGCCGGAATCTCTGGCGTTGCGCCGCACTACATCCCGCCGCCATCAACCTTCAACGTGCTTCTTGGCTCCTCCTGGTTCGATAAACATTGGTTTCTTTCTGAGGGAAAACTTGCTGCTGTGCGCATCATACCTTCCTCTTGGGGTTCCCAACGAACGTGTGAGTTACACGCCATCACTCCGCCTCTAGGCTGCACAGGATGGCATACTGAACTTGAGAGTACCGAATGACTTGAGTCTCGTAAACATTCTTTACGTCCTCAGATACTACAGGAGGTGGTGGGGGACCCAGCGGTGCTTCGAGCACATATTGCAGATTTCCACCACTGAGGAAAATCCTCACATGGCGGAACCATTCGGTGAAGTAACTACCGTTTCTCTTAAGCTTTTCTTTCTCTAGGAACTGGTTAAAAGTGATGGAGGAGGACGCCATGATCTACAACATATTTGCAAAAGAGTTTAGACTAAGTTTATGATAAATTGAGTTCAATTTTAATTCTTAAATTAACTAGGTGAACTCCCACTCAAAACAACATCCCTCGCATTGTCTTAGTGATTACACGAACCAAATCCACTACACCAAGTCCGATCTTCACGAGAAAAGATGTAGCTTTAAAGGCGAACACTCAAAGTGTTCATCATATCATTCATATGACTCATGCTCTACCTTTCGGTATCCCGTGTTCTGAGACCATGTCTGTACATGCTAGGCTCGTCAAGGCAACCTTAGTATCCGTGTGTGCAAAACTGGCTTGCACCCGTTGTATGCACATGTAGAATCTATCACACCCGATCATCACGTGATGCTTCGAAACGACAAGTCTTAGCAACGGTGCATACTAAGGATGAACACTTTATTATCTTGATATTTTAGTGAGAGGGATCATCTTATAATGCTACCGTCGCGATCTAAGCAAAATAAGATGCATAAAGGATTAACATCACATGCAATTCATAATGTGTGATACGATATGGCCTTTCTTCTTGTGCTTTTGATCTCCATTTCCAAAGCACGGATATGATCTCCATCATCACCAGCATGGCGTCAAGGTCAGTGGCGCCGCTTCATGGTTGTCCATCACTTATAGCTACTATAACAACTACTTGAAATAAAGCTATTACATGATGAATAGACACGCATGTCTTTAACAAAAATTAAAGACAACCATTAGGCTCCTGCCGGTTGCCATAATACAATAATGAACATCTCATACATCAAATATAATCATCATCACATGGCCATATCACATCACCAAACCCTGCAAAAACAAGTTAGACGCCTCTAATTTGGTTTGCATATTTTACGTGGTTTAGGGTTTTCGAGTGAGATCCAATCTACCTACGAACATGAACCACAACGGTGATACTATTGTTGTCAATAGAAAGAGAAAATTAGATCTTCACTATGGTGGGAGAGACAGACACCCGCAAAGCCACTTATGCAATACAAGTTGCATGTCAAGCGTGGAGCAAGTCTCATGAGGCGCGGTCATGTGAAGTTAGCCCGGGCCGCTTCATCCCACCATCCCGCAAGATGCAAAGTGCACTAACTAAAAAAAACAAAAGCATCAACGCACACAAAACCATTATGTTCTACTCGTGCAACAGATCTATGCATAGATATGGCTCTGATACCACTGATGGGTTCGTTGCATAGAAAACAAAAAAATTCCTACCGCAAAGACGAATAAATCCAAGATCTAATCTATGGAAAAGCCAAGATCTAATCTACAAGATCGGAGCAACGAGATGGAGATGAGACTAACCCTCGAAGATTCCAAAGCCTACGAGATTAATCTCGTTGTTGGTGTAGACGATCGTCCCCGGTGCTGCAATCCGGCAGCACTTCCGTACTCGGTCGCGCGTACGGTGTCGATGAAGCCCTTCCTCTCCCCGTTCCAGGCGGGCAGCGGAGGTGTGGTAGATCTCCTCCAAGTTCCGGCAGCACGACGGCGTGATGGTGGTGGTGGAGGAAGAAAAGCTACGAGGGCTTCGCCTAAGCCGGACCCAGCGTATGGTGGAGGAGAGAGGCGGCCAGAGGAGGGGACAATGGATGGGATGGTGGCTGGCCATCCCCTCCCCTCTTTATATAGGGGGCCAGGTCGGTGGGGTGGCCCCCTTTCCCATCTAGGGTTAGGGGGGCGGCGGCCAAGTGGGGGGAAGAGGGATTTCTTCCCCCCAAGTTGATCCCCCTAGGGTTTTGGGGAAACCCTAGGGGTTTGGCCGGCTGGGCCTTGAGGGGCATGTGCCCCTGGCCCATCAGGCTAGGGAGCACCCCCTCGGCCCATGCTAGGCCTCCTAGGGTCGTGGGCCCACTGGTGGGACCCCCGGAACCTTCTAAAACCTTCCCGGTCATCCACCGGAAAAATCCCGAACTTTTCCGAAACCTAGAAATCAACTTCCCTTATATGAATCTTATTGTACGGACTATTCCGGACCTCCTCGTGACGTCATGGATCCCATCCGAGACTCCGAACAAACTTCGTCTCCACACCATATTCAAATCTACTTATGGGACATCGAACCTTAAGCGCGTCACCCTACGGTTCGTGAACTATGGAGACATGGTCGAGACTCCTCTCCGAGCAATAACCAATAGCGGGATCTAGAGATCCATAATGGCTCCCACATATTCAACGATGACTTAGTGATCGATTGAACCATTTACATACGATGCCGATTCCCTTTGTCACGCGATATTTTACTTGTCCGAGGTTCGATCATCGGTATCTCCATACCTTGTTCAACCTCGTTACCGACAAGTACTCTTTACTCGTACCGTGGTATGTCATCTCTTGTGATCTTAATCACATGCTTGCAAGCTATTCGGACGACGTGCCACCGAGAGGGCCCGAGTGTACCTATCCAGTCATCAGGATGGACAAATCCCACTATTGATCCATATGCATCAACTCACACTTTTTGAATACTTAATCCCATCTTTATAACCACCCATTTACGCAATGGTGTTTGATGTAATCAAAGTACCCTTCCGATGTAAGTGATTTACATGATCTCATGGTCGAAGGACTTAGGCAACTATGTATCGAAAGCTTATAGCAAATTAAACTTAATGACTTGATCTTATGCTACGCTTATTTGGGTGTGTGTCCATTACATCATTCAACTAATGACATAACCTTGTTATTAATAACATCCAATGTTCATGATCACGAAACCATGATCATCCATTAATCAACAAGCTAGTTATACAAGAGGCTTACTAGGGACTTCTTGTTGTTTACATAACACACATGTATCAATGTTTCGGTTAATACAATTATAGCATGGTATGCAAAAATTTATCATAAACACAAAGATATTATAATAACCACTTTATTATTGCCTCTTGGGCATATCTCCAACAGATGCGTCGCCCCGCTGGAGGTGGTGCCAGACGCATTTCCGGTCCGCGGTCGCTCAGCGTCCGTTTACGTCGCGCCGCTGAAGATACCCTAAAAAGACCTTCACAATGTATTACCCATACATTTTCCATATACAGGAGAAAGTATATATATTTTTTGATGATAGGTGAATATTTCCAGACGGAGAGTTGATTTGGATACCACTGGATGCTCAGTTTGCCATGAATATTTTGAGAATGGAGGGTATTTGGTTTCTTTGGTGCAAGCATGCTAAACACTTCTCTTTCGGTTAGGCTCAAATCAATGCCAACTTATACGCTGAGCTTTTTGGTTATGGATTGGTTTGGTTTCCAATTAGCTATCTAGGAAGTTTGATATATTTTTGGAGGCTTACATATGCTGAATGAAAATACGTCGACAAGAGATTTTAAAACCGCCTCATTAGTTGGAAAAAAATTACTATCACCGGGAAAAGATTAGTGCTCATTAATTTAGTACTTACCAATATGATGGTGTACATGATTTTCTTCTTCCAATTTTTCAAGGAAGTCTTGCATAGATTGGATTATTTCCAATCAAGATTCTTTTAGTAAGGTCATAGTGAGAAAAGAAATATCGACTTAGAAAATAAAGTGCCGTTTGCGGCCCAAAAAATCATGAAGGGCTTAGCGTTCATGATCTTGAGATTAAGAACAAGGCTCTTCTGGGTAAATGGCTGGCCAAGGTAATTACCGAAGACGGGTTTTGGCAAACCATTCCGATGAGCAAATATGTTGGTTCCGTGCGATATCTCAAGTTACTGAAACATGGGGATTCACATTTTAGGCTGGCCTTATAGCGATAAAGATGTTTTTTTTCCCATATGGTTCTTTCTCTATTAAGGATGGATTTTAGGTAAAGTTCTGGGAGGATAAATGGTTAGAAAATACTACGCTCCGAGAATAATATCATGCTCTTTACAACATCGTTCGTCCCAAAGGGGACACCTTAGCTAAGGTAATCGAAATTTTTCCACCGAATGTAACGTTGAGAATAGATATAGTTGGGCCCCGGATTGCATCTTGGAATGCATCCGCTACAAAGTTTATCTTCCGTCCGGTTGACGCATGGGGCGGATGAGTTTAGAGTGGCAAATTCTTCGTGGCTTCTATGTATAGAGTTTATTCAACCATTACACTCGCTAGTTAACAATAAAAAAATTTGGAAGATGAAGATACCGCTGAAAACTAAGCCGCACGGTATCTTCGTCGAGAGGTCATCCTCGCTAAAGACAACCTTACAAAACACAAATGGTAGGGAAGTAAAAAATATGCTTTTTATCATCACGATGAGACAATAAAACACATATTCTTCTAGTGCCAGTTTGCATGGTCTACATGGTCAATCATCCAAATAGGTTATACTTTATACCCTCTACGTAGTGTTGCAATATTTTCAGCAATTGGCTAAATGGGTTAGACCATAGGTTAAGTACTTATTAGGATGTGAGCGTGTGTCGTTATTTGACCGGTTTGGCTATGTAGAATGACAAGGCTTTTAACGATAAAAATTGTTCTTTATTGCAGGTTATCTACTTGTGTGCGCTATGCTCCGTTCATGGTCGCCTTTTTGGGTATAGAGAATTGCAATCTCTTTACATATGTGTCTACGGGTACAAAGAGTTGAAAATCGTTGTGTCTGCACTGCATATCCGGATCAATCTATGAAAGCAAAGGATTGACGACTTGCCCCGCGAAGACCACTACGCCGCTGAGGTCCTCCTTGATGAAAGGGTGGTCGGCGACGAAGTCCACGACTTGAACCGGCATCCTCATCGGCGCTGGGCAGGTGAAGCCTCCAACGACGGCGGTCACCACGGCCGCCTCGGTCCCTTCCTCGTTCACCTCGACGAAGGCCTGGTGGAAGACGGCCAAGAAGACGAGCGGCGCCGCCGGGTTTAGCATCTCCGAGAAGTCGGCGCGGGGGTCGAACGGCATGCGCAGGCCGAGGTCTTTCAGCAGGGCCGTCGCGTCCGTCTTGCACGACACGGTGAAATTGGGCACCTTGAAGGTGCCCACGGACCTGGGTCATCGGGCTCGACCGCTCGAGGAGTCCTCGAGCAGCGCCGGGTTGGACCCCAGCATCCGCAGCAGGGCCTGCAGGCCATGGCGCTCGTTCGGGAGGTAGATGTACATGGAGAAGCACCGTCGGCTGAGGCTCTCGCCACCGCGGCCGCGGCCGAGCGCGTACGGGAGCCCGAGCACCTTGTAGCCGGAACGGCAGGCGATGTACTGCGGCTCGCCGCTCGACATGAAGAGCGCACGAACGTGGTGGCCGAAGGCGTGCAGGTAGAAGGTGCCGTCCAGCGTGCGCCGGGGGTCGAACTTGCTGCGCCAGGCGCCCCATCGTGTAGCTGTCGATGGAGCCTCCGTGATCCACCCCGCCGTCACGCTCTCGAACCACTGGTTGATCTGGGTTCTTGCTTCCTCGGGCTGCAACTCGCAAGCATCCAAGAGTTCAGGAGTCAGGACACGAAGGAAATTTGGAGTCGAGCACTGCGACGAACGAATTCCTGCTCAAAAGCTGCAGTGATCCGGAGGGGGCGGGACTCACCATGGCTTTGAAGGACGTTGTGCGCGCCCGGGAGCGGTAGTGCTCGGAGACGACGGCGTGAGGCGCATCGCAACATCGACCCACACGCTGTTGGCGAACCGCACCGTGGGCCCCCGTCGTCGCTGGTGTTAGTTTGATCTCCACGTCTCGACCCAACGGTCGTACGACACTTTCGCGCAACCACGTATGGTTGGTGGGCCTCTGTCGTCAGCGCCATATAAAAGAGGTGGGGGCCGGGGCACGGACGCCAAGGTTCGTCCGCAGCCATCCTCCTCACCGACACACCAAACCCTAGACCATCCGATCTGGTGAGGCGATATAGCGACAGTAAGTTCTACCGACACTGCCGCCACCTCTTCGTCGCCGCCATGGCGAGCTCCTCGACGAACAAGCACGATGGTATGAACACTACTGCCCCCTCTAGTTTTCATCCCGGTTAGCCCTGTACTCGCTAGATCAGTAGCTATAGGTCCTAGCGGTGCTAACAATGGTATCAGAGCATGTTTAGTTGTTGATCTAGTTGAGGTAGCAACCCAAACCGGGATAGAATCAAAACCTTAACCCTAGATCGGTAATAGCCCGAGTAGAACAAGCACAACGCATCATGAAATAGATAAGAAAGAAAAGAACATAGAGGGAGGCGGCACACCTGCCGGCCTCCACCTACCGGCGTAGCTCCGGGAAGGGCCCTCCGCAGAGGCGCCGCGCAAGGGCACCGTAGCTAATCCACTCGACGGCAGCCCGCCCACCCGCAAGGGGAACACGCGCACCGGCGAGAGGGTCGGCCACGGCGTCGCGATCTCCCTCCACGACGGCCCCCTCGGCGGCCAGCATCGCCCTTGTCTCCTCGCGCCGCCGTCGTGGGTGAGGGTGAGAGGCAGAGGGAGAGAAGGAAAGAATGAAGGGGGCTAGGGTTTCGGGGTTTCTCCGGCCCGTTTTGTTCGGCCGACCCCGGTGGACAACCGTCCGATGCGATCCGACGGCCAGCAGATTCCAGGAGCCGTTTCGGGCGAAGGGAGAGAGAGAAGAGGCCGTGGGCCGGAGGCTTGACGCGGCCCAGCTAGCACCGCATCTCGTTTTTGGCCCGTGCGCTGTTTTTCTTTTTAAGAGAGAGTGACAGAGCCCATCTGGGCTGTTTTGGCATGTTTTGCTTTTGTTTCTAGTAATTGTTTTCTATTTTTAGTTTCTGGAAATAATTTAGTAATATGAATAAAGTGAGATATGGAATTTTTCCAGTGGGTTAAAATTCGAAAATTAAGTTAAGTTTAGTTAAGTTGAAGTCATATTTATTGTTTCCTAATTTAATTGGAACCAACGGGAAAATTGAATTAGTAAATGAGAGTCAATTTTGAGTATGATGATTTTATTTAATGACCAACGTTGTTAATAAAATTGTATTCCGCAAGATTCGAGTTATCATTATTGGTTCTATTTCTTTCCAACGGTGATGTAGAATTGATATTGAAAAGTGCCATGTTTTGATTTGACCAACATTAAATTGACTCATTTTGATGAAAATTTTGTTTCGGGAAATCATATGAGTTTTATCTTGGCTATTGAGCCCCTCAATGGAGGGAACTATGGCTCATGGCGAGAGAAGATTGAGGTGGGGCTTGCTTTGCTTGACCTCGACTTAGCACTGATAGAGGCTTGTCTCGTAGAACCTAAGGACCCCGTGAGGGGCGACAAAGAAAGTGAAGTTGACTTCAACAAAAGGGTTCTTGACCATGGATCAAAAAGAATGAAGTACGATCTTGATCGTGCTAAGTGGGACTCGTCCAACAGAAAGTGCTTGATGGTGATCAAGAGCTCCATTTTGGAGGCTATAAGGGGAGCAATCCCACAGTGTGACACCACCAGTGAGTACCTGAAAAAGGTAGAGAGTCAGTTTACTGGGTCTTCCAAGGCCTATGCTAGCACTCTCATAAGAAAACTTGTCACTACAAAGTACGTTGGTGGTGGAGTAAGGGATCACATATTAAGGATGAGCCATATGTCTTCCAAGCTGAAGTCTATAGAGATGGAGATTCCAGAACAGTTCATCATCCATCTGATCTTTGCCTCACTCCCAAAAGAATTTGAGACCTTTGTTGTGAACTACAATGCACAACCAGAAAAGTGGGCCATTGAGAAGATGGTTGCCATGTGTGTGCAAGAAGAAGAGAGGATCAAGGGGCAATCTGGTGATTCTGTCAATTACCTAAGCCCAGCCAAGAAGAGGAACTTTCAGAGTTCCAAGCCACAAGGGAAACCTCAGTGGAATCCTCCTTCTGCTAATCCGCATGAAAAGGCTCAAGATCACCAGCCGCATGAGGAAGTGGCCAAGGACACTTGCAAGTGGTGCAAGGAAAAGGACCACTACCAGAAAGACTGTGTGGCATTCCCGAAACATCCGTGCAAGAAAGGTGAGGATTTAATTACATTTGTAGATGAATCCTTATTTTTAAGTTATGCAAAATCTACTTGGTGGATTGACTCGGGTGCAACCGTTCATGTTGCAAATTCATTACAGGGATTCCGTATGAGACGGACCTCGCAAAGAGGAGAAAGATGTATTAAAGTAGCAAACGGCGTCCAAGCAGAAGTCGAAGCCATTGGAGATCTCCCATTAGTATTAGCAAATGGCTTTGTACTTTTATTAGTAGATGTGCTTTATGTACCCTTTTTGCATCGGAACTTAATAAGTGTATCGCGCTTAGATGATGATGGTTTTGCTTGCCATTTTGGTATGGTCAATGTAAGATCAAGTTTAATAATGAGATTGTTGGTCTTGCCTTCGGACAAGACAAACTTTATTTGTTGTCACTTTGTGATGAGAATGTGAATGTTTTAAAAGCTGATAATGAGAATGTCTCCACATCCCCGAATGAAAATAATAAGCAGAAGAGAATTGATGAAATCTCTTCGAAATTATGGCACTGTTGTTTAGGACATATTTTGAGGGGGGGAATAGAACGCTTAGTAAAAGAATCAATCCTTTCGCCTATGGAATTTTTGAATTTAGAACAATGCATCGATTGCATTAAAGGAAAGTTTATAAAGAACATTAAGAAGGGCGCCAAAAGAAGCACATGAGTTTTAGAAATAATTCATACGGATATATGCGGTTCGTTTTCTGTGAAATCTGAGGATGGCTATGATTCCTTCATAACATTCACGGATGATTATTCGCGTTATGGTTATATTTATCCAATTAAAGATCGTTCAGAAGCATTGGATAAATTCAAGATATTTAAGGCTGAAGTAGAAAATCAGCATAGCATAAAGATTAAAGTAGTAAGGTCTAACCGTGGTGGTGAGTACTACGGTCGGCACACCCCATATGGCCAAGTTCCTAGACCGTTTGCAAGGTTTCTACAGGAACATGGTATAGTTGCCCAGTATTCTACACCGGGCGAGCCTCAGCAGAATGGAGTAGCTGAAAGTCAAAACCGTACCCTGATGGATATGCTTGAAAGTGCATGGAGCCCCCATGTGTGGTTTTGGTAATTAATGACAATCCCTATGGACTAATGTTTGCATTGATTTATATTTGTAGGAGTTGTCCATAGGAAATTCTTGAACCATTTGTTGGCTTCAAGGTTGCAATAAGAAGAATTTGATGAAGGATATCAAGTGTCAAGTATGTCTTGAAGATGAAGATGAAGTGAGCCCTCAAGTTACTTCAAGACATCAACATGATGAAGAATGAAGAATGAAGTGCAAGTTCAAGATGAGCCAACTCGAAGAGTTCATAAGCTTGAAGCTTGCCATGGAGAAATGAAGTGCAAGTTCAAGATGAGCCATCTCGAAGCGATCCTTTGCTTGAGTCTTGCCATCCATATGGTGATCATGGATATGTAAAGATGCGCCGAAGAATAAACTCTCCCATGGTGGATTATGGGGGAGCAATCCACATGGTGGTCATGGTTATGTGAAGATGCAACGAAGAAGAAGCTCTCCCATGGTGGATTATGGGGGAGCAATCCATAAGACTTCGTCAAGCAAGCACAATCAAGAAAGGCGTTCCATCTTGTTGAGGTCAAGATCGTCATCATCGAGCTCAAGTGGAATGCGCAAGTATAAGGTTTGCTCTTGATAGGGTTTCTTTCTCACCGGTCTCATAGTGTAGTTGGAGACCGGTTTATAGTTTAGTTGCCGTACTATCAAGAGGGCTCTCGAGTGAGTAACTCGATCGTATCGTTCGGAGAGAGCTCAAACCTTTGCATCCTTGCATCATATTTCTTGGTTGTTATTTGGATCTTATCCATGTGATGTTTTAGAGCTTGTGCTTATTCTCATGACAAGCTCTAGTTCATCGAAAACGGATTTCGCATAGACAACTTGTTGCATTTTCAAGGTTGGAGGTTTTCACCGGTATGTCTTTTTAGATAGATCAAACCTTTCATCATTTGTTTCTATCCTACATTGTTGGATTATGATGGTTCCCTGCATGATCTTGTAGAGCTTGTTCCTAGCTTTAAAAAAGCCCAAGATCATCAAAATCGGAGTCCGGATGCTGAAGTTATGCCCGTTTCAGTTTGATGTTTCTGCCAGTTTTCAGGGGGCGGATATTCCGGCCCATGTTTGGGGCGGATAATCCGCCCCTCCCCCCCCCCCCGAAAAATCCGGCCAAATATCCGACCCCCTTACTGCGAGCAGTTTTCTCATGTCCTTAGCCGTTTTTTGGGGGCGGATATTTTGCAAATATCCGGCCCGGAAAATCCGGCCTGAGCACACCCAAACGGTCATATTTCGATGGGAGGGGGTATTTAAGCCCCCTTCTTCCTCCTTGGGCAGCTACCTCTTCCCCTTTGTGCTCTCCACCATTGTTGACCTTGAGAGCTTGCCATATCTCTCTACTCCTCCTATACTTCTTGAATCTTTTTGAGGGAAAAGGAAGAGGAGATCTAGATCTACATTTCTACCAATCAAATCCCTCTCTTTGTGAGGGGAATTCACTAGATCTAGATCTTGGAGAAATTTGGTGTTCCTCCTCTTATTTGTTCTTCCTCTCTTATTCCCCCAATAGCTTTTGTAGCTTTGTTGGAATTTGAGAGAGAAGGACTTGAGCATCTTTGTGGTGTTCTTGCCATTGCATTTGGTGCATCGGTTTGAGTTCTCCGCGGTGATTCGTGGTGGTGAAAGCAAGAAGGTTGTTACTCTTGGGTTCTTGGAACCCTAGACGGATTCTACGCCTTTGTGGCGATTTGTTGGGAGCCTCCAATTAAGTTGTGGATGTGTGCCCCAATCTTTGTGTAAGGCCCGGTTTCCGCCTCGAAGGAAATCCCTTAGTGGAACCGTGACCTAGGCCTTTGTGGCGAGGGTCACCGGGGATTTAGGTGAGGCGCCTTCGTGGCGTTCGGTGTGTGGTGTGAGTACCGCATCTTGGGGTGAGGCCTTTGTGGCGTTGGTGTGCATCGAGCAACCACACCTCAAGGTGAGCCTCTTGTGGCGTTCGGGAGCACTAAGCAACCGCACCTCTCCACCGGAGATTAGCACTCGCAAGAGTGTGAACTCCGGGATAAATCATCGTCTCCCGCGTGCCTCGGTTATCTCTATACCCGAGCTCTTTACTTATGCACTTTACCTTGTGATAGCCATCGTGCTTGAAGTTATATATATCTTGCTATCACATACTGGCTTGTATTGCTTAGCATAAGTTGTTGGTGCACATAGGTGAACCATTGCTTAGAATAAGTTGTTGGTGCACATAGGTGAACAATAGTATATAGGCTTTGGGCTTGACAAAGTAAACGCTTGTTTTATTCCGCATTTGTTAAGCCCATCTCGTAAAAGTTTTAAATCGCCTATTCACCCCCCCTCTAGGCGACATCCGTGTCCTTTCAATGCTGAGAAGCATATTAAGTTACTCCACTTTACCGGTTAGTTTGTGGATGGAGGCGTTAAAAATAGCTATTCACATACTTAATCGAGTTCCTAGTAAGTCAGTGTCTAAAGCACCATATGAGTTGTGAACTAGTCGAGAACCTTCACTCAATTATTTGTGAGTGTGGGGATGTCCAGCTGAGGCTAAACTCTTTAACCCGAACATTGGGAAATTAGATCCTAAGACAGTAAGTTGCCATTTTATTGGCTATCTAGACAAGTCGAAAGGTTATCGTTTCTATTGTCCATACGAGACTCACTAAGTTTGTAGAAACGAGACACGTTGTGTTTACGGAGGATGAGATGATCGGGGGAGCACGGTATCCCGAGAAATCAACCTTGAGGAGAAGCGGGTGTATGCACCCACTCCGATGATCGAGGAACCATTTTTCTCGATACCGTTGTCTGCTGCACCGACACGGGACAATGTCATCTGCGACACATGTTGTTAGTTCTCTTGTGGTAACAGCGAATGAAAATAGAGAGAATGTTACCACACATGAGGAAGAGATGCAACAACCCCACATAGAAAGTGCGCCAGATGTTGAAAACCTTAGAAGGTCTCAAAGAGCAAGAAAGCCACTGCCGATTTTGAGATCTATGTCAGTGAAGAAGTTCAAATGGAGGGTGATCCCACCATATTTGAAGAAGCCTCGAGAAGTGCTCATTCATCGAAGTGGCTTGAAGTCATGGTTGATGAAACGAGATCAATGAGTAGCAACAAAGTTTGGGATTTAGAAGAAATTTCTAAAGGAGCCAAAACAAGTAGGTTCGTAAATGGGTCTACAAAACAAAGTGTGACTCTAGAGGGAATGTTGAAAGATATAAAGCACGACTTGTTACGAAGGGTTTCACTCAAAGAGAAGTAATAGACTATAATGAGACATTTTCTCCGGGCTCATGTAAGGATTCTTTTAGAATTATAATGGCTTTAGTGGCACACTATGATTTAGAGTTGCATCAGATGGATGTAAAGACGGCCTTCTTAAATGGAGACTTGGAGGAAAATGTTTACATGGCACAACCCAAGGGTTTTGTCGTGGAAGGAAAAGAACATATGGGATGCCATCTGAAGAAATCCATTTATGGATTAAAACAAGCCTCCAGGCAATGGTACTTGAAGTTCCATGAGACAATTAAAAGTTTTGGGTTTAATGAGAATAGAGAGGACAATTGCGTATATGCAAAGTTTAAGAAAGGGAAATTCATTTTCCTTATCCTATATGTGGATAACATCCTATTTGCTAGTAGTGATGTTAGTCTACTATTGGAGACGAAGAAGTTCTTGTCCTCGAACTTTGATATGGAAGATCTTGGTGAAGCTTCATTCGTTCTAGGAATTGAAATTCATCGAGATAGACATAGAGTGGTTTTAGGATTATCGCAAAAGGCATACTTAGATAAAGTTCTAAAGAAGTATGGTATGCATGCGAGTAATTCCACGCCTGCCCCTATAGTCAAGGGCGATAGATTTGGAAATTTTCAATGTCCCAGGAACCAATATGAGATCGATCAAATGAAAGCGGTTCCATATGCTTCGGTTGTCGGAAGCCTAATGTATGCTCAAGTATGTACACGCCACGACTTAGCTTTTGTTGCGGGGTACTTGGCGGATTCCAAAATAATCCAAGAATAGATCAACGAAAAATGGTGAAGAAGGCATTGTGTTATGCGCAAGGCACAAAAGGCCTCATGCTAACATACGGAAGAAGCTGATTCCCTTGAGATAGAAGGGTATTCGGATGCGGACTTTGCGGGAGATGTAGATGAAAGAAAATCCACATCGAGTTATGTATTCACTCTCGCGAGTGGAGCTATATCGTGAAAAAGCTTCAAGCAATCTATCACAACAACTGTCCACGATGGTTGCTCGAGTATGTAGCATGTTATGAGGCCTCGGGGCGAAGCAAGCTGGTTAAAGAAAATTATACCCGGGTTGAGAGTGGTAGACAGCATTCAAAGACCACTTAGGATGTACTTGCGACAATGAGCCGGCGGTATTTTATGCTCACAACAATAAGTCAAGTGATGCTGCCAAACACATTGAGATCAAGTATTATGTTGTGAAAGATAGAATTCAGGATCATACCATAAGTTTAGAGCATATAAGCACAAAGAAAATGCTCGCAGATCCGCTTACAAAAGGCTTACCACCCAGTGTTTTCAGTGAACACGTAGCCGGCATGGGTTTACTGGAAAAGCCTATGATACCCGGATATTAAGGGCCTAGAGGAAGAATTTGTTTTAAAATGGAAAGATGTGTAGTAGCTGTTGAATCGATGGTGCGTAAGCTGGCCATCATGACGAGACATGCTCTAT
>NC_061510.1:127371506-127381801 GCF_022539505.1 Lolium rigidum
TGCTTTATGAGTTAACTCTTATGCAAGACTTATTGATGCTTGTCTTTAAGTGCTATTCATGAAAAGTCTTTGCTTTATGATTAAGTTGTTTACTCATGTCATTACCATTGTTTTGATCGCTGCATTCATTACATATGTTTACAATAGTATGATCAAGGTTATGATGGCATGTCACTCCGGAAATTATACGTGTTTATCGTTTACACTCTCGGGACGAGCGAGAACTAACTTGGGGATGCTGATACGTCTCAGACGTATCGATAATTTCTTATGTTCCATGCCACATTATTGATGATATCTACATGTTTTATACACATTATATGTCGTATTTATGCATTTTCCGGCACTAACCTATTAACGAGATGCCGAAGAGCCGATTGCTTGTTTTCTGCTGTTTTTGGTTTCAGAAATCCTAGTAAGGAAATATTCTCGGAATTGGACGAAATCAACGCCCAGGGTCCTATTTTTCCACGAAGCTTCCAGAAGTCCGAAGGAGAGTCGAAGTGGGGCCACGAGGTGGCCAGACACCAGGGCGGCGCGGCCCGAGGCCACTGGCCGCGCCGGCCCGTGGTGTGGGCCCCTCGTGGCGCCCTCACCTGCCCTTCCGCCTACAAATAGCCTTCGTTGCGAAACCCCGATGCCGAGAGCCACGATACGGAAAACCTTCCAGAGACGCCGCCGCCAATCCCATCTCGGGGGATTACGGGAGATCACCTCCGGCACCTGCCGGAGAGGGGATTCATCTCCCGGAGGACTCTTCACCGCCATGGTCGCCTCCGGAGTGATGAGTGAGTAGTTCACCCCTGGACTATGGGTCCATAGCCGTAGCTAGATGGTTGTCTTCTCCTCATGTGCTTCATTGTCGGATCTTGTGAGCTGCCTAACATGATCAAGATCATCTATCTGTAATTCTATATGTTGTGTTTGTCGGGATCCGATGGATAGAGAATACTATGTTATTTTGATTATCAATCTATTACCTATGTGTTGTTTATGATCTTGCATGCTCTCCGTTATTAGTAGAGGCTGCGGCCAAGTTTTTGCTCTTAACTCCAAGAGGGAGTATTTATGCTCGATAGTGGGTTCATGCCTCCATTAAATGCGGGACGAGTGACAGAAAGTTCTAAGGTTGTGGATGTGCTTTGTTTCCACTAGGGATAAAACATTGATGCTATGTCCGAGGATGTAGTTATTGATTACATTACGCACCATACTTAATGCAATTGTCTCGTTGTTTTGCAACTTAATACTAGAAGGGGTTCGGATGATAACTCTGAAGGTGGACTTTTTAGGCATAGATGCATGCTTGGATAGCGGTCTATGTACTTTGTCGTAATGCCCAATTAAATCTCACAATATTCATCATATCATGTATGTGCATTGTTATGCCCTCTCTATTTGTCAATTGCCCGACTGTAATTTGTTCACCCAACATGCTATCTTATGGGAGAGACACCTCTAGTGAACTGTGGACCCCGGTCCATTCTTTACATCTGAAATACAATTGTTGCTATTGTTCTTTACTGTTCTTGCAAACAATCATCATCCACACTATACATCTAATCCTTTGTTACAGCAAGCCGGTGAGATTGACAACCTCACTGTTTCGTTGGGGCAAAGTACTTTGGTTGTGTTGTGCAGGGTTCACGTTGGCGCCGGAATCCCTGGTGTTGCACCGCACTACATCCCGCCGCCATCAACCTTCAACGTGCTTCTTGGCTCCTCCTGGTTCGATAAACCTTGGTTTCTTTCTGAGGGAAAACTTGCTGCTGTGCGCATCATACCTTCCTCTTGGGGTTCCCAACGAACGTGTGAGTTACACGCCATCAGGCACCAATTGCCGAAATGGGTGAAAAATTTAGAAGGCCAATATAGTGAGAGTTCCTCCATAGCGTGTGCATTTCTCATAATTTGAGTGGAATCAAATGCACATATCCAATGACGAATATTCGGAAGGAATCACACTATAGATAGGATCAAAGATTGCAAAAAGATAACAAAGTCTAGAAGCTTCAACAAATGAAGCAAGCAACCAAATGAACCACAAAGAGGATACCAAAAGAAAGATAGATATTATGATAAGATCAAGAAGATTGCTCTAAATAATATGAGGAAGCTCCCCAAGGTTTGTGCACAAAACTAGACAATTTGCATTGGAGTATAAAGTGCACAAACATGGAATCATCACTCCCATAATATCATTCAAAAACACAAGATATACCAAGTGAATCAAACTCTAATGATCACCACAAGATAGTGCTCTAAATCAAATGAGGAAGCTCCCCAAGGTACATGCATAAAATAAAATGTTGCATTTGAATAAAATATGCATAACATGGAATCCTCACTCCCTCATTTAAAACACAAACATTTGTAATAGATCATAGATAGAAAAGTAAGCTAAACACTTGCAACAAACAAATAGTTGAGCAACACTTAAGAGGCACCATAATAAAAGGCTCAACCAAAAGGATATGTGAAAGGCATGACAAAGCATATTATAGGACTATTACAAGGATGAGAAAATAGCATCATCATAGTATTCAATGAATTATATTGCTTAGCATGACCAATCAACACGCAATAAATAAATAAGATATCAAAAGGAGATGTATCATCTCTTATGTGTATAAGTTTCTCTAAGTGGGCAATATCACAAAGATATTTATCCACAAAGAAACATGCACACACAAAATAGATATGCAAGAAAAATAGTATGATATCCAAGACGAAGTCATGCAATATACCAATAAGAATTTTTGCTTAATAGCATGGCCAAAGGCTCAATTTTGTCTTATTGTACATTCATGAACTTCAAACCACAAACAACTAAAATACATCACAAATATCAACAAGGGATAGAAGATAGTTGGGATGCATTTGAGAAAGGCAACAAGTATCACAAACGAGGATACTAAAAGAAATAACTCAATTAGCACTTTCATCGATATTGCACATGTACGAGGCTTGAGGAATTGATATGCAATAAAATTGCTAGATAGGCATAGATGGGATGGGTGAATCATGATCATGATTTAATATACTTCCCAACAAATGCACTCATCTCAAATTACTCACATTCACAATAAAGAGGTTTCATTAAGACTTTTGCAAGAAGCACAACATTTGCAAATCAAGAGATTCATGCCAAGATGCAACCATAAGGTTGGATACAAGAAAAGTATGCATGAGAAGATACTTGTTACCAAGATAGCATTAGTGTGGATGTAGTAGATATGTGTTCGTTGATCATCCTAGCTTGCCTCACGTTACCATTGAGTCACCACTTCTTTCCAAGAGTGAGACAAGCATTCAATGCATATCCATTGTACCTAACACAAAGGTAAGTACAAAATGGTCCCCAAACTAATTGGGTCCGAAGTAGTTAGACACACTACAACATATAGGACAAACTCCACAATTCTATGTGCATATAGATATGAAATTGAATTTCATGCACATCTTAGCCAAATAGGATTTGATGGAGTTTACCCTATATATTGGATCAAAGAAAGTGACACATGCCATAAGATATACATATATTAAATATGCATGCACAATACTTTCAAGAACCAAAGGAAGATACAATTTGGACAAAACACCAAATAAACCAAGAGACAATGGTTGCCCAAATTATATCAAAGAATCAAATCAACACAAGATTGACTCCAAAGACTTATCTCATTATAAGAAGCTAATTAAACCTAAACACAAAGGAATGAGATAACCAACTCCCAAGAGAGCAAGGTTCAAACAAATAAACCAAACCCTCGAAACTTTTTATGATGGCACAAAGTACCAAAAAGAAAATTTTATGTCTCCAAAAACCAATTTTTTTGATAAAGATCAAGAGATGTTAAGCATTCTACTAATATAGAAGAGCTCCCCCAAGTTTGGTGCATTATCTAGGATTTTTTTATATGAATACAAAATGCACAAAACTAGGATCATCACGCTACCTATATCTTCTAACAATGCTAAGAAAGTTTGAATAGACAACTTAGATCCATAAGATGCAAGGAAGACACATGGGAGTCAAGGCACAACAAATTCATGGCAATAAATAAGGCAATTTAAACACAAGAGACAATGTAGATATGATCAATAAATATCTACCTCATAATGATTACCAATTGTCCGAGGACAAGAGGTATTAGGAAATATTTCCGGTGGTAGTTTGTAAGTATACATAAGATCATATTTACAACGAACAAAGCATATGGTAAAAGATAAGAGTTAACCATCATGCAAAGATAGTTTCTTGATAGCTTCATTTAGTCATACCAACATGCAAGGCAATTAATAGTATTCATACCAACATGCAAAGCAATTAATAGTATTCATACCAACATGCAAAGCAATTAATAGTATGACTTGAAGCACATGGTTTTCCAAAAATGTATTGAGGGACACATTGTGAAAAACCATGCCAAGAAAAACTTTCACAAATAAGATCCACAAAGATATTAGCAATGAAGCCATTTAAGCAAGCTGGAGCTTGTTTGAGCAAACATGCCACATAGGAGAGAGATAATTTACGATATCAATTCTATGTGACACAACCTCAAATGTTCACATTTTCTAGGCTTGTAATATGCACAAAGCTTATTACTCCCCCATAATGTGATAAGGAATTTATTTTCACAAGAGGCAAATAAGATCCAAGTAGAGATATTAATGGACATTAGAATTTGAATTTCTCATGAAGATGACATACCACATAGCGACTAGATAATCTCGCAATATCAATTCTAAGTGATATTCCTCATGTACACACATTATTTAGGATCATGAAATTCCCAAAGGAATATCACTCCCCCAAAATGCGATTGTCCATTAATCGCACATAAGAGCCATATAAGATACAACAAGATGCAAAGAGGCTCCAACACAAACACAAATACATGGTGTGCAACCCAACATGCATAGACTTGATTTCTCAAGAAAAGCAAGTAGGAAGCACAACATATACAAACACATGTTAGGAACAAAACTAACACATGCAAATGGGCGAGTAACTTTCAATATAAATGAGTTGAGCACATGTTACCGCAAGGAGGAACATTGAATATATGATAGAAGCAAGATAACCAAGACTTGGCTTGAGATAATATAAATGATGAAGATCCCTTAATTCTTCATGATGTAGCCAAGTCTCCAATGCCCTCCAAAAGCACCTATTGATCAAGTTTTGGATTGTTGGTCCCCAACTAAGTTGGGTCCTAAGAGGTTAGTCACAATAGGCTTGGCAACCCAAATGGTTCTTTTCTTGACACCACTTTGAGCACCAACATATTTGGCAAACACATTGCCACCCTCATCCTTACAAAGAGAATAAACATCATCAATGGAGATAGAGTTGGATGAGGTACCAATAGTGCAAAAAGAGGAGATGTGGCCCTTCTCACGGCATATGTAGCAAGTTCTTTTCTTCTCCTTCTTCTCACTAGATTTCTCCACAATTAATGGGAGCATTGGCTTGATTCTTCTTGGGAAGTGGAATTTCTTCAACTTGAGGTTGAATATGAGTTTGAGCTTGAGGCCGCTTCCCTTTTTGATTCTTCTTCAAAGGGCAATATCTAACATGGTGCCCTTCAATTTTGCACTTGAAGCAAACAATCTTGGCCGGGTCTTTGACTTGTACTTGGCCCTTCTTGTTGTTGTTGTTCTTGGACTTGTTCTTGTTGTTGGATTTGAATCCAAGTCCACTCTTGTCATTGGGGGATTGTTGCACACTTAACATCGTGTCAAGTTTGCATTTCCCTTCATGACTCTTTACCAAGTCATTCTTCAAAGAAGTGACTTGGGCCTTGAGCTCTTTGATTTCCTCTACATGGTTAGTAACAACACAAGTACTAGAGGAAGTAGAACCTTCATTGTTAGAGCAACAAGGCAAGGAAGATAATTCATCACAAGATTTAGCAATACTATGAGTGGATGAATTACAAGGACTAGCACATGGCAATATAGCATTTTGAGTAGTAGTGCTAGTACCCACATGAGGCTCACAAGGTGTTGCCTTAGATATGATAGCCTCATGAGCTAACTTTAGCCTATCATGAGAGGCTAGAAGATCCTCATGGGAGCTAGAAAGCTTTCCATGATTTTCTTCCAATTTCCCATAATTGCAAGTTAGCAAATCAAGTTGAGCCCTTAGCTCAACATTCTCCTTCAAGATAGATGCTTCACAAGAAGTAGAGTTAGTAGCACAAGCATCATCACAAGACATATCAAGAAGAGAGGGTAACATAGCATGCTCTTTTAAATATGAAGCTTGTAGTTGCTCATATGACTTGGTGAGGATAGAGTGTTCGCTCTCCAAGGCCTTGTGGGCCTTGTCTAGATCATCTAGATCCTTAACAAGTTTATCATGACCAACACCAACTTTGAACTTTTCATTTTTAAGCAATTTTAATTTAGCTTTAGCATGGTCTCTTTCTTTAGTGAGTTTAGCAAATATTTCATTTTGAGACACCTCAAGGGTTTGAAGTTGCTCCTCAAGAGAGGCTACGGTCTCTTGTTCTTCTTCAAGATCATTCTTTAAAGATGCTACATCATCGGCATACTCTCGTTCAAGAGCACCCTTTTTATCAATGGTGTTCTCATGCATCCAAATAAGTTTTTGGCTCTCAATAGCGTGCGGTGACCCAGCATACCACTGCATGTTGTAGTATACAAGTCGTTGATATGATCTTTGCGAAGGGACTTCTTCACAAATTGCCATATCCCTCAGAGTGGTACAACAGAAACATTGCAGGTCATAACACTCCATACTTTATTACAAACATTGTCTTAACAAGTTGGTATTCTCACAGGCCCTATGAGAACACCCTAAGATACTACTTAAGTATGATTACAACTCATAACAATATAAAAGAGAGCTCAACAACTTATTTAGGTAAGTTCTACGTTGCTCGGCTCTATGATGCTAGGGTATGTCACTACTCCTCCACCTCCGTGTCATCTGGTCCGTAGACTATCCCATAGTCTACGCCTTCCACTCCGCCGGTAAGATCGGGTTCTTCGTAGACCAGCTCGTAGCTTCCTTCTGGTGCTCCATCGTTGATGGCCTCCACTTCCGGATCACGGTCTAGCAAGGGTGTCGAAAGAAAGTGAGTACGGGGTACTCGGCAAGTTCTAAAAGAATAAAAAGGTGTTTGATGCCCTAGCTACGACCATTGATCGGGAAATCGCAGGTCAATGCATGTTTTTGAAATCATTTCTTCAAAAGGTTGCTTTTATTATGAAAACTATGCCCGTCGGTCTTCACGGGTTGACTAGAACTTCACGGAGTTCCTTTCTGCCGCGTTCGCGAGTTCCCTTCCGGAACAGGGAGTGACAGCCACAATTTGATACACTCTGCAGAGGTGCGTTACTTTTCCCACAAGAGATCTCACCCTTTTTTCCATCCGCGAGGACTTGCCCCCGTTCACACTTCCTTTAGTGTGAGGCCGGGTATAAAGATCCAAGCCCACACCGCCTTCTCCGCGACTGCAAACCCACCCTTTTGTCCAACCGTACACCTCCAGTAGACTTCCCCCGATAATACGGCTTTACTCATGGTGTACTCCGGACAATCCTTCATAGATGGTAGAGATTAACATCACTAATGGATGGGGATTTAAAAGGATATCCCAACCTATTGCGGCAGTGCCTCCAACACCCCACCGTCTCTACCAATCCGTTGGCGTGCAGAAGGGAAAAGATACGACCGGCTTCCCGCAGGCCATTATAGATCTCATGGTCAACGCGGTTTGTACGGCGCTAGAATCACTTCGGACGGCATTGGTAATTTAATCCTAGGGTGATATAACCCATTGCAATGGAACCTCCACCATATCAACACATACCATGGTTCCATTGCCATCCACATAGTCATATTCATAGTTGGAAAATAACATTTCATTTGCGATGCGGGAATGATAAGTATATAGCTTTGCATCAAAGTAGTAGAAAATAATCAAGTTGACATGAGCAAGGGTGAACTTGCTCGTGGACTGCGAGATAGTGCAGTTCAATGCAAATGATGGAACCTGGACCTCGGGTTCTGTAAGAAGCATCATTGTCCGGTAAGGACAATGTTATAAAATCCAAATAATGCAATCATGGATGTATTATTTTATGTTGAATCCCTTTTCCCCGTGGAGTTATTACAATTTAGGGTTGTATTAAAATTTATGTCTTTGACGGTAATTTACAATTGATTTAAAAGTATAAACCATTTTAATTCACACAAAGTACAACAATTCAAAGTAAAACTATTTACTTGGTGATTCCTTTAATCATTCCAAAAATAGTTGAAAATTATAGAGTTACCTCTATAGTTTTTGGAATAAAAAGGCGTTTGACACGGTAGAACATGCAGCAATCCTTAAGGTCTTTGAAAGCTGGGGTTTTGACCCAAGATGGTTGAATTGGTTGACAATGATCATGTCTACAGGCACCTCTGAGGTTCTTCTTAATGGAGTTCCAGGGAAAAAGTTTCCTTGTCGATGTGGCGTTCGTCAAGGAGACCCTTTGTCACCTTTGTTATTTATTGCTGCCTCTGAGCTTCTTCAAGCAATGGTTAATAAGTTGTTTCATGAGGAGTTCATTAGAGCACCACTCGACATTCCAAATGTTGACTTCCCTATCATCCAATATGCCGATGACACGCTTCTTATTATGCAAGCTTGCCCAACTCAGTTGGCGGCTCTCAAACTCATCTTGGAACAGTTTGCTCAAGCGACAGGTTTGAGAGTCAACTATGCTAAATCAGCCCTTATGTCTATAAATATTTCTGATGAACAGCTCCTGTCTCTGGCGACCTCCTTCGGTTGTGCTGTGGGTTCCCTGCCTTTTACTTATTTGGGTCTTCCAATGGGTACTACAAAACCCACGATTCAAGACTTATCACCTTTGGTTGGTCTGGTAGAACGCCGTCTAAATGCTAGCGCCGGATTTCTTAACTATGGTGGAAGACTTGAATTTGTGAAATCTGTCCTCTCCACCCTCCCTACTTTTTTCATGAGCTCACTGAAGTTACAGAAAACAATTTTGGACATTTGCAATCGTGCTCAGAGACATTGCTTATGGGCTAAAGAGGAGGAATCAGGCTCTGTCAATGCTCTAGCTGCTTGGTCCCTTGTTTGCCGTCCCAAGCAACATGGTGGGCTAGGTGTGCTGAATCTTGAATTGCAGAATAAGGCTCTCCTTATGAAACAGCTCCATAAATTCTACTCCAAAGATTCCACTCCCTGGGTTGCTTTAGTCTGGTCATTATATGGGGATGGGATACCTCATGCAATGTCTAAGAGAGGCTCCTTTTGGTGGAAAGATATTTTTAGCTTGGTGGAGGATTACAGAAGTGTTACATCCTGTCAGGTGCACAATGGTTCATACTGTTACGATTGCGGAAAGATTTCTGGTCTCAAGGTACTTTAATGTGTCACAAGTTTCCCGGGCTATATTCTTATGCGCTAAATGAGGATGTATCGATAGCAGCTATGGTCCAACTTGAGAATCTAAATGAAGGTTTCCACTTACCTCGTCGGTGGAAGCTTTCCAAGAATGGCAAGCGCTAACAGGTATTATTGATGATATTCATCTATCTGAGCAGCAAATTGATACCAGGACATTTGTTTGGGGCCCAAAATACACTCCCTCAAAATATTACAGGTTTCTGTTTGCTCGTCTTCCTAAGGATGCTGCGCTAAATGCAATCTGGAAATCGAGGGCGATGCCCAAACTAAAGGTCTTTACCTGGCTACTCTTCATGGATCGTCTAAACACCAGAGATCTCATGCTCCGTAAACACTGGCACATTGACTCCGGATATAATTGTGTTATGTGTTCACAAAACACGTTGGAAACGGCTCAACACCTCTTCTTCCAGTGTGAATTTGCGAAAAAATGTTGGGACTTCCTGAATATTCAGCGGGATTTTAGCAGGGCTTTTGACATCAATTTCACTGTCACCAAAGCAGCCTTCCCTGGACCATGCTTCTTTGAGATCATTGCATGTGCTTCTTGGAATATCTGGAAGGTCCGAAATGACCTAATCTTCAATCATTCTGCGATTGATTTTGGTAGATGGAAAGTTTGCCTTCAGAGTGATCTCCTGCTCCATCGTTTCAGAGTGAAGCCTGCTTGTGTTCAACCACTAGTTGAATGGATAGCATCTATCTTTTTGTAATCTTCTTAGTTTTACTCTTCATTTTCTTCCCTCCCTGATGTAATAAGTCTATCTTTAGACATTACGTACGGTTTGTTTTCCTTTTGCTTATATATATAAAAATGACACCGTAGGGGATTCC
>NC_061510.1:127381901-127408986 GCF_022539505.1 Lolium rigidum
GAGGAAAGCATCGATTGCTATATTTGTGCTAGAGCTTTTATTTTGAAAACATGAAACAATTTTGTCAACGGTAGTAATAAAGCATATGAGTTATGTAAATTATATCTTACAAGTTGCAAGCCTCATGCATAGTATACTAATAGTGCCCGCACCTTGTCCTAATTAGCTTGGACTACCGGATCATCGCAATGCACATGTTTTAACCAAGTTTCACAATGGGGTACCTCCATGCCGCCTGTACAAAGGTCTAAGGAGAAAGCTCGCATTTTGGATTTCTCGCTTTTGATTATTCTCAACTTAGACATCCATACCGGGACAACATGGACAACAGATAATGGACTCCTCTTTAATGCATAAGCATGTGACAACAATTATTATTCTCATATGAGATTGAGGATATATGTCCAAAGCTGAAACTTCCACCATGATTCATGGCTTTAGTTAGCGGCCCAATGTTCTTCTCTAACAATATGCATGCTCCAACCATTAAGGTGGTAGAGCTCTCTTACTTCAGACAAGACGGACATGCATAGCAACTCACATGATATTCAACAAAGAATAGTTGATGGCGTCCCGAGAAGCATGGTTATCGCACAACAAGCAACTTAATAAGAGATAAAGTGCATAAGTACATATTCAATACCACAATAGTTTTTAAGCTATTTGTCCCATGAGCTATATATTGCAAAGGTGAATGATGGAATTTTAAAGGTAGCACTCAAGCAATTTACTTTGGAATGGCGGATAAATACCATGTAGTAGGTAGGTATGGTGGACACAAATGGCATAGTGGTTGGCTCAAGTATTTGGGATGCATGAGAAGTATTCCCTCTCGATACAAGGTTTAGGCTAGCAAGGTTATTTGAAACAAACACAAGGATGAACGGTGCAGCAAAACTCACATAAAAGACATATTGTAAACATTATAAGACTCTACACCGTCTTGCTTGTTGTTCAAAACTCAATACTAGATATTATCTAGACTCTAGAGAAACCAAATATGCAAACCAAATTAGCAAGCTCTAAGTGTTTCTTCATTAATGGGTGCAAAGTATATGATGCAAGAGCTTAAACATGAGCACAACAATTGCCAAGTATCAAATTATCCAAGACATTTTAGAATTACTACATGTAGTATTTTCCAATTCCAACCATATAACAATTTAACGAAGAAGAAACTTCGCCATGAATACTATGAGTAGAGCCTAAGGACATACTTGTCCATATGCTACAGCGGAGCGTGTCTCTCTCCCACAAAGTGAATGCTAGGATCCATTTTATTCAAACAAAACAAAAAACAAAAACAAACCGACGCTCCAAGCAAAGTGCATAAGATGTGACGGAATAAAAATTAGTTTCAGGGGAGGAACCTGATGATGTTGTCGATGAAGAAGGGGATGCCTTGGGCATCCCCAAGCTTAGACGCTTGAGTCTTCTTAGAATATGCAGGGGTGAACCACCGGGGCATCCCCAAGCTTAGAGCTTTCACTCTCCTTGATCATATTGCATCATACTCCTCTCTTGATACTTGAAAACTTCCTCCACACCAAACTCGAAGCAACTCATTAGAGGGTTAGTGCATAATAAAAATTAACATGTTCAGAGGTGACACAATCATTCTTAACACTTCTGGACATTGCATAAAGCTACTGGACATTAATGGATCAAAGAAATTCATCCAACATAGCAAAAGAGGCAATGCGAAACAAAAGGCATAATCTGTCAAAACAGAACGAGTCACGTAAAGATGGATTTTATTAGGCCACCAGACTTGCTCAAATGAAAATGCCCAAATTTAATGAAAGTTGCGTACATATCTGAGGATCATGCACGTAAATTGGCTTGATTTTCTGAGCTACCTACAAGGAGATAGACCCAGACTCGTGACAGCAAAGAAATCTGAAACTGCGCAGTAATCCAAATCTAGTACTTACTTTACTATCAAAGACTTTACTTGGCACAAAAAAAACATAAAACTAAGATAAGGAGAGGTTTCTACAGTAGTAAACAACTTCCAAGACTCAAATATAAAACAAAAATACTGTAGTAAAAACATGGGTTGTCTCCCATAAGCGCTTTTCTTTAACGCCTTTCAGCTAGGCGCAGAAAGTGTATATCAAGTAACATCAAGAGATGAAGCATCAACATCATAATTTGTTCTAATAATAGAATCATAAGGTAACTTCATTCTCTTTCTAGGTAAGTGTTCCATACCTTTCTTGAGAGGAAATTGATATTTAATATTACCTTCCTTCATATCAATAGTAGCACCAACGGTTCGAAGAAAAGGTCTTCCCAATATAATGGGGCAAGATGCATTGCATTCAATATCCAAGACAACAAAATCAACGGGGACAAGGTTATTGTTAACCATAATATGAACATTATCAACTCTCCCCAAAGGTTTCTTTTTAGCATTATCGGCGAGATTAACATCCGGATAACGAGTTTTTCAATGGTGGCAAGTCAAGCATATCATAGACTTTCTTAGGCATAACAGAAATACTTGCACCAAGATCACATAAAGCATTACAATCAAAATCTTTGACCCTCATTTTAATGATGGGCTCCCAACCATCCTCTAGCTTTCTAGGAATAGAAGTTTCAAGTTTTAGTTTCTCTTCTCTAGCTTTTATGAGAGCATTTGTAATATGTTTTGTGAAAGCCAAATTTATAGCACTAGCATTAGGACTTTTAGAAAGTTTTTGTAAGAACTTTATAACTTCAGAGATGTGGCAATCATCAAAATCTAAATCATTACAATTTAAAGCAATGGGATTATCATCCCTAAGGTTGGAAAAAATTTCAGCAGTTTTATCACGAGCGGTTTCGAGCAGTTTTAGCAGTTTCAGGTAATTTTGCGCGCTTTGCACTAGGAGTAGAAGCATTGCCAACACCAATTATTTTACCATTGATAGTAGGAGGTGCAGCAACTTGTGAATCATTAGCATTGCTAGTGGTGGTAATAGTCCAAACTTTAGCTATATTTTTCTCTTTAGCTAGTTTTTCATTTTCTTCTCTATCCCACCTAGCACGCGATTCAGCCATTAATCTTATATTCTCATTAATTCTAACTTGGATCGCATTTGCTGTAGTAACAATTTTATTTTCAATATCCCTATTAGGCATAACTTTCGATTTCAAAAGATCAACATCAGAGACAAGACTATCAACTCTAGAAGCAAGAATATCAATTTTATTGAGCTTTTCCTCAACAGATTTGTTAAAGCAAGTTTGTGTACTAATAAATTCTTTAAGCATAGCTTCAAGTCCAGGGGGTGTATTCCTATTATTGTTGTAAGAATTCCCATAAGAATTAGCATAACCGTTACCATTATTATAAGGATATGGCCTATAGTTATTACTAGAATTGTTCGATAAGCATTGTTGTTGAAATTATTATTGTTAATGAAGTTTACATCAACATGTTCTTCTTGGGCAACCAATGAAGCTAACGGAACATTATTAGGATCAACATTAGTCCTATCATTCACAATCATAGACATAATAGCATCAACCTTATCATTCAAGGAAGAGGATTCTTCAACAGAATTTACCTTCTTACCTTGTGGAGCTCTTTCCGTGTGCCATTCAGAGTAATTAATCATCATATTATCAAGAAGCTTTGTTGCTTCACCAAGAGTGATGGACATAAAGGTAACTCCAGCAGCTGAATCCAATAAATTCCGCGAAGAAAAATTTAGTCCTGCATAGAAGGTTTGGATGATCATCCAAGTAGTCAGTCCATGGGTTGGGCAATTTTTAACCAAAGATTTCATTCTTTCCCAAGCTTGAGCAACATGTTAATTATCCAATTGTTTAAAATTCATTATGCTACTCCTCAAAGATATAATTTTAGCAGGGGGATAATATCTACCAATAAAAGCATCCTTGCATTTAGTCCAGGAATCAATACTATTCTTAGGCAGAGATAGCAACCAATCTTTAGCTCTTCCTCTTAATGAGAAAGGAAACAATTTCAATTTTATAATGTCACCATCTACATATTTATACTTTTGCATTTCACATAGTTCAACAAAATTATTGAGATGGGCAGCAGCATCATCGTAACTAACACCGAGAATTGCTCTCGCATAACAAGATTAAGTAAAGCGAGGTTTAATTTCAAAGAATTCTGCTGTAGTAGCAGAGTGGAGCAATAGGTGTGCATAAGAAATCATTATTATTTGTGGTTGTGAAGTCACACAACTTAGTATTTTCAGGGGTAGCCATTTTAGCAGTAGTAAATAAAGCAAACTAGATAAAGTAAATGCAAGTAAACTATTTTTTTATGTTTTTGATATAGCAAACAAGACAGTAAATAAAGTAAAACTAGCAACTAATTTTTTTGTGTTTTGATATAATGCAGCAAACAAAGTAGTAAATTAAATAAAGCAAGACAAAAACAAAGTAAAGAGACTGAGAAGTGGAGACTCCCCTTGCAGCGTGTCTTGATCTCCCGACAACGCGCGCCGAAAAATGTGCTTGATGGCGTGTATTTCACACGTTCGTTGGGAACCCCAAGAGGAAGGTATGATGCGCACAGCTGACAAGTTTTCCCTCAGAAAGAAACCAAGGTTTATCGAACCAGGAGGAGCCAAGAAACACGTTGAAGGTTGATGGCGGCGGGATGTAGTGCGGCGCAACACCAGGCATTCCGGCGCCAACGTGGAACCTGCACAACACAACCAAAGTACTTTGCCCCAATGAAACAGTGAGGTTGTCAATCTCACCGGCTTGCTGTAACAAAGGATTAACCGTATTGTGTGGAAGATGATTGTTTGCAGAGAAAACGAGTAAAACAAGTATTGCGGCAGATTTGTATTTCAGGTATTAAAGAATGGACCGGGGTCCACAGTTCACTAGAGGTGTCTCTCCCATAAGATAAAAGCATGTTGGGTGAACAAATTACAGTCGGGCAATTGACAAATAGAGAGGGCATAACAATGCACATACATGCCATGATAAGTATAGTGAGATTTAATTGGGCATTACGACAAAGTACATAGACCGCCATCCAACTCGCATCTATGCCTAAAAGTCCACCTTCGAGGTTATCATCCGAACCCCTCCAGTATTAAGTTGCAAAGCAACGAGACAATTGCATTAAGTATGGTGCGTAATGTAATCAACAACTACATCCTCGGACATAGCGCCAATGTTTTATCCCTAGTGGCAACATCACAACACAACCTTAGAACTTTCCGTCATCGTCCCAGGTGTCAATGCGAGCATGAACCCACTATCGAGCATAAATACTCCCTCTTGGAGTTAAGAGCAAAAACTTGGCCAGAGCCTCTACTAGTAACGGAGAGCATGCAAGATCATAAACAACACATATGTAATAACTTGATAATTAACATAACATGGTATTCTCTATCCATCGGATCCCGACAAACACAACATAGAGTATTACAAATAGATGATCTTGATCATGTTAGGCAGCTCACAAGATCCAACAATGAAGCACAATGAGGAGAAGACAACCATCTAGCTACTGCTATGGACCCATAGTCCGGGGGTGAACTACTCACTCATCACTCCGGAGGCGACCATGGCGGTGTAGAGTCCTCCGGGAGATGAATCCCCTCTCCGGCGGGTGCCGGAGGAGATCTCCAGAATCCCCAAGATGGGATTGGCGGCGGCGGCGTCTCGGAAGGTTTTCCGTATCGTGGTTTTTCCGCCTCGGGGGTTTCGCGACGGAGGCTTTAAGTAGGCGGAAGGGCGAGTCGGAAGGCCGACGAGGGGCCCACACCATAGGGCCGCGCGGCCCCCTTGGCCGCGCGGCCCTATGGTGGCGGCGCTCGTCGCCCACTTCGTATCCCTTTCGGTCTTCCGGAAGGTTCGTGGCAAAATAGGACCCCGGGACTTGATTTCGTCCAATTCCGAGAATATTTCGTTACTAGGATTTCGAAACCAAAAACAGCAGTAAAATAGCAAGCGGCTCTTCGGCATCTTGTTAATAGGTTAGTTCCAGAAAATGCACGAATATGACATAAAGTGTGCATAAAACATGTAGGTATCATCAATAATATGGCATGGAACATAAGAAATTATCGATACGTCGGAGACGTATCACTCGCACCTTGTCCTAATTAGCTTGGATTTACATGGATTAACATTGCATAACATATGTTTCAACCAAGTGTCACAAAGGGGTACCTCTATGTCGCATGTACAAAGGTCCAAGGAGATTGATCGCATTTGATTTATCGTTTTTGATAGATCTCAACTAAGGACATCCATACCGGGACAACATAGAAAACAAATAATGGACTCCTCTTTAATGCATAAGCATTCAACAACGAATAATATTCTCATAAGAGATTGAGGATTAATGTCCAAGCTGAAACTTCCACCATGATTCATGGCTTTAGTTAGCGGCCCAATGTTCTTCTCTAACAATATGCATACTCAAACCATTTGATCATGATAAATCGCCCTTACTTCGGACAAGACGAACATGCATAGCAACTCACATGATATTCAACAAAGGTGAAATAGTTGATGGCGTCCCCGAAACATGGTTACCGCTCAACAAGCAACTTATAAGAAATAAGATACATAAGCTACATATTCTTTACCACAATAGTTTTTAAGGCTATTTTCCCATGAGCTATGTATTGCAAAGACAAGGAATGAAATTTTAAAGGTAGCACTCAAGCAATTTACTTTGGAATGGTAGAGAAATACCACATAGTAGGTAGGTATGGTGGACACAAATGGCATAGTTTTTGGCTCAAGGATTTGGATGCACGAGAAGAATTCCCTCTCAGTACAAGGCTTTGGCTAGCATGGTTGTTTGAAGCAAACTCAAGTATGAACCGATGACAGCAAAACTTACATAAGAACATATTGCAAGCATTATAAGACTCTACACTTGTCTTCCTTGTTGTTCAAACACTTCACCGGAAAATATCTAGACTTTAGAGAGACCAATCATGCAAACCAAATTTCAACAAGCTCTATGGTAGTTCTTCATTAATAGGTGCAAAGTACATGATGCAAGAGCTTAAACATGATCTATTTGAGCACAACAATTGCCAAGTATCAAATTATTCAAGACAATATACCAATTACCACATGAAGCATTTTCTGTTTCCAACCAAATAATAATGAACGAAGCGAGTTTCAACCTTCGCCATGAACATTAAAAGTAAAGCTAAGAACACCAGTGTTCATATGAACGAGCGAAGCGTGTCTCTCTCCCACACAAAGAATGCTAGGATCCGATTTTATTCAAACACAAACAAAAATAAAAACATACAGACGCTCCAAGTAAAGCACATAAGATGTGACGGAATAAAAATATAGTTTCACTAGAGGTGACCCGATAAGTTGTCGATGAAGAAGGGGATGCCTTGGGCATCCCCAAGCTTAGATGCTTGAGTCTTCTTGAAATATGCAGGGATGAACCACGGGGGTATCCCGAAGCTTAGACTTTTCACTCTTCTTGATCATATTGTATCATCCTCCTCTCTTGACCCTTGAAAACTTCCTCCACACCAAACTCAAAACAAAATCATTAGAGGGTTTAGTGCATAATCAAAAATTCACATATTCAGAGGTGACATAACCATTCTTAACACTTCTAGACATTGCACAAAGCTACTGAAAGTTAATGGAACAAAGAAATCCATTCAACATAGCAAAAGAGGCAATGCGAAATAAAAGGCAGAATCTGTCAAAACAGAACAGTCTGTAAAGAGGAATTTTTTTGAGGCACTTAACTTGCTCAGATGAAAAATCTCAAATTGAATGAAAGTTTCGTACACTGCGGATCACACACAAAAATTGGCAGATTTTTCTGAGTTACCTACAGAGAGTTCTACTCAAATTCGTGACAGCAAGAAATATGTTTCTGCGCAGAAATCCAAATCTAGTATCAACCTTACTATCAAAGACTTTACTTGGCACAACAATGCAATAAAATAAAGATAAGGAGAGGTTGCTACAGTAGTAACAACTTCCAAGACTCAAATATAAAACAAAAGTGCAGAAGTAAAATAATGGGTTGTCTCCCATACGCGCTTTTCTTTAACGCCTTTCAGCTAGGCGCAGAAAGTGTGAATCAAGTATTATCAAGAGATGAAGCATTAACATCATAATTTTCACAATTTGTCACAATAGGTATCTTAGATGCTCCATCATCCATAGTGGTACTAAGGGATTTGTCAATTTTAGGCCTATAATAGTTTTTTTGGCTTAGGCACCTTAGAGACATACATGAACTTTTGCTCTTTACCCACATAAGCTTTCTCCTTAAACTTAAGAGAAGAAAAAGTTGAACCCAAGGTTCCCATAGCTTCTTCAAGTTCACTAATCCTATGGATTTGATTATCATGAGTAGCACAAGTTTCTAAAACGGCAATCCTCTCATTAATTCCTCTTAGAGATTTATCAAGTTTATCAGTGTTATCAAGTAATATTCCCAATTTAGTCTCAACACTTGGAAGATTTTTCTCTATGGCCTCCAACTTTTTCATGACATCTTCAAGAGAGATTTCAATTTTATCTTCATTAACAGGTGGTATTCCAACTAGACTATCAATAATGCAACTAGCTTCTAAAGCAGGAGTGCCTAGGAAATTACCTCCCGCAAGAGTATCAAGAACATACCTATTCCAGCTAGAGATACCAACATAAAAGTTCCTAAGTAGGATAATAGTGGAGTGTTTCTTAGTGCACTTATGATGAGCATCACTAATTCTATACCAAGCATCTTTAAAACATTCTCCCCCTTGTTGCTTAAACGAACGAACTTCAACTTCAGGATTACTCATTTTTAGCAATAGTAAATAAAGCAAACTAAATAAAGTAGAGTAAATGCAAGTAACTAATTTTTTTGTGTTTTTGATATAGAGAAAGCAAACAAAGCAGTAAATAAAGTAAATGCAAGTAACTATTTTTTTTTGTATTTTTGATATAGAGAAAGCAAACAGAGCAGTAAATAAAGTAAAGTAAATCAAGACAAAAACAAAGTAAAGAGATTGGATGTGGGAGACTCCCCTTGCAGCGTGTCTTGATCTCCCCGGCAACGGCGCCAGAAAAAGAGCTTGATAACGCGTGATGCACACGTCCGTTGGGAACCCCAAGAGGAAGGTGTGATGTGTACAACAACAAGTTTTCCCTCAGTAAGAAACCAAGGTTATCGAACCAGTAGGAGATGAAGGCCACGTGAAGGTTGTTGGTGAAGGAGTGTAGTGCGGCGCAACACCAGGGATTCCGGCGCCAACGTGGAACCTGCACAACACAATCAAAATACTTTGCCCTAACTTAACAGGTGAGTTTGTCAATCTCACCGGCTTGCTGTAAACAAAGGATTAAACGTATGGTGTGGAGAATGATGTTTGCTTGTGAAGAACAACGAGAGAACGAGTTTGCAGTAGATTGTATTTCAGATGTAAAAGAATGGACCGGGGTACACGGTTCACTAGTGGTGTCTCTCCAATAAGAAATAGCATGTTGGGTGAACAAATTACGATTGGGCAATTGACAAATAGAGAGGGCATAACAATGCACATACATATCATGATGACTAATATGAGATTTACTTAGGGCATTACGACAAAGTACATAGACCGCTATCTAGCATGCATGTATGCCTAAAAAGTCCACCTTCGGGTTAGCATCCGCACCCCTTCCAGTATTAAGTTGCAAACAACAGACAATTGCATTAAGTATGGTGCGTAATGTAATCAACACAAATATCCTTAGACAAAGCATTGATGTTTTATCCCTAGTGGCAACAAAGACATCCACAACCTTAGAACTTTCCAATCATCGTCCCAGATTCAATGGAGGCATGAACCCACTATCGAGCATAAATACTCCCTCTTGGAGTCACAAGTATCAACTTGGCCAGAGCCTCTACTAGCAACGGAGAGCATGCAAGATCATAAACAACACATATATGATAGATCAATAATAAACTTGACATAGTATTCCATATTCATCGGATCCCAACAAACACAACATGTAGCATTACAAATAGACGATCTTGATCATGATAGGCAGCTCACAAGATCTAACATGATAGCACAATGAGGAGAAGACAACCATCTAGCTACTGCTATGGACCCATAGTCCAAGGATGAACTACTCACACATCAGTCCGGAGGCGATCATGGTGATGTAGAGTCCTCCGAGTGATGATTCCCCTCTCCGGCAGGGTGCCGGAGGCGATCTCATGAATCCCCCGAGATGGGATTGGCGGCGGCGGAGTCTCTGGAAATTTTTCCGTATCGTGGCTCTCGGTAATAGGGTTTTCGCGACGGAGAGTATAAGTAGGCGGAAGGGCAGAGTCGGAGGAGTCACGGGGGCCCCACACCATAGGGCGGCGCGGGTCCCCTTTGCCGCGCGGCCTTGTGGTGTTGGCGCCCCGTGGCCCCACTTCGTATCCTCTTCGGTCTTCTGGAAGCTCCGTGGAAAAATAAGACCCTGGGCGTTCGTTTCGTCCAATTCCGAGAATATTTCCTGTGTATGATTTCTGAAACCAAAAACAGCACAAAACAGGAAGTGGCGGGAGGTCTGGAGGCGGGCATGGTGATGTAGAGCCCTCCGGTGATGATTCCCCTCTCCGGCAGGGTGCCGGAGGTGATCTTCAGAACCCCCCGAGATGGGGTTGACGGCGACGGTGTCTCTGGAACTTTTCTCGTATTTTGGCTCTCGGTACTAGGGTTTTCCGATACAAAGGAATATATAGGCGAAGAGGCAGCGTTGGGGGAGCCAGGGGTGGCCTCCCCACACCTGGGCGCGCCAGGAGGTGGGGCCGCGCCGTCCTATGGGGTGGCCCCCCTGCTGGCCTTCTCCGACTCTTCTTCGATGTTCTGGAACACTCAGTGGAAAATAGGGCCGTGGGCTTTTGTTTCGTCCAATTTCGAGAATATTTCCTGTGTAGGATTTCTGAAACCAAAAACAGCAGAAAACAGGAACTGGCACTTCGGCATCTTGTTAATAGGTTAGTCCCGGAAAATGCATAAAAATGATATAAAGTATGAATAAAACATGTAGGTATTGTCATAAAACTAGCATGGAACATAAGAAATCATAGATACGTTGGAGACGTATCATGGTACCTGATGTCTACGGGAGCTTCTATTCTTGTAGACAGTGTTGGGCCTCCAAGAGCAGAGGTTTGTAGAACAGCAGCAAGTTTCCCTTAAGTGGATCACCCAAGGTTTATCGATCTCGGGGAGGAAGAGGTCAAAGATATCCCTCTCATGCAACCACTGCAACCACAAAGCAAGAAGTCTCTTGTGTCCCCAACACACCTAATAGGTGTACTAGTTCGGCGAAGAGATAGTGAAATACGGGTGGTATGAATAAGTATGAGCGAGTAGCAACGGTGCCGAAAAATAGCTTGTCAGGCGTGTAGTTGATGGTGGTAGTATTGCAGCAGTAGTAACACGAGTAAAACGAGTAAACAAGCAGCGATAACGGTATTTAGGAACAAGGCCTAGGGAATAGACTTTCACTAGTGGACACTCTCAACTTTGATCACATAACAGAATAGATAAATGCATACTCTACACTCTTGTTGGATGATGAACACATTGCGTAGGATTACACGAACCCTCAATGCCGGAGTTAACAAGCTCCACAATTCAATGTTCATATTTAAATAACCTTAGAGTGCATGAAAGATCAATTCGACTAAACCAAGTACTAACATAGTATGCACACTGTCACCTTCACACTATGTAGGAGGAATAGATCACATCAATACCATCATAGCAATAGTTAACTTCATAATTGTTATCACCAGATTTTGGCTAAATCAGGAGGTGGGCCGCGATCAAGATGAGCTTGGAAGATTACACATGGAAGATCTTTGAAGCGGCCTTGCACGGAGAATTTGGGCTAGATTTGCCCGTGTATCTTTAATTACAGTAGATTGTATCTAGATTAAAAGTTAGAGTTTGTCTCGTACACGGTGGGGATCGCCCACATTAGAAAGTCCGCTGGACTATAAATATGTATCTCGGGTTTATGGAATAGACAACAACCAACGTTCACCCCAAACAAATCTCGGCGCATCGCCAACTCCTTCGTCTCGAGGGTTTCTACCGGTAAGCACCATGCTGCCTAGATCGCATCTTGCGATCTAGGCAGCGTAATGCCTATCCCCGTTGTTCATGCGTTGCTCGTGCTGAAGCCTTTTTGATGGCGAGCAACGTAGTTATCTTAGACATGTTAGGGTTAGCATTGTTCCTCGTATAATATGCTATCGTAGTGCGACCCTTGCATGTCTAGCCGCCCTTACACCTATCTTAGGTGTAGGGGCGGCACCCCGCTTGATCATGGTTTAGTAGATTCGATCCGTTACGGTTGCTCCTTGATTCTTCAAGGATTAGTTTAATATCTGCAATAGTTAGGCCTTACAAAGGGTTGGAGGATCCAGCGGCGTGTAGGGTGACGTTCGCTAGCCCTAGAAAGGATGTTCCGGGGATCAACCTCGTGTTGGTTTTTAGGCCCTGTCTAGGATCGGCTTACGGTCACCATGCGCGAGCGCGAGGCCCAATCGTGAGTAGGATGATCCGATTATGCGGTGAAAACCCTAAATCGTCGTAGATCAGATCAGCTTTATCTTGATCAAGCAGGACCACCATATATTCGGACACCTTGTCTGAATCATGGGTGGATCGGCTCTTTGAGCCGATTCACGAGATAACCCGAGAGCCGATCGAGGCTCGTATTTAATGTTTACGTGTGTGCCCCTGCAGGAAACTAAGCGAGGCATCATCCACACCTTCCCGACCGGGTATAGGTCGGGTGGCACGCCCTTGCGATAGCATCGGACGTGTGACCGGGAGGCTTTGCGGGCCGTCGCTCCGAGGGACCGGGCCAGCCGCAGCCCTAGTTGTTCCCGGCTCTACTGTGTTGCCCGTCTCTGCCCGCCAGGGGGTTTCTGACGTCAACACATTCTGGCACGCCCGGTGGGACTACCTTCGACATCCACTACATCGCCATCTACGTCCGAGATGGCGGAAAGCACTCCGGTCAAGTACGAGGATCTGCCTGATGAGCTCAAAAGGAAACATCACGAGATCAAGGCAACCCTCGAAGCCGAACTCATCGGCTCCTTTGAGAAGACCCGTGCGCACGGCAACGAGCTCAATGAAAACACACGTCTGTTGCCGGGCGACAACATGGTGGATCTCAGCCACTGCATATGCCAGCCAGAGTTCTCCTTTGGCGTCAACATGGCAGGGCTTGCAAGCCGCCATGGCAAAAATGAAGCAGAAAGCAGCCACTCCCGTGGCAAGGATAAAGAAGAGGCCGATCCACGCGACCGGCCCCAAGATGATGACAGACGGTACCTGACAGAGGAGGAAGTGGGAAGCGTGCGGTATCAACGTCCACTCTCCGAGCATCTCCTCAACAAATATGAGCAGCAGTACGACCGACGTCGGCGCTACGACGTAGATGATGAGAGAAATTATCGGTCTGATGCAGAGGACAGAAGGTGCCGTCAGCATGATAAAGACAATGACGGGTACAATCGTCACGCTGAAGGAAGGTCAAGGGGGCAAGATGACATGGATAGGCACTGGGACTGTCCTTTCTTCAAACATTGCTGGGACTCAGGAATGAGCCGATTGCCAACAATCGAGAACTGCCCAGAATGCAAACAACACATGAAGAAAGCGAACGAGGTTTCAATGTTCGAGCGTCTAGGACCTCTCCCACCTCAGAGCAAACGAGCTGAGTCATCTCAAGAAGAAGACTTGGAGGAGTCAGATGGAGAAGACGATAGGTATCACCGACCAAGGTGGTGCCCTGATGGACTCAGCCATTCTCAGAAGCGTAGGGGGCAGCGGCTGCGAAACCTGGAAGAAGCCGAAGCACAGTACCTGTACACGTTGAAATTCAGCAAACACTGGTGACAAAGGCGCGCCCGCCAAAGAAAGTATGGCGCCCTAAACAGGCGAAAGCCGATGCACAGGCATCGGCTGATGCCGAGGCAGAAGCATCGGCTGTTATAAGCACAGTGTCCAGGATCTCGTCAGAGATTTATGACCCAAGACGTGGTGAACATTCCTCCAGCGAGTCACGTCGCTATAATAAGATACCAAGAAGTTGTAAACCCTCGTTGGACAGTGCAACAAAAAGAGAGGCCGATTTTAGCGATCGGCCAGTATTATCCCCGACATACGCTGGGCATGTGTTCAACATTGACTTAGCAGGCGACGGGAAGCTGGGTTACGAGTTTACATCAGCTTACGAGCCAGGAGAGATTGAGGAAGTCGAGAGGGAGGTCAGGAAGATGTTGGACGCCGGATGCATCAGGTCGTGCGGATATACTGAATGGATTTCCAATGTGATACTTATGAAGAGAAAGGATGGCCGATGGCGCGTCGCTATAAAACGACCAGGACCTTAATAGCGCTACCCCGAGGGATGGATAGTCAGATCGACAATTGCAAGGGAAGCCGGTCCCAGCAATCGGCTAAAATTATTCTCACCACGTGTGTTCGCTGATGTACTATTTAGCATGATGAGTGATATGACAAGCTTGAATTGGTTGAAAAGCCGATATCTTCAATCACTTAAAAGATTCGGCTCGGGGGGCACATACCCAGGGAAAGCCGGTTCGTGAGATCAATCAGGCTAATAATAAAAGAAAAAAAATTTGAAAATTTTTAAGCACAGTCGATGCGCAGACATCGACTCAAGAGGTGCAGTGGTGCCAGCAGAAGCGTCAGTTTTGGTGACCAGAAGTTGCCTCTTTCTCATTGAAGACGCTAATGTTTGTCCGCAATATCAACTGGAGCAACTCTGGGGGGGCGAAACCCTGACCGACGACAGGATCAGCGGGTTAAGGATGAGCCCAACGAAGGGAGCATATCTCTTCTGGGACCATGAGGACAGCCGATGGTGAAGCAATCGGCTAATTCAAAACATCCTCACCAGAAGTTGTATCAGCCTGCCAAAGATGACGAGCGGATCTGGTCAGCAAGACGCAGGACTGGGACGGAAGAAGCTCGGGGGGCAGTTTGCCCTAAAGGATCCTTTGCTATAGGAAGCCCAGAGCTCTATTGTAGACACCTGCCTGAAGCCAGATTGCCAGCCTGCTAGATGGGCTGGTTAGATTCATAATCAGGTGTAATAATCCTTTTTGAGGGGTTTCATGATGCAGAGCCGATGCACAGTCATCGACTTTAGTACAAGGGCGCGAAGTTGCCAGGTTGCCAGTTCAGCAGTGCTATCAGAGGAATGTTGGCATGCAAGTCGGCCTTTTTGAGCTGTGGGTAATCGTCCACAATATCGGTTGTCAACGGAAGAAAGGTGATCGGCTGGTTGGCCCTGCAGGATAGCTCTCTTAGACATGATCGAGCCCGGGTCCGTTTGTCTGAGTTACGGGTCCCCATCACGGTTTTCACCTCGGCTGAGGCTCGGGGGGCAGCTCGCCCTTAAGATTTCTTGGTCTGAGGAGCCGATTTCGTTGGAATCGGCTTACTCTACATCATAGCTCGTTTGGAAGATGGTGGATTGTTGCAGAAGGGGCCACGTCGTTTGATGAGCTCTGGGCCAGTTGTTGCTGCAAAGAAGTGAGGCATCACAAGGACAGTTGCGGGCGAATAATGCCTGTTCTGCAAAAGTGTTAGCTTCAGCAGTCGAGTTGATCCAACGACAGTCCTAAGGATCTCCTGAAGGCAAAGAGGATCAGCTGGGATATGGAAGAGGAAGATGCGGCAGAAGAATGACGGAAATTTAAAGTTGATGAGAAGACTGGACATTGTCTCAGGAGTTTGCCGCTAAGTCTAACATTCCATTCAGTTGGATCTGCATTTCCAAGGTCTGGGGTTTGCACGATTGTGGTTTCGCCCTGTTTGGCTGGGAGTTTGGAGATCCGGATGGACCTATCTCGGAATTTATCATGAGGGACCGATGCGCTGCCATCGGCTCATTGAGCGTTGACCGAGTCGACAATCGGCAAAATCAGTACGACGGACAATCGGCTAAATTATCATGAGGAAATCGGCAAAATCAAATTGGGGAAATTCTTCATTGATGGACTAGATTTCTTACACAAAGAGCTGATTGCTCTCAAAAGGAAGCCCTAGGGGATGCATTACCCCGTCTACTATTACTGGCCCTAGGCTAAGATCCTATCTAGGGGCCGTTGCTGCCCTCGTCGTCCTCGGCATCGCCATCATCGCCGCTATCGGCGCTACTCCTGGCGGGCTCGTCGTCACTGCTCCAATGGCCGCCCACCGGGCCTTCATTTTCCTCGTCCTCCTCTTCAGCGTCATCGTCGTCGTTGTCGAAGTCGCTGAGGTTCCCCGGCCAGGGGCAGAACCGCTTGGCCGGCGGCTCGTCGGAGGGGGTGTCGTCCTCATCCTCCTCCTCCTCCTTCTCCTCCTCCTCCTCCTCAGGGGAGGTGAAGTCGTCGCAGGAGAAGCGGTCATCGTCGCTCTCCCCCTTCGTTTCCCCGTCAGCGAGGAAGCGGAGGTCGCTCTCCCGGTCGGTCAGGGACTTGTCGTCCTCTGACCAGATGGAGAAGTCATGGCTAGACTCCTCCCCGGCCGCAATGGCACGGCGGGTGTTGGCCGCGTGGACCTCTGCCGGGTTGTACTCTGGTGTCGGCTCGCGAGAGGGGGAGGACTAGGCAGGGAGGTCCGATGAAGAAGAGGAGGAAGGCATGGTGGCAGAGAAGGGTTTTTTGGAAGTGCTAATGCGAAGAGGATGAAGAGAAGAACTGTTCGGTACGGTTGGATAAAAGAAGTGGGGATTTAATGTCCGAACGGTTTTCAAGGAAGTGGTGCCAAAAAACTGTCAAAATCGTGCAGAGAAGTTGGGAAGGCAAGTTGTCATGATGGAAATACTGCGACGGTTCTGCTCTGCCACGACATGACCCCTCGGAGGAAAAACGAGTGGTTTTGAAATTATCATTACCAAAACCAGGGGGCATGTGTTATCACCGGATTTTGGCTAAATCGAGAGGTGGGCCGCGATCAAGATGGGCTTGGAAGATTACACATGGAAGATCTCTGAAGCGGCCTTGCACGGAGAATTTGGGCTAGATTTGCCCGTGTATCTTTAATTACAGTAGATTGTATCTAGATTAAAAGTTAGAGTTTGTCTCGTACACGGTGGGGATCGCCCACATTAGAAAGTCCGCTGGACTATAAATATGTATCTAGGGTTTATGGAATAGACAACAACCAACGTTCACCCCAAACAAATCTCGGCGCATCGCCAACTCCTTCTGTCTCGAGGGTTTCTACCGGTAAGCACCATGCTGCCTAGATCGCATCTTGCGATCTAGGCAGCGTAATGCCTATCCCCGTTGTTCATGCGTTGCTCGTGCTGAAGCCTTTTTGATGGCGAGCAACGTAGTTATCTTAGACATGTTAGGGTTAGCATTGTTCCTCGTATAATATGCTATCGTAGTGCGACCCTTGCATGTCTAGCCGCCCTTACACCTATCTTAGGTGTAGGGGCGGAACCCCGCTTGATCATGGTTTAGTAGATTCGATCCGTTACGGTTGCTCCTTGATTCTTCAAGGATTAGTTTAATATCTGCAATAGTTAGGCCTTACAAAGGGTTGGAGGATCCAGCGGCGTGTAGGGTGACGTTCGCTAGCCCTAGAAAGGATGTTCCGGGGATCAACCTCGTGTTGGTTTTTAGGCCCCTGTCTAGGATCGGCCTACGGTCACCGTGCGCGAGCGCGAGGCCCAATCGTGAGTAGGATGATCCGATTATGCGGTGAAAACCCTAAATCGTCGTAGATCGGATCAGCTTTATCTTGATCAAGCGGGACCACCATATATTCGGACACCTTGTCCGAATCATGGGTGGATCGGCTCTTTGAGCCGATTCACGAGGATAACCTGAGAGCCGATCGAGGCTCGTATTTAATGTTTACGTGTGTGCCCCGGCAGGAAACTAAGCGAGGCATCATCCACACCTTCCTGACCAGGTATAGGTCAGGTGGCACGCCCTTGCGATAGCATCGGACGTGTGACCAGGAGGCTTTGCGGGCCGTCGCTCTGAGGGACTGGGCCAGCCGCAGCCCTAGTTGTTCCCGGCTCTATTGTGTTGCCCGTCTCTGCCCGCCAGGGGGTTTCTGACGTCAACAATAATCTACAAGAGATCATAATCATAGCTTACGCCAAGTACTAACACGGATGCACACACTGTCACCATTACACCGTGCAGGAGGAATAAAACTACTTTAATAACATTGCTAGAGTAGCACATAGATAAATTGTGATACAAAACACATTGCAATCATAAAGAGATATAAATAAGCACTTCACTATGCTCTTCATAACGAGTGAATAAGTATTCTGTGAAATATAGCCTAAGAGACCCACACGGTGCACACACTTGTCACCTTTACACACGTGGGACAAGGAGTCTCCGGAGATCACATAAGTAAAACTCACTTGACTAGCATAATGACATCTAGATTACAAGCATCATCATATGAATCTCAATCATGTAAGGCAGCTCATGAGATTATTGTATTGAAGTACATAGGAGAGAGATGAACCACATAGCTACCAAGTACAGCCCCGAGCCTCGATGGAGAACTACTCCCTCCTCATGGGAGACATCAGCGTTGATGGAGATGGCGGTGGTGTTGATGGAGAAGCCTTCCGGGGCACTTCCCCGTCCCGGCGGCGTGCCGGAACGGAGACTCCTGTCCCCAGATCTTGGCTTCGCGATGGCGGCGGCTCCGGAAGGTTTCTCGTACCGTGGCTTTTCCGTATCGAGGTTTTAGGTCCAGGGGGCTTCTTATAGGCGAAGAGGCGGCGTCAGAGGGTCGAAGAGGCGGCGGCACCATAGGGTGGCGCGGGCCACCCCTAGGCCGCGCCGGCCTATGGTCCCGTGGGCCTGTGGCCCTCCTCTGGTCCTTCCCGGGTGTTCTGGAAGCTCCGTGGAAAAATAGGATGCTGGGTCTTGATTTCGTCCGATTCCGAGAATATTTCCTTACTAGGATTTCTGGAACCAAAAACAGCAGAAAACGACAAGCGGCACTTCGGCATCTTGTTAATAGGTTAGTTCCGAAAATGCACGAATATGACATAAAGTGTGCATAAAACATGTAGATAACATCAATAATGTGGCATGGAACATAAGAAATTATCGATACGTCGGAGACGTATCAGCATCCCCAAGCTTAGTTCTGCTCGTCCCGAGCAGGTAAAACGATAACAAAGATAATTTCTGGAGTGACATGCCATCATAAACTTGATCATATTGTAAACATATGCAATGAATGCAGCGATCAAAACAATGGTAATGACATGAGTAAACAAGTGAATCATAAAACAAAGACTTTTCATGAATAGTACTTCAAGACAAGCATCAATAAGTCTTGCATAAGAGTTAACTCATAAAGCAATAAATCAAAGTAAAGGTATTGAAGCAACACAAAGGAAGATTAAGTTTCAGCGGTTGCTTTCAACTTATAACATGTATATCTCATGGATAATTGTCAACATAGAGTAATATAACAAGTGCAATATGCAAGTATGTAGGAATCAATGCACAGTTCACACAAGTGTTTGCTTCTTGAGGTGGAGAGAGATAGGTGAACTGACTCAACATAAAAGTAAAAAAGAATGGTCCTTCAAAGAGGAAAGCATCGATTGCTATATTTGTGCTAGAGCTTTTATTTTGAAAACATGAAACAATTTTGTCAACGGTAGTAATAAAGCATATGAGTTATGTAAATTATATCTTACAAGTTGCAAGCCTCATGCATAGTATACTAATAGTGCCCGCACCTTGTCCTAATTAGCTTGGACTACCGGATCATCGCAATGCACATGTTTTAACCAAGTGTCACAATGGGGTACCTCCATGCCGCCTGTACAAAGGTCTAAGGAGAAACCTCGCATTTTGGATTTCTCGCTTTTGATTATTCTCAACTTAGACATCCATACCGGGACAACATGGACAACAGATAATGGACTCCTCTTTAATGCATAAGCATGTGGCAACAATTATTATTCTCATATGAGATTGAGGATATATGTCCAAAACTGAAACTTCCACCATGAATCATGGCTTTGGTTAGCGGCCCAATGTTCTTCTCTAACAATATGCATGCTCCAACCATTAAGGTGGTAGATCTCTCTTACTTCAGACAAGACGGACATGCATAGCAACTCACATGATATTCAACAAAGAATAGTTGATGGCGTCCCCAGAAGCATGGTTATCGCACAACAAGCAACTTAATAAGAGATTAAGTGCATAAGTACATATTCAATACCACAATAGTTTTTAAGCTATTTGTCCCATGAGCTATATATTGCAAAGGTGAATGATGGAATTTTAAAGGTAGCACTCAAGCAATTTACTTTGGAATGGCGGATAAATACCATGTAGTAGGTAGGTATGGTGGACACAAATGGCATAGTGGTTGGCTCAAGGATTTTGGATGCATGAGAAGTATTCCCTCTCGATACAAGGTTTAGGCTAGCAAGGTTATTTGAAACAAACACAAGGATGAACGGTGCAGCAAAACTCACATAAAAGACATATTGTAAACATTATAAGACTCTACACCGTCTTCCTTGTTGTTCAAAACTCAATACTAGATGTTATCTAGACTCTAGAGAAACCAAATATGCAAACCAAATTAGCAAGCTCTAAGTGTTTCTTCATTAATGGGTGCAAAGTATATGATGCATGAGCTTAAACATGAGCACAACAATTGCCAAGTATCAAATTATCCAAGACATTTTATCAATTACTACATGTAGCATTTTTCAATTCCAACCATATAACAAATTAACGAAGAAGAAACTTCGCCATGAATACTATGAGTAGAGCCTAAGGACATACTTGTCCATATGCTAAAGCGGAGCATGTCTCTCTCCCATACAATCATTTATTCAAACAAAAACAAAAAACAAAAGCACACAGACGCTCCAAGTAAAGTACATAAGATGTGACCGAATAAAAATATAGTTTCAAGAGAAGGAACCTGATAATTTGTCGATGAAGAAGGGGATGCCTTGGGCATCCCCAAGATTAGATGCTTGAGTCTTCTTGAAATATGCAGGGATGAACCACCGGGCATCCCCAAGCTTAGAGCTTTCACTCTCCTTGATCATATTGCATCATACTCCTCTCTTGATCCTTGAAAACTTCCTCCACACCAAACTCGAAACAACTCATTAGAGGGTTAGTGCATAATAAAAATTCACATGTTCAGAGGTGACACAATCATTCTTAACACTTCTGGACATTGCATAAAGCTACTGGACATTAATGGATCAAAGAAATTCATCCGACATAGCAAAAGAGGCAATGCGAAATAAAAGGCAGAATCTGTCAAAATAGAACAGTCCGTAAAGATGGATTTTATTAGGGCACCAGACTTGCTCAAATGAAAATGCCCAAATTGAATGAAAGTTGTGTACATATCTGAGGATCACTCACGTAAATTGGCTTAATTTTCTGAGTTTCCTACAGAGAATTAGACCCAGATTCGTGACAGCAAAGAAATCTGTTTCTGCACAGTAATCCAAATCTAGTATTCACTTTACTATCAACGACTTTACTTGGCACAGCAAAACACAAAACTAAGATAAGGAGAGGTTTCTACAGTAGTAAAAAACTTCCAAGACACAAATATAAAACAAAGTACTGTAGCAAAATAACACATGGGTTATCTCCCAAGAAGTTCTTTCTTTATAGCCATTAAGATGGGCTCAGCAGTTTTAATGATGCACTCGCAAGAAATAGTAGTTGAAGCAAAAGAGAGCATCAAAAGGCAAATTCAAAACAACTTTAAGTCTAACATGCTTCCTATGCATATGAATCTTGTAAATAAACAAGTTCATGAAGAGCAAAGTGACAAGCATAGGAAGATAAAACAAGTGTAGCTTCAAAAATTTCAGCACATAGAGAGGCATTTTAGTAACATGAAAATTTCTACAACCATATTTTCCTCTCTCATAATAACTTTCAGTAGCATCATGAGAAAACTCAACAATATAACTATCACATAAAGCATTCTTATCATGAGTCTCATGCATAAAATTATTACTCTCCACATAAGCATAATCAATTTTATTAGTTGTAGTGGGAGCAAATTCAACAAAGTAGCTATCATTATTATTCTCATCAAGTGTAGGAGGCATAGTATAATCACAACAAAATTTACTCTCCATAGTAGGTTGTACCAAAAGACCACTATTATAATCATCATAAATAGGAGGCAAAGTATCATCAAAGAAAATTTTCTCCTCAATGCTTGGGGGACTAAAAAGATCATGAAAACCAGCTTCCCAAGCTTAGAACTTTCTATATCATTATCAACAATGGTGTTCAAAGCGTTCATACTAATATTACTACCGAGCATGCAAATAAGATTCCATAGGTTTTTTAATTTTCGCATCAAACAATCCATGTTTTAAATCAGGAAATAGAATAAGAAGCTCATTGTTGTCCATTATGCCAAACTAGTGTAAACAAGAAACAAAAAGATGCAATTGCAGGATCTAAAGGAAATAGCTTCGAGCACAAACACAATGGCGCCAGAAAAGTACTGTTACCTGGAACCGGAGTATGAGTGCCTTTTTACCTTTCCTCCCCGGCAACGGCGCCAGAAAAGTGCTTGATGTCTACGGGAGCTTCTATTCTTGTAGACAGTGTTGGGCCTCCAAGAGCAGAGGTTTGTAGAACAGCAGCAAGTTTCCCTTAAGTGGATCACCCAAGGTTTATCGATCTCAGGGAGGAAGAGGTCAAAGATATCCCTCTCATGCAACCCTGCAACCACAAAGCAAGAAGTCTCTTGTGTCCCCAACACACCTAATAGGTGTACTAGTTCGGCGAAGAGATAGTGAAATACAGGTGGTATGAATAAGTATGAGCAGTAGCAACGGTGCCAGAAAATAGCTTGCTCGGCGTGTAGTTGATGGTGGTAGTATTGCGACAGATAGTAACACAAGAAAACAAGTAAACAAGCAACGATAGCAAGTATTTAGGAACAAGGCCTAGGGAATAGACTTTCACTAGTGGACACTCTCAACTTTGATCACATAACATAATAGATAAATGCATACTCTACACTCTTGTTGGATGATGAACACATTGCGTAGGATTACACGAACCCTCAATGTCGGAGTTAACAAGCTCCACAATTCAATGTTCATATTTAAATAACCTTAGAGTGCATGAAAGATCAATTCGACTAAACCAAGTACTAACATAGTATGCACACTCGTCACCTTCACACTATGTAGGAGGAATAGATCACATCAATACCATCATAGCAATAGTTAACTTCATAATCTACAAGAGATCATAATCATAGCTTACGCCAAGTACTAACACGGATGCACACACTGTCACCATTACACCGTGCAGGAGGAATAAAACTACTTTAATAACATTGCTAGAGTAGCACATAGATAAATTGTGATACAAAACACATTGCAATCATAAAGAGATATAAATAAGCACTTCACTATGCTCTTCATAACAGTGAATAAGTATTCGTGAAATATAGCCTAAGAGACCCACACGGTGCACACACTCGTCACCTTTACACACGTGGGACAAGGAGTCTCCGGAGATCACATAAGTAAAACTCACTTGACTAGCATAATGACATCTAGATTACAAGCATCATCATATGAATCTCAATCATGTAAGGCAGCTCATGAGATTATTGTATTGAAGTACATAGGAGAGAGATGAACCACATAGCTACCGGTACAGCCCCGAGCCTCGATGGAGAACTACTCCCTCCTCATGGGAGACAACAGGCGTTGATGGAGATGGCGGTGGTGTTGATGGAGAAGCCTTCCGGGGCACTTCCCCGTCCCGGTGGCGTGCCGGAACGGAGACTCCTGTCCCCTGCATCTTGGCTTCGCGATGGCGGCGGCTCTGGAAGGTTTCTCGTACCGTGGCTTTTCCGTATCGAGGTTTTAGGTCCAGGGGCTTCTTATAGGCGAAGAGGCGGCGTCAGAGGTTCGAAGAGGCGGCGGCACCATAGGGTGGCGCGGGCCACCCCTAGGCCGCGCCGGCCTATGGTCCCATGGGCCTGTGGCCCTCCTTTGGTCCTTCCCGGGTGTTCTGGAAGCTCCGTGGAAAAATAGGATGCTGGGTCTTGATTTCGTCCGATTCCGAGAATATTTCCTTACTAGGATTTCTGGAACCAAAAACAGCAGAAAACAAAGAATCGGCACTTCGGCATCTTGTTAATAGGTTAGTTCCAGAAAATGCACGAATATGACATAAAGTGTGCATAAAACATGTAGATAACATCAATAATGTGGCATGGAACATAAGAAATTATCGATACGTCGGAGACGTATCAGTACCAGTCCGTAAAGTTACTTGTCAGACTTAACAGTATTTCTATCTCAATTACAAGACTAGCGCATAGTAGAAAACGGATGCCAATTCTACAAATTAATTCAAAATACTATCCAGACTATGTTTATGATAATTAGTTCATGTTTTAATCTAATTACTAATGAACTCCCACTTAATACAACATCCCTCATAGTTGTTTAGTGGTACACGATCCATATCTACTACACCAAAACCGATCATCACGTGAGATGATGTAGCTTCAATGGTGAACATCAACATCTTGATCATATCATCTGTATGACTCGTGTTCAAGCATTCGGTTTCCTATGTTCCGAGGCCATCTCTGTACATGCTAGGATCGTCAAGCAAACCCAAGTATTCCGCGTGTGCAAACATGGCTTACACCCGTTGTATGTGAACGTAGAATCTATCACATCCTATCATCACGAGATGCTTCAAAACGACGAACTGTAGCAACGGTGCATACGAGGGGAGAACACTTTATTATCTTGATATTAATGTGAGGGATCATCTTATAATGCTACCGTCGCGATCTAAGCAAGATAAGATGCATAAAAGATTAACATCACATGCAATTCATAATGTGATATGATATGGCCCTTTAGTCTTTGCGTCTTCGATCTTCATCTCCAAAGCACGGACATGATCTCCATCATCAACGGGCATGATCTCCATCATCGTCGGCGTAGCGTCAAGGTTCATAGCGCCGTCTTCATGGTTGTTCACCTCATGTAGCAACTATTAGAACTACTTTGAAATAATACTACAACATGAAATATAAAGACAACCATAAGGCTCCTGCCGGTTGCCACAATACAATAATGATCATCTCATACATATTCATCATCACATCATGGCCATATCACATCACCAAACCCTGCAAAAACAAGTTAGACGCCTCTAATTTGGTTTGCATATTTTACGTGGTTTAGGGTTTTCGAGCAAGATCCAATCTACCTACGAACATGAACCACAACGGTGATACTAGTGTTGTCAATATAAAGAGTAAATTGAATCTTCACTATGGTGGGAGAGACAGACACCCGCAAAGCCACTTATGCAATACAAGTTGCATGTCGAGCGTGGAGCAAATCTCATGAACGCGGTCATGTAAAGTTAGCCCGAGCCGCTTCATCCCACCATGCCGCAAGATGCAAAGTACACGAACTAAAGACAACAAAGCATCAACGCCCACAAAACCATTGTGTTCTACTCGTGCAATCAATCTATGCATAGACACGGCTCTGATACCACTGATGGGATTTGTAGCATAGAAAACAAAAAATATCCTACCGCAAGAACGAACAAAAAATATGTGGGAGCCATTAGGGGAACTTCTTAACCCTTAAGGAAAACATGGATACACCTATTATGGAACCCTCCGGACTTCCTTAGACAGCCGGGGTCGTCCCGGACACTTCCGGAACCTTCCACAATGTTCCGGACTATTCCGGTCCTTCCAAAACCTTCTAGAAGCTCCGGTCAAAACACCGGACTTTTTCCGAACCCCGGAAAATGACTTCCCATATATGAATCTTATTCTCCGGACCATTCCGAACCTCCTCGTGATGTCTCGGATCCCATCCGAGACTCCAAACAAAATTTGAACTTCATTCCATATTCTATATCTACTTAAAACGACATCAAACCTTAAGTGTGTCACCCTACGGTTCGTGAACTATGCAGACATGGTTGGGACTTCTCTCCGACCAATAACCAATAGCGGGATCTGGAGATCCATAATGGCTCCCACATATTTAACGATAACTTAGTGATCGATTGAACCATTTACATACGATACCGATTCCCTTTGTCTCGCGATATTTTACTTGTCCGAGGTTTGATCATCGGTATCTCTATACCTCGTTCAACCTCGTCTCTGACAAGTACTCTTTACTCGTACCGTGGCATATCATCTCTTGTGAACCATTCACATGCTTACAAGCTAATCAAACGATATTCCACCGAGAGGGCCCAGAGTATATCTATCCTTCATCGGGATGGACAATATCCCACTCTTGATCCATATGCCTCAACTCATACTTTCTGAATACTTGATCCCACCTTTATAACCACCCATTTACGCAGTGGCGTTTGATGTAATCAAAGTACCCTTCCGGTATAAGTGATTTACATGATCTCATGGTCGAAGGACTAGGTAACTATGTATCGAAAGCGAATAGCAAACCGAACTTAATGACATGATCTTATGCTACGCTTATTTGGGTGTGTGTCCATTATATCATTCACCTAATGACATAACCTTGTTATTAATAACATCCAATGTTCATGATCACGAAACCATGATCATCTATTAATCAACAAGCTAGTTATATAAGAGACTTACTAGGGACTCCTTGTTGTTTACATAACACACATGTATCAATGTTTTGGTTAATACAATTATAGCATGGTATGCAAACATTTATCATAAACACAAAGATATATTATAATAACCATTTTATTATTGCCTCTTGGGCATATCTCCAACAGAATGCTTCACTTAATCATTGTTGCTTGGTGAAAACTCACAATTTTCTCCCCCATACACCCCTTTGGTATAACTTTGCTAAAACACATCTTCACATTCCTATTATCACCAAATGATGACAAACTTTAAGTATATGATTTTCTTGAGATGCTCATCTTCAACTTGTGCTTCTCAACCTTGATGAGCATCAACACTTTGTGACATCCTCTTATGGGCTCTATAGTACATAATTCCCTTCTGATGCATGCCCATGGAAATATACCTAACCCACATAG